>NC_084614.1:31397002-31727002 GCF_033978795.1 Nerophis ophidion | reverse complement strand
CTTTTTTTTTCTCTTGTTCAGAAATGAAAATATACATGTTGTCTGCTTCTGTTTTCTTTAATCTCCAATGTAACCTCCTCCAACAAGGCAGAGTGGTTCTTCTCTTTTTTACTCTGTTTTCGACTTTGGTTTGCACCAATGCATCTTTGCAAATTTTCTCCCTGCGTGACCTTCTTCCCAGCTTAATCCCACTGTGTGATGAAGTTATATGTTTGTAAAAGATGGACTCAAGTGAAAACAGAGGGAAGAAACCCGACCAAAGCCCACATGTGTCCCGCCAACACCAGCACTGACCTTTGTGGGCTGGTGTTATAGTCATGCACATCTTCCAAAAAGCTCAGCAGGAATTCCTCTTTTTCTCTATTTCCTACTCTTCTGGACTCCGGGTTTCTCTGTCTCAAGCCAATATTCTTGTTTTCCAAAAAATGGACACTGAGAGAAAGAGGAGAACAGATTTTTAAGCCATAAATGAAAATGGGCATTGGCATTGATTGGCCAAAGAGGGAAGGCCTGGATTTGCCGGCGCCTCCGGATTCAGACACACATTAGACTCCAAAAGAGCCAAATGAAGGAGCGGAATCTGTCTTTTTTTATGTATACAATTGCAGTACAAGCAGGATGGAAAACCAGCAATACGTAAAAGGACCTGAAAATATCAACTGTGGTTAAAATGGCAATGAATTGCAAAATATATCCATGGTCTGCAATAATACCTTGTATATGTCCAGAATGACAAGTGATTTTTCTTTTTTTTTTTGCCAAGTATGTCACTGTGGTTTGACTCAAACGGTAAGACTCCCTCTGGACAAAAGCCCTTGGTTTACCCTCTTGAATCACCTGATGTTCCATCCAACCTGTATACATTTCTATAACTTCTGAACTGGAAGGCGGAGTGTCCTATTCTGGCATAGTATTCAATAAAGCAGCATATATTTGTATGGATGTACGCAGTGCTGCTCGTGTTGTGTCTTAAGTCTTGGTTTTAGTTTTTCTTCCAGTTTACACATACTAAATGAACAAAAGAAACTCGAAAGGTAATCCCCACTTCAGTGTTTTGACAATCTTAACTCTTAGGGCTTGAGTGTACAAAGCATGACCCAAT
The DNA here is from genome assembly GCF_033978795.1 of Nerophis ophidion. Taxonomy (NCBI): domain Eukaryota; kingdom Metazoa; phylum Chordata; class Actinopteri; order Syngnathiformes; family Syngnathidae; genus Nerophis; species Nerophis ophidion. The sequence continues at coordinate 31,725,900 of NC_084614.1, read as the reverse complement.
CAATCAAACTTTATTTATATAAGACTTTTCATGCACAAGCAAGTTGCAACACAAAGTGCTTTACATCAACAAAAAAAGAAGAAGAAAACACACATGCACGCACACACACAGCACCACTGCCAACAACAAAACATTTCAGAACAGAGACGTCCACACCTGAGAAATACTAAAATTAATTTGGGTATCGATCCAATAGCCAGTAGTTAGCCATACCAATGTACATATTAAAAATTCCATCCATCCATCCATTTTCTACCGCTTATTCCCTTTTGGGGTAGCGGGGGGCGCTGGTGCCTATCTCAGCTACAATCGGGCGGAAGGCGGTGTACACCCTGGACAAGTCGCCACCTCATCGCAGATATTAAAAATTCATACTTTAAATTTTCTAAGTTCATCAATTATTTAATTATTTATCACGACTGTTATCTGACAACATTAATTAATATTTAATTAAATACATTATTCTCCTATTATTACATACAAAATGTATAATGAAGTCAGTAGGGCAAAGTAACTAAACAAAAGCAAAAACTACTATTGGCCCTTTCTGGAGTTTGTAAACACAAACAAAAATGCCACAAAAACGATTTTGTGATAATAAAAAAATATTGCTCGAATTATTATAGTGTCGACTTAATAACGTTACTATACTTGATATCGTTACTGTCGATATTGGTATCGATACGCCCACCCCTGTTTACATTCAAAATGTCTAGCTTAGCTGTATCCTCCTATGGTATGTATTGTAGCATATTTAGCTAGTCCTTGTCCATCAGTGATGGTAATAATTAAACATAGTTTATTTTCCGCCATGGAGGCAATAGTTAGTGTCAAGTCAAGTCAAGTCAATTATATTTATATAGCACATTTACAACAACTTTTAAATTGAATCAAAGTGCTTTACAGGTTTAAAAAAAAAAGCATAGAGCAACAGAAACAGAAAACAAACAAAGAACATAAACAATGAATGAGCTGAACAAAAAAGTGCAAAAAGCAATACGGTAAAAGGGCTTAAATAAAAAGTAAAATATTTCTTAAATAAAAATCATAGTGATTTAGAAAGCTGCACTGGGAAGGGACAGTAACCGCTAATTTGCGAGCAAGGATGCTACATTGCGTTGAGGAAGTCTTTGTTTGCTTTTTGCTGCCAAATTTGCAAGACACAGCTAGAATGTGTCATCAACAATAATTATCGCGAATCCACGATAGTATTAAAAACTTTTACCAAGTGAACTATTTCCAGTTTTATTTTGTTCTGATTATTAAAATGTTGCACAAGGCTACTGTTGTCATTAATTGCATGCAAGAGGGGTAACAGATCAATTAAATACAAAAAAAGTACAACTAAAATACTGTATTTTTTCAATTTCCATGAATTGATGGACTATTCCCATTTTTACCTGAGTTGTTTTGCTTATATATTTCATGAAAAGGTGTCGTCTCGATAGGAGAGCATGAGCTAAATGACAGGTTTATTAGTTCCACACACAAAAACGTACCGTAGTCTTGGATGAGCTTCACTTATGCAACATCTTGAGTCTTTGTATTGTATGCTCTAAAATGAATTGTGTACGTCATTGTTAGGAATCTGCAAGCAGCAGCTGTATGAAAAGGTACATGTGTGGCCCAATTTGGAGACATTGAATTAATTCTACAACAAAACATAGCCAGGCCCCTGTACTGTTTACAATGAAGACAACATTACGCTCCCTTATTGTGCAAAACACAATTGTTAACACAAACGCACAGCAATGTCCAAACATTTCAAACACAGGCATGATCCAAAACACACAAGCACCATAAAACCCATGCAACAGGAAATTGCTGCTCATTAAAGAGGAATTGCACTTTTTAAAAAAATGTGTGTATTCAAATCCTTATGAGGGACAAGAACATATATATATTTAGTTTTAATGCATTCTAATTCATAAATGAACATGAATAAAAGTCAGTTCAGAATAGAGCCATGACATCATTCCAACCATAAAACCCCAAAAAACAACCATCTAAAAAGTGCCAACAATACTCTATTTTGTGACCTGAATATAAGTCAAGTATTAGCCATATTGTTACTATAAGCACTAACATTAAGGACCTACTTGATTAGAGAGAAGGAACTTCCTTATGTTGCTGTATTGACATCATGACCTGGGGAGCTGCTTTCTCGCTTCATAGCTTGCAAAAATGTATTCTCGATCATAAATCATGGCTCTCACCTTGATAGTAAAATGATGTGGACACAAACTGTTGGTACACTCTGACCAACTTAGACTTAGAAATGCCGAAAAAGACCCAAAAAGATGCTATGTTCCACACCGTTTTTTTTGCGAGGATTATGAGTCGTTCTTCATCCAAACAGAAATGTCAACATCCTAACAGTCATCAGCCAAGTACAAGCAGACATTGTACAGTATGTGATTGTTGTATTATGTTTGTTGCCACTCATGAAGTCTGCCATGATTAGCAGTGTTGTTGTCTACACACTGTGTCTGCTTGTAAGTACTCGGTGATTGTGCGCTACCGAACATGCTCGTCTGCTCGTAGACCAGTAAAGACATGATGCGACGACGATGATGGGGGTGTTGGACCGGTACTTTTCAGAGGCGGTATAGTACCGAAAATAATCCATTAGTATCGCGGTACTATACTAATACCGGTATACCGTACAACCCTAGTAGTGATCCTTTGTTTTACAAGTTTACTTTCAAAAAGGGCAGTTGAACACTTCACATTTAAATACTTTGGCATATTTTACCAGCATTGGAACATATTGCCAAAATGTGTGCATATCAAACAGTATATCAGACTATAAATGTCCTCAAGCATTTATAGACAGAGTTAAGTTATAAATAATAATAATAATAATAACAATGTTATTTACCTGAGAAGTTGAGGGCTTCTTGGCAGTAGTGGCACCCATCTTGTTGTCTCCTTGACTGTAGTACGCACGGGCTAACACAAGGTGGCGACAAAAAGCCAACATAATTGAAGACAAGTTCAATGTTGAACAAAATGAAATATACTGTACTGTAAAGTGTACTGTAAAGGGGAGCTCACTTATGCAAACATAAATATGAACCTATATGAACCCAAAGCAAATGTACATTCTGTATGTTATTAATATTGTTGAATATGTATTCATAATTTTATATTTTGGAATCGTACTTGCTGTGACCACAACATGAAAGGCATATTGTCCCAGTAGTACATATTGCCAGTTTACTGCAAGAACGCTTGTCAGCTCTCTGATTGACTGGCGATCTGACCGACGTGACCCTGTCTCCCCCAATGTCAGCTCAAATAGGCTCCACCCCCTGTGACCCTGCACATGATAGTTGGTCATATCATCATATTTCATATCCTACCATGCACTCAAAAAACTCAGATAGGAGAGGAAACGCGACTAAAATATTAATCTGATTCCAGGGGAAAAAAAGAAATGAAGGTCGAAGGCAGGGTTCTACGCTGAATCTACTAAATCAAAACATGTTGTTGCACAAACTTAACGTTGGTATTTATTTTCTTTAAAGAGGCTGGGTTGAATGCAGAAGATACATTTTGCTACATTGTTGAAGTGGCAAAGATGAGAAAAATGCCTGCAACTACATATGTAACTCTTGTGTTGAAACAGCATCTTCTTTGCCAAGCTATTCATCACAATGATCAAGTGAGGAGTCAACCGTCTAACTAAAGCATCAGGATTAACCCAAAATATATCAGACTGCATGAATAGTGGCAATTACAGCTAGTTCACGGCCCGGCAGTCAATTAGACATTACAATGTCAGAATGATTACCATGATGCAAAACGGATGACGGCTCATGTAGCACAGATTAGGGTAATTAACTTACAAATCATACTCATGATCAAGCTGAACAGCATCTGATTTGGTAGATTATCGTGTGCTCCACACTGACACCGACTTTCACAACATGTTCGGCTTTCAGATACCGCCTAAGTCAGGGTTAAAAAAACAACTTTTTTCTTTGCCGATCTTTCAAGCCAGAGCATCTCAAAACTAGGGGGTTTTATATATAATTCTCTGTTAAACCGCATAAAGCAAAACAGTCTGAGCTGGGACTAAATAGAGCTTTATGTCCCATAATGCTAAGTACAAGCATTAAAGCATTAGGCCAAATATAGCTCTCACATTTCCAAATCACCTTCAGAGTGCGCTTCGGACTATTCAAAATTCTAAATTAAAAACCTACAGAAATTTCTGCAAAGTGTGAATGAAAAGTCCAAATAAGGTGGTTAATACGTTGGTTTTGTATGCTTTCTCCTAACCATTAAATGTCAATAATGCCTTTACAGAATAACTTGGACAGACACAACACGCGGGGGTATGATGTAAGAAAGAAGGAAGTGATGACAAATATAATACAAAACATAAAATATAAAGTAAAAAAAAAAATATATGAACCAATACTTCTTCTTTGAAAAACAGTTTTAAAAAACTACAGTCATATGTATTTATATAAGTGTATGTGTGTGTATATATATGTATACTGTATATATACATATAAACATATATATGTATATATGTATATATATACATATAAACATATATATATGTATATATATACATACATATGTATATATATATATATATATATATATATATATACATATATATATACACATATATATATATATATATATATATATATATATATATATATATATATATATATATATATATATATATATATATATATATATATATATATATATATACATATATATATATATATACACACACACACAAAGTACTTAAACATCTCAGCAAGGAAGAAAGAGTCCATACGGTCTTCATGGCTGCCTGTGCGCACGTCCTTCATTGCAGCGAAGCCGCAGGGAACCCGAGCAAAGCGGTTGAGGTTGTCCAGGATGTATATATGTATACATATATATATATATATATATATATATATATATATATATATATATATATATATATATATATATATATATATATATATGTATAAATGGGTTGTACCTGTATAGCGCTTTTCTACCTTCAAAGTACTCAAAGCGCTTTGACACTACTTCCACATTTACCCATTCACACACACATTCACACACTGATGGAGGGAGCTGCCATGCAAGGCGCCAACCAGCACCCATCAGGAGCAAGGGTGAAGTGTCTTGCTCAGGACACAACGGACGTGACGAGGTTGGTACTAGGTGGGAATTGAACCAGGGACGCTCGGGTTGCGCACGGCCACTCTCCCCACTGCGCCACCCCGTATCCGTAGTCAGTAATCTCTTTTTTTTTTCTCTATCCTCTTGTTGTTGGGCATTCATCCAACCACTGTTGCCATTTTCTAATAAAAAGTAGTGCAGAGTTTTAACTTACATCTGTCAGTAGACTCGTTATTTAAGTGCAAAAAACTACCGGTACAACAAATATTAGGGGCAAAATATGCAGTCCAACACAGGCACATAAATAGGACAAAACAGCGCATCCTGATGAGGCGGTCAGAAAGCGGCCTGAAGATGGTATGTAAAACATTAATCAATGCAACATTTGGACCATAGAACCACCATTAAATGTTATGTAGACCACAAGGAAGTGTTTTAAATGTAGACAAAAATCATACTATGACCCCTTTAAGGTGCCTTACAATCCAGTGCGCATTTTATATGACAATAGACCTGAATAGACCCGCTCATGAGCAGTGCGCTTTATAATCCTGTGGTTCGAAAAATATGGTGCTGCAGAGTTTAATTTTTAAATTTTTATTCTAAACATATTTTACATGTTTTGGCTTAAATTTAGCGTTAACTTAAGTTGTATGTGTTACAGTACAGTATTTTTCTTATCATCGTGTTGAGGTAATCGTGAAAGATGCTCAGAATGCTCAAAGCAACAAGGGCCTGATATAACCGTTACTGTATCTTCACCGCTGCAATCTAAAATTGAACAACTTTTGGCAGGACAACTTTCTGATAGACTTTATCTTAAACTCCTGCTTTACCAATACCACATATTCACATTGGTGAGACTTTGACACAAGCGATGACAGCGGGACGTAGCATCGGAGTCTGCGCAGCACTTCAGGCTAAACTATCAACAGCTGTTCAAGCAAAGTGGAGATTAACTTATTTTCTAAATGCTTGTATTGCTTGTATTCCGTTAAATTACTTCTCCCTGGAAGTGAAAAACTGTGGTGGTCAACCAAGCCAAGATGCAGAAAGCAGAGCGCAAAATGAGTACAGAGGGGATCAGTACACAGATCTGGGCAGATCTTCCTGCAAAAATCAGATACAAGCAAAAAAAAACTATGTAATGGAATAGATCCCTATACTTTATCAAATTAAGATTTGTCGAGTGATACGATCGATTGATTGATTGAAACTTGTATTAGTAGATTGCACAGTACAGTACATATTTCGTACAATTGACCACTAAATGGTAACACCCGAATAAGTTTTTCAACTTGTTTAAGTTGGGGTCCATGTTAATCAATTCATGGTAAATTTTAAAGATTATCCATCGTATGCAGGTAAATAAATAAACTTTGACTGAATGATTATGAGAACTTTTTCTTTTCCACTGTGAATTTTTTACGTTTGAATTTTCAAATTATGCTGACAATTTCGTTTCAAAGTTAATTGTTTTACAAATCAGTGTATAAAAATTCAGTGTTAAAAAAATCAGTGTTAAAAAAATCAGTGTATAAAAATTCAGTGTAATAAAATTCAGTGCTGATCATTCAGTGTAAAAAAAAATCAGTGTAGTGAAATTCAGAGTAAAAAAATTCAGAGTGGAAAAATCTTCTGCTTCAAAATGCAAAACTCAATTCGCATAAATTAAGACTGAAGCAATCAATACTGTCTAAGAACCAGCCAATGAGGTGTCCACTTTAAAGTCACCTGACACAGGTCTTGCAAACCAGCATATAAAAGCAGTTAACTGGGTTATCTTGGTATAATTCAACATAATCAACATTTCTATGCAGCCTGCTGGATATTTTCAAACTACAGAAATGCTTCCAATGTTTAAAATCTGCACTTTTAAGAGATATACGAAGCTCTGCAGAGCTTAGGGGGAAAGGATTTTTTACGGAGCGGCGAGTGTCAGACAGAGGCAGGTTTATACAGCGAAGTACTGCAGAACAGTGATTTTATATTGAATAAGTGGATGTTTTTTAAACGTTACGTTTATGTTTCGCCGTGTTTGTTGCATCTTTGTTGCTCTTGCTGGATAATAAAAGATATCGATCAAAGAGGTGGTCTACAGTAGAGGCGCAGCGTTCATATATTCTCAATAGTCAGTGTTTTATTGTTTATAGTTATTATTGTAAATGCCACAAAATGTATTTATATGTACATTCTGAGTGTCTTTTCAGTAAAAAAAAACTAAAAAAAAACCTCTCAAAAACGGAATTAACTTTAGTATTTTACTTACGTATATAACAGTCAGCATGTATATGAAAATATAGAATGTGGGATTTACAATAGTAACTATAAAAAAAAACCAATGTTGTCATTTGAATATATGAACGTTGCTCCTCTACTTCCCGGACCACTTCCTTGATCAACGTCGTTTACAAAGGATACAACAAAGACGGTGAAAAATAAAGGCTAAAGGATAAAAAAAACATCCACTTATTAGATATATTTTTTACTGTTCTGCAAAACATTCTACAACAAAGTTCTGCAGAACTGTGATATCATATCGAGCCTCATTATCCAGCACCATTTGCTGGTCACATTGTGCATCACAGTCAGTTTAACTGTGTGTCATGATATATAGAAACTGTGTGTCACATGAAAAGGTGCAATTTTAACCATTGGAATAATTTATTTAGTTTGAAAACATCCAGCGGACCGCATTGAAGTGTTTATTATGTTGTATTACGCCCAGGCAGCCCAGTTAACTGCCTTTTTATAGGGTTTTGCAAGACCCATGTCACGTGACTTCAAACTTGACACCTCATTGGCTGGTTCTGAGATAGGAGCTATTGCTATAGCCTTATTTTACCAGAAGTGAGTCTTGCTTTGTGAAGCAGAAAATTTTTCGAGACTGAATTTTTTCAATGAAATTGTCCATCTCATTTGAAGTAAAAGAATTCAGTTCAGAAAATTCAAACGCCAAAAATTCAGTTACATAAATTCAGTGTCAAAAAAAACTTTTGGAAAAAAGACACAAATTAAGCTCCATATTCGGTCGCGTTCCGAGACATGTCGAATTATTGTGCTTCAGACGCCATTCTACACGACAAAACAGATGAATACTTGGAAAGGCATGGAGACTTACAACTTTTTTGTGTGTGGCTGGGTCAAGGAAATTGGTATCAAAACTCTCCCAGGTAAATAAGCATTGTTTTAGTTAAGGTTAAGTTACATTTAAGTTGCACCAGTGTCAAAAGATGCGAAAGTCCCTCGTTTGGTCTGCACATTTTACCGGCGATGCTACGACAGACATGGCACAGAGAAACGTGTGGCTATCCTGTGACACTCAAAGCAGATGCATTTCCATTGATAAAGTCAACGAAATCACAAAGGTGAGTTTTGTTGATGTTATTGACTTATGTGCTAATCAGACATATTTGGTCGCGGCATGACTGCCAGCCAATCAATGCTAACATGCTATTTAGGCTAGCTGTATGTAAATTTGCAGCTATATTTGCATCCAGCCTTTCCCTCCACCCACATTTAATGCCAAACAGACACTTACCAATCGACACATTTAAGTTGCTCCAGTGGTCTGGTCAAAAGATGCAATCATTGGTTAGAAAGCAATCGCAGAATAGCTTCAATAGCTATTCGCTCGATAGCTTCAGTTTCTTCTTCAATTTAGTTTTCGCTATCTGCTTCCACACTCCAGCCATCCGTTTCAATACATGCGTAATATGTTGAATCGCTTAAGCCGCTGAAATCCGAGCTAATGTCGCTATATCTTGCTGTGCTATCCGCCATGTTATTTGTATTGGCATCACTAGATGACGTCACAGGAAAATGGACGGTGGATTTACAGATAGCGAAAATCAGGCACTTTAAAGCCTTTTTTCGGGATATTCCATGATGAGTACAATTTTGAAAAAAACTTCGAAAAATAAAATAAGCCACTGGGAACTGATTTTTATTGGTTTCAACCCTTCTGAAATTGTGATAATGTTCCTCTTTAACTTTGTGTCGTTGTTTGTTTACGCTGTTCCACACGCTGTTTACGAGTATGCGTGTTTAATCCCGTCTTTATCAAAATATAACTATATCTGTCAATATTATGTATGTGCTGAAAATCATTTATGATTGCTGCCTTTAGTAAAACCGTAACTCTAGTAGGTTTTGCTAACATTTGCTATTTTTTAGTTAGACTTGGTCCTTGGTCCTTCTCAGAACACTCATAGCAAACTTGTGTTTAAGAAATACAAATAATATTAAAATAATACTGAAATGGGAAACACTAAATATTAAAACTATATTCAACAAACCTTTAAAGAAGTGATCACTGCAAACTAGTGCATTGTTCAACTCTGCTCCCTTAGACTGGAATACGTTCTACTTTTTTTTCGTTGGTGTTTTGTAAAATCTTGCACTCTTCAGCTTTCTTACTTACCTCTCCGGGAAGTTTGAAGAAAGGCTAATCTTTTTCGCAATTTGAACTGTTCGTACAGCCGAAAACAACGTAAGCAAGGGGCATTTGTTTCGTGATAGGCTGAAAGCCGCCTATAACCCATTAAGAACAGACGCTGGCTTGATCACCACACACATTTAATGAGCCGACGTCATTTAAAAAACAAGCAATAAAACAGCTTTGGCGTGAGCAATGTGGAATGACAACGCAGGACACGGATTGCTAGCAAGATGTTAGGATCAAGGGTGATGGGTCAAATGCAGAGAATAATTGTGCCACACCTAGTGTGTGTGTGACAATCATTGGTACTCTAACTCAACTAACAAGTAACGTCACAGCTGATCGTAGCTCCAACTGTCGACCAAGTTTTTGCAGAACAAAAAACATCTGGTTTTGGCAAATGGAAACCTGGTATTAACTTAGAGGAATTACTCAGGACGTGAACACATTTTTTCACGTCGAGGCTGTGTTGTAGTGGCCGAATGACGCTTGGAAGATCTTACGAGCTACTATAGTTAGTAATGTTATCTACAGAAGAACACAATCAAGGCTATTATAATGGGTAAAACAAATTAGTAGGTGACTATGAGGGTGTTATTTAATTTTTCGAGGGCTCTGATATTGTTTAAAACAAATATATTTATAAAGGTCGCAAACACTTTTTTTTTCTGATGAAACTAGGAAATTATTAGAGATATCCTACTTTGCCGACAGTAATTTATTGCGGCCATGTCTGGTACCAACTCACCACGATAAACAAGTGACGACTGTAGCTGGAAATCCATCCATCCATCCATCCATTTTCTAACGCTTATTCCCTTTGGGGTCGCGGAGGACGCTGGCACCTATCTCAGCTACAATCGGGCGGAAGGCGGTGTACAACCTGGACAAGTTGTCACCTCATCGCAGTGTAGCTGGATATGTCATGTAAATAGTCACTTTTATCAGCTTTATCGTTTTTTTCTTATGATTTGTCTTTTTATTTGATCAGACGATCACCAGACCAAGGGTGTCCGGATGCTTTCAATACAGGGCAGCATACTGAAAAGTCAAAGCATGCTGGGGTCATTTTGACATTGTTTGATTTTCTAAAATAATTCTAAAAACAAACATTATGTATTTTTAAAAACAAAACTTTGTGTCAGGTTTGTGTTACAAAACATATTATTATTATTCGTAGTAAAATTTAAGCTTTTTCCCATTCCGTCTTTGTGCTCACATTTTCACTTTTTTTTTTTTTGGTTGATTTTATCTCGATAGTATGTTACGGGTCATTTGGGCCCCAGGCCACACTTTGGACGCGCCTGATCTAAACGTTGAACAAAAAAACTTGCATGGTATTCTGGTACTTATATGCGAAACATTAACAATTTTATATTCACAATTTACCCTGTAACTAGCTTTTTAAGGTCGTTGTACAACACTTGGTGTGCTTATTGAGTGGTTCTCAACCTTTTTCAAGTGAAGTACTGTACCATCCTTTGGATTATTTTTTTTCAGCCAAGTAGATCAAAACCCAATCCAGGAAAAAATATTATCGGTTGAAAAAAATCTGTAAAACACAGTGCTGTCATTGGAGTCGCTATCTGCTGTATTTCTGTCCAAAACAGTGCTCATCTTGATTGATCTATTTTGAAACATAGATAGAACATTCGCCTGTGTATAAGATAAAATTAAAATGTAATGCAAACAGAAAAACAGTGCACATAAAATAATCAGCAAATAGGTCCTTGTTTGAGATTTCAATAAAGATGTGTTTAAATACAAATACAACTTTCAAAACTATATTCAATAATAATAGTTTTTTATGGATTTATTTTTACTACATTTTGTTTCTCTCAATTACAACACATGCATTAAATAGGTTGTAAGGGGTAGGTAGCTTAAAAATGTACTCTTTTTTTTCTCCTCCATGTATGTATATATGTGGCCACTGGATGTCAGAATTGTGCACACGGTTTCAGGTGATCTCCTCAATGATTGGTGAAAAGGCACTAACTTGACTACATGACGCCATGACTGCTACCATCTTTGGCTGATGATATGTTTCTGCGGTGCTTCCTCTTTAGTTTATATGTGTAAAAAAGCCCTGTTGTGCAGAAAGGGGCTGCTCCACCAGTGAAAAATGCAGAAAGCTTTTACATCGCTTTCCTCACAACCCAGAAACAAAACAAGTCCGGGAAGTGATGGTTCGCGAACAACACTGGAGAGCCACCACCTACAGCGTCTTGTGCGAGGTTAACACACAACACAACGTCTGCATTTTGTTCAGGACAGTACACACAGAAACTCATACAAATAATAACAGAAGAAATTAACCAATTTAAGAGCTGACTTGACAAAAACAAACTATCCTTAAATGTTAGTAAAACTAAAATAATGTTTTTCGGTAACAGCAGAAGAAAAAGTTGAACACATACAAATAGACGGAGTAGACCAGTGGTTCTCAACGTTTTTTCAGTGATGTACCCCCTGTGAACATTCCTAATTCATGTACCCCCTAATCAGAGCAAAGCATTTTTGGTTGAAAAAAAAAGTAAAATACAGCACTATACATCAGTTTCTGATTTATTACATTGCATAACAGTGCAAAATATTGCTCATTTGTAGAGGTCTTTCTTGAACTATTTGGAATAAAGGATATAAAAATAACTAAAAACTTGTTGGAAAAATAAACAAGTGGTTCAATTATAAATAAAGATTTCTGCACACAGAAGTAATCATCAACTTAAAGTGCCGTCTTTGGGATTGTAATAGAGATCCATATGTATTAATGAACTTAATTCTAAAATTTTCTTCACAAAAAAAGAAATCTTTAACATCAATATTTATGGAACACGTCCACAAAAAATCTAGCTGTCAACACTGAATGTTGCATTGTTGCATTTCTTTTCACAGTTTATGAACTTACATTCATATTTTGTTGAAGTATTATTCAATAAACATATTTATAAAGGATTTTTGAAATGTTGCTATTTTTAGAATATTTTTTAAAAATCTCACGTACCGTGTGGCATACCTTCATGTACCCCCATTTGAGGACCACTGGAGTAGACAATGAAAGAGTAAAAGATAACAATTTTTGGGTGATCTCGTAGATTCTCATGGATCAATAAAGTTTGTCTAAATCTAAAAGCAGAGGCAAAGCACAGTGATTACAAACAATACATTGGAGGCGGCCGGCACAGTTTATATCCATCCATCCATTGACTACCGCTTGTCCCGTTCAGGTCACCGGGGTGCTGGCGGTGTACACCCTGGACAAGTCGCCACCTCATCACAGGGCCAACACATATAGACAGACAACATTCACACTCACATTCACACACTAGGGCCAATTTAGTGTTGCCAATCAACCTATCCCCAGGTGCATGTTTTTGGAGGAGAGAGGAAACCGGAATACCCGGAGGGAACCCACGCAGTCACGGGAAGAACATGCAAACCCCAACACAGAAATATCCTGATTCCAGGATTGAACCCAGGACCTTTGTATTGTGAGGCACACGCTCTAACCCCTGTTCCATCGTGCTGCCCTGAACACAAAAGTCACAATTTCTCTGTGATTGTTGGTCCAAAGCTAATGAAGATTTTGCCAACATGAAGTTATCTTTTTAGTCAATTTTTTTTAGGTTTATGGCTCCGTCAGGTGTGTGTTAGAATGCCTGCTGGTCACGAAACACTGCATGAATGCAGCAGCAGTGCGTCGAAAACGTCCGAAATAAAAAAACGTTCAATTGTAAGTTTATGAGCTAAAGAATGTTTAGAACTATATGGTTGGTTGGTTTATTTCTTCAGAAAAACTATCGTCAAAACAGACAGAAATTGCATGCATCCGGGGCGCAGCCGCATGCGTCTTTGGTAGCAAAAATGGCACCTGTTGTTTATTGGCCCTACTCAGGACTACCCAGAAGTATGGCCAATAATGACTCATCAGCATTTCTCATATCTGTCAGATGACAACTTTAAATCCTAATGACAAAACTTTTTCCCCTAGTCGAGAAACTTGGCAGTGAATTAAACTATAACATGCTTGGAAATTATTAGATTTTATAATAGATAGATAGATAGTACTTTATTGATTCCTTCAGGAGAGTTCCTTCAGGAAAATTAAAATTAAAGATGTAATAATAAAGACTCTGAATTGTATCAATATAAATAAAATTACCTGTATTACAAACATAAGGTAAGTCCTGAAAAATGTTCGTAGGTCGTGTTGTGACGTATCCAGCAGCAAGAGGACCCAGTCAACCAAGTTTAGTCACTACCTGCCAAGTAGGGAACCGTTTTGGTATCAGTTTCGGTTGTTTCTCTTCAGATGAGTAATATTGTTTGTCAATTTATAACACTTAAAAAAAACTCCAGTCTGCCTCTGCAGTGTGACTCAGACTGCCAGTGGCCAAAGTCTCTTGGATAGCGAAGGGTGTGTCAGTCGAAAAATAGCGACCGTCAATCATCACAATGACATCACTATCGTCACTTTATTGACATTCGCGGCACCCGAGGATTTAGTGAGAAGCCGCTGGGTGCTGTGAGCTCAGTATCAAGAACAAAACTACTTACAAGAAGGCGAGAAACACTTTTTTATTCCACAGATTCTCGCGCCGTCCGTACATGCCGTCAAAAACCTAAAGATCGACTGCCCAGTTCCCGTCTTCACAATAAAAGTGCATCTCCATCCTGCCTGCGCTAACAAAATAAGAGTCTCAGGAAGCGAGCGCACACAAGCCACGGAGTTTACCGTCAATCTATATAAAGTAGTATACATTAGCCTATTGTTAAAATAATGAAAAAAAAACATAATTAAAAATATATTTGTTTTATTGCATTGATTTTTTACATTAATAGTTGTTATATTGTTATAGGATGGCTTGTTAAACATTTTGTAGGATTTTCAGAGGGAGGAAAATCCAAGACATTTAATATAAAATGTACAATGAATAAATACATAAAGAGAAAAAGAAAAAAAAGGTTAAAAGATATCGTCCCGTGCATTTTTGTTACCATCCTTGGGACGACGGGACATCATTAATGTGAAGCCCTGGAAGTTACATTTTATTGTTTGCATTATTTGTTTCAGCATTGCACTTTGAAGATGGTCCCTCAGCTCTTTGACAGCTTTGGCTCTTTTTCAGATCAGCAGACGGACTCTAAGCCTTTCTTATTTACAGTATACATAAACGTTTCTCATTTCTATTAGGACTTCCATTTTTATTTAATTTCCTTAACCGACTGAAATAATAATAATAACAAAGAATCACTTCCAAGTCTTTGTTAGCCGTTTGTGAAGTTTTGTACTCGTGCGCTACGTTCGCTCACATCCTGTTCATCTCCTGGGGGCTAAGCCCCCCCTGTCCTTAAAAGCTAGTGACGCCCTTGCCGTCAATTAATTACTTATGAAGTGTATAAAAACAAGTATGGAAGCTGGACAAATAAGATGCCAAAAACCAACCAAGGTTTGTCATTGTCATCCCATTGGGTTGAGTTTTTTCATGCGCTGATGTGGGATCTGAGGCCAGGATGTCGATATGGCTTGTGCAGCCCCTTTGAGACACTTGTGATTTAGGGCTATACAAGTAAACATTGATTGATTGATTGACAACATGATACATGTGTTAATAAACATGCTTGTATTTTTATTAAACACCTTTAACATGTTAACAAAAGTGTCTGTTTAATAAATAAATAAATATACATTTTAAAAATATATGCTTATAAATAAAATATATCAACACTAAAATTGGCCCTAGTATGTGAATGTGAGTGTGACTGTTATGTTGTGTCTCTATCTGCGATGAGGTAGCGACTTGTCCAGGGTGTACTCTGGCTTCCACCTAAGTGGCCCAAGTGACCCCGAACTGTAAAAGCGGTAGAAATGGATGGATGGATGGATGGATGGAGATATATATATATATATATATATATATATATATATATATATATATATATACATATATATATATATATAACTGTAGTACGTGTACCACTAGTGGTACGCAGGCTTCATTTAGTGGTATGTCAAAGAACCACTTAATTAAATATAGTGTTTTTTTATATTCACAAAGTATTACTATTCAAATTGTGTGTAATGTTATAATGACCAAACCATTAAATATAATTGGTCAATAAAAATTGAATGAATACTTACACCTCCTACGCTGTTGTATTATAATGTTGGTCATTATTGTGGTACTTGGACAACTTTTTGCTGAGGTGGATCTTGAAGAAAAAAGTTTAAGAACCACTGCACTAAAATATAAGACAACCCTGTCATCGTATTTCTCTCATAAAGATTGTGAATTATAGGCAACATTCCAATAAAGTGCAAATCACCCTTAAGACTGCGTTCATACTTGGTTCATTTGGTCGAGGTCAAAAATTAAAAAAAATATTGCCATGGGATGGTCTACAGCACAAGATTAGGAGGCTTATTATGTGACGTAACTCAAATAATACTAAACAAAATGCTGTCTCCGCTCAGGTGAACAAAATGGTTGTTTTCAAATAATACTATTTTTTACAGACTGAGATTTCACCAAAAGCTTCGAAAATTGTAAGAGTGCCCTTGCCAAATGTTCGCCCCCATGAAGCACACGGACAGAAGAAATTAATTACAGCAAAAAGCATGAAGAAATTACAAAATATTTAAGAAGAAATGTGTCATATATCTCCGTTGCGCATCCACCTGTACTGCCTGGGATAGTGATTAAATAAGATTTGCTTCTTCATATTCCGTTTTGGACATGTTGAACTGAGAATTGTAAATAATTTGGATTTTGAAGTAATTTTGTTAGCATGTTAGAAATAAACTACTAATATTACTAATACTGTCTGTTAGTGTGTACAAACCTGGTTAAACTGTAGTATGTGTTATATTTAGTTCCATGCAGTAATTATCAATATAACAATAGGTTCTTGCAAGTTCAGTGACAAAACAAGTTACGAGACAGAACCTCAAAAGTATTGTTGATTGATAGTGAATACCAGTGACGTGCTGCCAGGGGAGGCAAGTGAGGCAGGGCCTCACCTTGCCACCAGGGGGGTAAAAGGCTTAACCATGAGATGTTCAAAAACGAAGTAATAAAATAAAATAAGTTTAAATATTTATCTTTTGGTCTATGCTTTCTATGTGATTTTGATGTGGTTCCTGTATATTTTGATCATTTTTATGGTCAAAATGAGAAGTGAGGCAGACAGAGGTGGTGCCTGCACAGCTACACACAAAGTGTACTGAGCGTGTGCGTGCGAGGAGGCGCATGCTTGTTAACACGGGGAAAGAGCAGGCCATGAGGCAGCAAGTACCTCTGCCTCACAGTAGGGGGCGATATATTGTCACCTTGCAGTTCAATGCCTCTGCAGTACTCTGACTCGCCACACTGTGTCTGCGAGCTCAAGCAAGAAGACACATGTCTCTCCAGCGGAAGCCAGACTTTTATTTTTAACAAATATGGCATTTTTATTAGAGTAAGCCAGCGTTTGTGGGTGTTTTTTGTCAGATGTAAAACTATTGTTTCATTGCTTGGAACGAAATTGAATTAAATGAATGTGTCTGCCAATATGGAGGATTATATACTGTATCCAATATTGAATACTTCTCTAAACTGGACTTTAACACAGAAATATTGTGATCATACAAAGTACGTTTCCATGAAGGATAGCTATTGCTGCTTCAGATACAAATACAGAAAGGTAAGATACACTCACAATACTTGATTTATTTTGTCAAAAGCAAATGGGACCAACAAGTATTTCATAACAGCTTCATCAAATACTTTTTGGACCCATTTATCATATCATAATTTTATTATGATAATGTTTTTATGAAAGCGATTAACTCCCTTATTTTTCCTGTTACTCTAATGTGCAACCTAAATCAACAATGATTAAAGCTGCACGGATGAATTTAAAGGCCTACTTAAACCCACTACTACCCACCACGCAGTCTGATAGTTTACATATCAATGATGAAATATTAACATTGCAACACATGCCAATACGGCCTTTTTAGTTTACTAAATTGCAATTTTAAATTTCCCGGGAGTTTTTTCTTGAAAACGTCACGTAATGATGACGTGTATGCTTGACGTCACGGGCTGTTAGGAATATGAGCGCTGCGCACACACACAGCTAAAAGTCGTCTGCTTTAACGGCATAATTACACAGTATTTTGGACATCTGTGCTGCTGAATCCTTTGCAACTTGTTCAATTAATATTGGAGAAGTCAAAGTAGAAAGATGGAGTTGGGAAGCTTTAGCCTTTAGCCACACATACACACGGTGATTCCTTGTTTAAAATTCACAGAGGTGAAACTTTACTATGGATTACAGCGAACATGGATCCCAACCGAATGTCAACCAGCAGGTTTCGGTGAGAAAATTGTGGTAAAAAGTCGCTTCTTACCGGATATCAGCTGAGCTTGCCCCGTCCATAAAGCTGCCGTCGACTTCCCTGAGACACTGCGCGTCAACACACCCGTGGACACACACCTCCGACTAAACTCACTAAAATAGAAAGATAAGGGATTTCCCATTAAAATCAATGTGAATATGTGAGGAGCCATCAACATTTGACGTCATCGTCTGTGACTTCCGGTAGAGGCAGGGCTTTTCTCTTAGCACCGAAAGTTGCGAACTTTATCGTGGATGTTCTCTACTAAATCCTTTCATCAAA
Organism: Nerophis ophidion; assembly: GCF_033978795.1. NCBI lineage: Eukaryota > Metazoa > Chordata > Actinopteri > Syngnathiformes > Syngnathidae > Nerophis > Nerophis ophidion. The sequence goes on along the minus strand of NC_084614.1, from coordinate 31,707,646 downwards.
AATATGGCAATATCACAAAATGATCATGTATGACACATAGAATGGACCTGCAATCCCCGTTTAAATAAGAAAATCTCATTTCAGTAGGCCTTTAAGTTAAAAAAAAAAAAGAAGAAAACTCCACAAGTATCCATGCCTCACCTGGTGTTTAGGTCACCGCACGTCACTGGTATACAGTTTGATCTTATTGTGTTTCACCAAACTCCAATCCAGTAAACTCCAGACACAAGTGTTACTTGACGACAAAACACACTTGAACAAGCAATAAACTCAACTAAGTCAATTTATGAATGAATAAATAATATAGACCACTGTATTTTAAAATTGAAAGCAATTTCTCACATGATCCCCCGAAACCAACCATCTAGATCTAGATGGCAGCGTATGACACAGCTGGCGGCTGTATTTTTTTTCCGGAAACGCTTACGTCATGAAACGTAAGACGTAAGAGTCGAAACTGCGTGCGCGTCACCGCCCACCTGCGACAGAAACCGCCTAAAAAGCTCGCTCCCGCCGTCCCCGCCCCATTCAGGTGCAACAGAGAACAGGTGCGGGAGGTGACATCGCCATTACAACTTCTACTACCGCCTTAAAGTAAACATTGTTTTATCACTACAAAGAAAATCTGGGATTATTTTAAAACTTGTTTTAGTTGATTCAACAGAGTAAGTTTATTTTAAAAACTGCTCGAGGATATTTAGAACAGGTGGACGTCGCATCCGTTTTTTTTTTGTAAATCAGGTCGTCGTCGTCGAAGAGGAAGAAAACAAAATGGCCAACTCCGGTTTACAGATGTTGGGCTTCGTCCTGTCCCTTCTGGGCTTAATTGGCTTGATAGTGGGCACCATTTTACCCCAGTGGAAGATGTCATCCTACGCCGGGGACAGCATTATCACTGCCATTGCAATGTACGAAGGCCTGTGGATGTCATGTGCCTTCCAGAGCACAGGCCAGATCCAGTGCAAAGTCTACGACTCCATCCTCCAGCTCAACAGTAAGTACAATTAGTCACAGGTCCAATTATGCCCATGCTTTTATTCTTGGACGCTTAAATGTAAACATGGGAAATATTCAACTATACAGTCTCTTTTTTTTTTTTAACTATTTTTCTTTCATTACAAAACTAGTTCTCTATTCAAGTTGCCACAAAGTGACTGAAAGGGAACCGCATGTCTAACAGGAACTAGTTCAAGCAGATGAGCTACACCTGAATAACGGGGAAGCTCCCAACTGATTCCTTAAGCCATTGGTTCTCAAACTGTGGTGCGGGTACCACCAATGGTACGTGGGCTCTATCTAGTGGTACACCAATGGATCTATCAAATCTTGTAATGTAACAGTTTTATTTCCTGCAGTTTTATTTACATTGCTACTGTTTGATACTTTTATTAGTAGATTGCACAGTTCAGTACATATTCCGTTCAATTGACCACTAAATGGTAACACCCATATAAGTTTTTCAACTTGTTTAAGTCGGGGTCCACGTTATTCAATTCATGGTACAAATATATACAATCAGAATAATACAGTCATCACACAGGTTAATCATCATAGTATATACATTGAAATATTTACAATCCGGGGGGTGGGATGAGGAGCTTTGGTTGATATCAGTACTTCAGTCATCAACAATTGCATCAACAGAGAAATGGACATTGAAACAGTGTAGGTCTTACTAAGTAGTATATGTACAGCGAGCAGAGAACTTAGTGAGTTCAGATAGCATAAGAAGTATATACATTAGAAGTACATTGGTTATTAACATTAGGTTATTTATAATCCGGGGAGATGGGATGTGAATGGAGGAGGGTATTAGTAAAGGGTTGAAGTTGCCTGGAGGTGTTGTTTTAGAGCAGTTTTGAAGGAATATAGAAATGAACTTACTTTTATACCTGTTGGGAGTGCATTCCACATTGATGTGGCATAGAAAGAGAATGAGTTAAGACCTTTGTTAGATCGGAATCTGGGTTTACTGCTCAAACTGTGTGTAATGTTTCAATATACTTACCAAATAAATACCTCTGCCATGGTTTATTGAATATTGAAGTGAGTTAATTGAATCATATTATGTCCAACATATGGTCAATGTTCATATCCAAGTTGGAGGAAGCAATATCAGGTCGAAGTAAATAGTGGTTGACAAAAAAAAGGCCTTGGATGGACATTTGTATGTGGACTGGAATTTGCAATAAAAACCAGGCTTTGGAATGCCAAAGTTACAGCTTTATTAAGGCAAAGAGATTCCATGTTTACCTTAAACGTCAAGCCGACAAGTTATGCTATACATCTGTTTCCCAGCCACTACACATGAACATCTTGAATGGTCAGGTGGTGTTGTTCGTACTTAGCATCCGCCCAGACAGAGGAGAAGAAATATATAAGCTTCTCCAGTTAGGAATTTTCAATTTTTCGACTAAGAATCCTCCAGGTACTGCAGAACTGTTTAAATGACACTGGCTTGTAATAAAGCAACTTTTTGTTAAGCAAAGCGTCTCCGACGTCTCTTTTGATCAGACTACGCAGCCGCATCTTCCCTCGACCTAGGAAGGGTTGACAAGACCAGAAATAAACTTCAATACTTAAGCTTACGACAATGCTGTATTTTAATGTTGGTCATTATGGTGTGAGCCAAATGTTTTCTGAGGTGGTACTTGGTGAATACAGTTTGAGAACCACTGCTTTTAGCCACCGTTTTACCTGCCCCATGTGTGTACAACCCTACCTTGCACTGATTGCTGCAGCTGGGCCTAACCGGTTTAGCCACTTATTGACTCTTCTTTTTGAATAGGAATGCAGTTATTTCTTAAGCCACCTGCTAAGCTCTAAAGGCTGCACTTCTATACTGTGTGCACACACGCAAGTTAGATGGGGAAAAACATCTCATTACAAGTCTCCTTCTAGGTTTTGACCACTAAGCGGTTGGGGTTGAACGTGAAATGCATGTGTGAGACATTGTTTAGTAATTGATAACCTTAAATTACGGACTTAGAATTCTTAGTGTATCAAATACTTGCACAAGTAACTAATCAACCTCACTTTTACAAGGGCTGGTTTAAGGAAGTGGTTTTAGGGATTTAGAACAAGGTGCGTTTGAATTTACTATTGTCTTTTTATGACTTTTATCTGTCAGGGTGTGGTTTTTGAAACAGTGGCTAAATTGGTCAGTTGAAAAAGTTATTTTCCATATAAGTCAGCATCAACCACCACATTGTCTCAGGAAATCTTTCTGCTTGTCAGTTTTGTTCCATCTTTTTAGACTTAAGTGCTCTTAATGTTTTTTTTTGTTTTTTTTAAGTACCCACCATGATAAACATTAAGCAAGTAAACTTCTGCGGTACCAATAGTGGACTGACTTCTAGAACCAACACATAGCAAGCTCAATGTTCACTTAATGTAGATTGAATGCACAGTGGGCTTCTTTGTCTGTCGACGGAGGTCTCAAACTTAAAATGTCCACCGGCAACAAGCACCTGAATTAGGAGTGTCCTCCAACATTATGTAACCTGAAACCTGGTCAGACCTGTTTGAGTTGTGCAAACTGTCACACTCATCCACTTCACCCCCCCACACCACCACCGCCATCTTAGGCCTTCCACTTGGAAGTACTGTGATGCGTCTTAGGGAACGCCGAGGTCTCAAGTCTGTTTATGCAACTCAAAAAGATCAAATCTTCACAATCAAGGTGTCTTCACAGGCCATTAAAATATTTCAAAGATTATTACGAGACTTAACTATTTGACTCATCCTGTGTTTTTCCACTCAGGTGCTCTCCAAGCAACACGGGCCCTCATGATTGTGAGCATTATCGTAACGCTGGTGGGCCTGGGCGCTGCCTGCATGGGGATGAAGTGCACGAACTGCGGGGGAGATGACAAAGTGCGCAAGTCTCGCATTGCCATGACAGGTGGCATTATCCTTCTGATTGGAGGTAAGGGGTTGTACGCAGACGCAAACATGTAATTGTTTTTCTTTTTGAAACCTGCATTGGTGATGATATTATTTGCTTTCCCACAGCATTGTGTTCCATCGTTGCTTGCTCTTGGTACGCTCACGACATCATCCGAGCATTCTATGATCCTTTCACCCCAGTCAACACTAAGTAAGTACATAACAATTTTACTAGTTTTTCCTCATTTTCTTGTGTTGACATTGATGGGGACGTGCCGATCAATAAAAGCCGTTTCCCGGGAAAAAAGTATGTGATCGACATAGCTGATTGATACCTTTTAACGCCGATCCCCTCTGGCTGAAAATGCATTTTATTTATTTGTAGTTGCCTGCAGATAAGTATGTTTCCATACAGTGTGGCATTGCTGCCTTAAATTAATATTAATCATTTCCTTTACGGAAAATAAACTGCATTTTTTTTGTATCGTAAATATCACTGGAGAATGAGGCTGAACATGTTAAACTTGAGAGCAAGCCAGGAGCAGGCATGCTAACTGCTAAGCTAGCTTTAAGAAAACACCAAGAAATAAGTGCTTTGTGAAGTTAAAAAATGTAGATGGAATCGTTTTACAGCAGGAAATTGGCAAGTAGATAAGTCGAGACAGAGGATAATATAACTGTTGTGTCAGCATAATCAGTCGGTATGCATAGTTGGTAAGAGAGCAGATCAATCAATAAATTTGTGGTGTCAGTATACGATTGAGTATATAGTTATGATGTGATCAATATTAGAGTGATTAGTTGGATATTTTTCTCAATATAATTTGTTGTTTGTTTACTAACTCAGGCAGTAATTCCTTGGACACAGGATGACATTGAGGGCAAAACCAAAAGGTTGAAATGAGTAGCAGTTAGTACTTGTTGCTTTTGTTTGGTTATTGAGTACTTTTGACTTTGTTTTGCTCAAAGAAGTGTATAACAAAATTAACATAGTATTTAAACTAGTTCCCTATTCTGTTTTTGCAAACTGTCAATACTTTCCATTGAAAATTGTACTTTTAATACATTTGATCGATATCGGCCAATCTCACTCATGGATGATTGGAATCGTCAGCATAAAACACTGATCTGAACATTAGTATCTTACTGTGCATTATTTTCCAGGAATAAAAAGCACCATTATTTTCTAACTGTCTGTATAATTTAATTTTCAAAGGTATGAATTTGGAGCTGCTGTATTCATTGCATGGGCCGGAGCCTTCCTGGTTTTAATTGGGGGTGGGATGCTGGCAGCTTCTTGCCCAAGAGAAAAATCTACACCAAAATATCCCATCTCCAGACCACCTAGCAGCAGCAAGGAGTATGTTTGAACAGGACAGTCATCAAAGATAGCGGCTAAAGGAACACTTTTACATGCGCCAACATTCCACTGCGATAGACCAGGCAATTCCAGAAGAACCTCTGTACTTTTTTTTTTTTTTCAATGTGTAAATGTTACTGTAATATTTGACAAACCACAGCCACGTGGTCTGGAAGGGCAGTCAAAGCTTGAACTTGTACACCTTAAGAAACACTAAAGTTTTACCTTAGTCATAACCATATTTTTTATCTAGTCAGGCCCCTTTGAGAAATAGTTTCCATGTTACTGTAAAACGAGAGCAGTGCATTAGAATGTATAATGTTTTGGTGAGCCTAATATATATGTATGCACTGGACTAAGAACATATGTGCTTAGCATATTTTGAAATCTTCCATAGCTGTTCAGGCTGAATACTTACCAAAAAAAAAGGCTTAGAAACAATATCACAATTCCTTCCATGTGTTTTTTGCCTTATTTATATGAACAATAATCATAACTGTGGTTGCTTTGATCAAGTCCCAGAGTAAAATGATTTAACGTACAATAATCCTGATTACTTTCATTAAAAGATTGCCAATGTTATTGCTGTCATAACAATGCAGATGTGTGGAGCTGCAATAATTACTGTGGATGTATAATTAGTTACTCCACTCATGGCTGTTGCTGCACACTTATTTTTTTCTAATGTGTTTTTTATTCGTGATTTTAAGCTTGTGTTGTGTATATAATTAAAGTGAAAAAACTCAGTTGCTTCTTGTTTTTTGATTTCTTGTACCTTTTGTTAAATTACAAGTATGATGGTCAACACAACTTCCTGTATTACACAAACATCCCAGTTAATGGTTGACATATACCAATGCCCTCTTATAAATGCATACTATCCTACACCTGAAGTATATGAAAGGTATTCAGTTGGTAAGTTTTTCGGATAAGATTTTCTCAATGCAATTATCCAATTCTAGTGTGGCATGCAAAATGCTGCCCTTTAAGCAATGCTGATAAAGTAATAGAGCTGTTACAATGTTTCTAATTGTCACAATTCACGAAATCCATTGGCGCCATTCCATAACCCTAACATAACTTGTGCAGCTGTTTTCAGTATTAAACTATTTGTATTCTTCAGGGCCACTCATCCCCATTTCACAGGACATTTTTCTCATTTGATTCAATTGGCAAACATGACTGACAACTTTGGCTTTACTCCCCCCTAGCGGCACAATGATGTAACTAATGTAAAACGTCCTCAACAGAAGGTACTGAACAATGTGTCTTTGTGCATTGTTTAATCATCCCTACAGTTTGTCATTGTGCCCTGGGATTCTATCAGTATTCTTTCCTCCTTCCCTCAGGCTAGACCTTAAAATGTAATAAATGAAACCATTTGTAACTGTTCACCCCTGCAGACATCCTAATCTGCCTGCAGCTTTCCAACTACATTTTTTAAACTATTTCTGCATTTAAGACACCAAATGGATGTTATGTCAAAGTCTGATGGCCACTTCTGTGTTCTACAAAGAATGTACAATAGTTTAATCTTTACTCTTGTCTCTCCAAGTACCACCATACTGACCAATATTAAAACAGTTGCGAATCACGCCTAAATATTAGTTAATACAGTGGTTCTCAACCTTTTTTCAATGTACCCCCTGTGAATTTTTTTTTTAATTCAAGTACGCTCTAATCAAAGCACAGCATTTTTGATTGGAAAAAAAGAGAAATTAAAATACAGCACTATGTCATCAGTTTCTGATTTATTAAATTGTATAACAGTGCAAAATATTGCTCATTTGTAGTGGTCTTTCTTGAAATATTTGAAAAAAATAAGATAAAAATAACTAAAAACGTGTTGAAAAATAAACAGGTGATACAATTATAAAACATTTCTACACAGATGTAATCAACTTAAAATGCCCTCTTTGGGGATTTTCTTCACACAAAAAAATCTTTATCAATATTTATGAAACATGTCCACAAAAAAATCTAGCTGTCAACACTGAATATTGCATTGTTGCATTTCTTTTCACAGTTTATGAACTCACATTCATATTTTGTTGAAGTATTATTCAGTAAATATATTTATAAAGGAATTTTGAATTGTTGCTATTTTTAGAATATTAAAAAAATCTTAGGTACCCCTTGGCATACCTTCAAGTACCCCCAGGGATACGTGTACCCCTATTTGAGAACCACTGAGTTAAAACAAGGCTGAGGATTTATTGAACAAGCATATTTGATATTTTGGCCACTGTGACAGTTTGAACAGTAACAGTAATGCCACAGTTTGAGACTCACAGATCTATGCAAACATTTTTTTTTAACTTCGACACCAACACTAATTCCATTGTTTATTTTTCAGATTAAATTCCAAAAACCACAAAACAGTTACATAAATTCTGAGAAACTAAAAAACATTTTCACGTCACCAATTTGGCCATGTATTACAGTATCAGTTATAATAGATCTAATCTTCACAAAACATGTTAGAAAACAAAAAAGTGATGGATTGACCTAAGCCCCTTTGTGGTTCTAATAATAAAAAAAGCATGTTCTGTGGGAATTGAACAGACCACCTGCATTTAAATTAACACAGAGGGGGAAAATACAAAGATAATCCAGAAAACAAAACACAGCTCAACAATCTCACATTACCATCTAGACCCAACACGATTTAGCAAGAACTATCATAGCTGACATTTGACTGAATGATCCTGTGAATGATCAGGACTAAAATATATCTGCATATCAAGTCTACGTACACTTGCATATTAGCCACGTTGGCTTCAACGTTCCCTCTGAAGTGCGCTCATGCGCACAGCAAATCTATGCACAAAGTCAAACCCCGCTCTAAACAAAACATGTTTTGTGTGATTTTGAAATTAAACCGTAACAGGTGACCACAACATATAAAACATCGTCAACATCGTTAAATTATTGTAAAGTCCAACGAGGACAGGAATTCCATCAATACCTTTTATTTAGCAAAATTGTTTGTCGACCATAACCACACCAAAAAAAAAAATGGTATACTTCTTTCTAGCCAAACAGGTTATTGTTTACCATACAAACCACGCCAAAAGCAACTCTTTATCAACCGTTACATCCCCTGCAGCGACTTCCTCTCTCTCTCTCACCAACACATAGGAGTGGTAATTATCCACTGATGCATTTACGGCCACACAAAAAGTGTAAATTCCATGTCGTTAGACTATGACTCCTCAGTCAGATGTGTGCTTATTCTGTCATTAACAATGTTAACTTTTGGATAATCATGAAATTGTACTAGATTCCAGAATGAATAATAGAAATATTTTACAGACAGAAAGGCACAATTCATCTTACGCAACATGAGATGTTTGAAGGGGAACTAAATGTGATCTCTGAAACGGGTCCACAATCTTTCCAAAGCAGAACCCCCACCCAGGCATAAAATATGGTACCAACCGCATTTCCATGAGTTTGGAAATTGTGTTAGATGTAAATTTAAACAGAATACAATGATTTACAAATCATTTTCAACCCATATTTAATTGAATATGCTACAAAGACAACATATTTGATGGTCAAACTGATACTTTTTTTTTTCAAAAATAATTTGATGCCAGCAACATGTGACAAAGAAGTTGGAAAAGGTGGCAATAGATACTGATAAAGTTGAGGAATGCTCATCAAACACTTATTTGGAACATCCCACATGTGTGCAGGCTAATTGGGAACAGGTGGGTGCCATGATTGGGTATAAAAACAGCTTCCCAAAAAAAATGCTCAATCTTTCACAAGAAAGGATGGGGCGAGGTACACCTCTCTGTCCACAACTGCGTGAGCAAATAGTCAAACAGTTTAACGTTTCTCAAAATGCAATTACAAGAAATTTAGGGATTTCAACATCTACGGTCCATAATATCAAAAGGTTCAGAGAATCTGTAGAAATCACTCCACGTAAGTGGCATGGCCGGACACCAACATTGAATGACCGTGACCTTCGATCCCACTGTGTCAAAAACCGACATCAATCTCTGAAAGATATCCCCACATGTGCTCAGGAACACTTCAGAAAACCACTGTCACTAAATACAGTTTATCGTAACATCTTTAAGTGCAAGTTAAAGCTATGCAAAGCGAAAGCCATTCATCAACATCATCAATCACCCAGAAACGGCGCCGGCTTCTCTGGGCCTAAGATCATCTAAGAGGGACTGATGCAAAGTAGAAAAGTGTTCTGTGGTCTGACACGCGACCACATTTCAAATTGTTTTAGGAAATATTTGACATCGTGTCATCAAGAACCAAAGGGGAAGCGAACCATCCAGACTGTTATTGACGCAAAGTTTAAAAGACAGCATCTGTGATGGTATGGGGGTGCATTAGTGCCAAGGCATGGGTAACTTACACATCTGTGAAGGCACCTTTAATGCTGAAAGGTACATACAGGTTTTGGAACAACATATGATGCCATCTAAGCGCCGTCTTTTTCATGGACACCCCGCTTATTTCAGCAAGACAATGCCAAGCCGCATTCAGCACGTGTTACAACAGCGTGGCTTCGTAAAAAAAAATAGAGTGCGGGTACTTTCCTGGCCCGCATGCAGTCAATGTGTCTCCCATCGAAAATGTGTGGCACATTATGAAGCGTATAAAACACGACAGCGGCGACCCCGGACTGTTGAACGACTGAAGCTCTACATAAAACAAGAATGGGAGAGAATTCCACTTTCAAAGCTTCAACAATTAGTTTCCTCAGTTCCCAAAAATGTGATATAACACAGTGGTGAACATGCCATTTCCCAACTACTTTGGCACGTGTTGCAGCCATGAAATTCGAAGTTAATTTGCAAAAAAATATATATATATGAGTTTGAACATTTGTAGTGCATTCAATTGAATATGGGTTGAAATATTTCAAAATCAATGTATTCCACTTATATTTACATCTAACACAATTTCCCAACTCATATGAAAACGGGGTTTGTACATAGCTAATAAAAACATTTCAGTGGGCCAAATCACTTACACAATAAATAAATCTCAGGAAAATGAGTGTTACTTGATTATAATAAGACATTTAAATTATGTCACGTTTGAGATGGATGTGCTGCTGGTATGGCACATCTGTGAACCACTGAATGCTCAGGGTGTTTTGGGGTTTTCTCACGCGCATGAAAAATTAGAGGGAACATTGGCATGTGCAAAAGTAAAATTTATTGAACAATCCTTGCATAAATCAGTGATGGGCAAGAGCAATTGTACTTAACCTCTTATAGTTTAGACAAGATTTTGAGTAAGATTTCTTAAAAAAAACAATAGTTATTTTTATTTAGTTTCAGCTTGAGCCTGTGTCCACTTCCACAGCTCACCAATAACCTGTGGAGTAAAAGTGACAATACATAAGACATGTTCTTCAACAATGTAAAGAAGGTGCCAATATCAAACATTACCTTGGCATCCGAGACTTTATAGGAATTCTTCACAAAGTTCTCAAATTTGGGCTGGGCTCTGGGCAGTGATACACCCTGTGAGAGAGAAAAAAAACAAACAATTCAGTTCATAGCCCTTTTGATACATAAATTACAGTGATGGAAACAGCACCAACCTTCTTCATTGACTCTGTAATCTTTGCTTGGATCTCAGAAAACGTTAAGGGTTCCCTGGGGGTTGTCGGAGCTTTTGGTGATTTGTTCCCTTTACCTTTGGGGGTCTTTGCCTGTAAAGAGGAAGTCCAGTGACAAGATCATTTAGAATGTAAACCTCCAGAAAACAAAAGGCCAGATTTAATTAATGTTGTCAGTCATTCATGTATGACACACATGTACGGGAAAAAACTGATTTGGGGCCTACAAATGCTTTTAGGATTACATCAAAAACCTTTTAAAAAGTCTGTTGGCTGTATGAGCTTGTTTCTACATTTTTTTATTAGCATTGAATAAAAATATTAAATTCTACACTTTTCTCATTGCCGCTACCTATCACTTTCACATGTGCGTGGCAGCCTGTGAACATTTTGCATGGTACAAAAGTGTATTCTTTCCCACCTGTGTTACTTTCATTTATATAACATATTGAAATAAAGTTTGTTGTAGGTGGCTTTACATGAGTGTATTTTTAACACATTGAGGGGAAATAAGGACTAAACACATACCCTTGGGGTCGGCGTGCTGGCTTTTGAACCTTTACCAGCTGGGGTGGGCGTGCTGGCTTTTGAACCTTTACCAGCTGGGGTGGGCGTGCTGGCTTTTGAACCTTTACCATTTTGAGCAGACTTTTGTGGTTTGGACAGCATTTGCTTGGCCTGTTAAAGATGCAGCTTTCATTGAGAAAACAGTACCCACAACTGCCGAAACTGAATGTGCTAAATGCTTACTTTAACAGGTGTCTCTTCTTCACCATCTTCATCACTGAAAAAAGGTGGGGTGAGGAAAAATTTGCATATAGCAACAAATTTTTAAATCAAATTAAAAAGCTTTTAGTGATGAACCGAAAAAGACTTCTCGCTAAACACTGGCCAAACCGGATGTCGTGATGATGTAGAATAGAGGTGGGAATCTTTGGGCATCTCCCGATTAGATTATGATTCATATTGTTTTTTGTTTCACTAAATATGCGTTTATCACTTGCAACTTTACAAAAAACAATTCCCTTGGAACAAGGAACAGTTATATGAATTACCATATTTATTGAATTAATGAAAATGTGCAAAACTGGAGCATAAGTGCCTAATAATAAAGGAGCTGGTTGGATCTCGATGAGGTGCTCGCTGAAGTCAGACACATTTTAGAGTCGTCCGCATTACTTTGTTTACAATACAAAATCTATCAATTTATGTTTACTAATCAGTCCTATAATGTCCATGTCCCAATTGCGGTGAGTCTAAAAATCTATTATTTCCCTCACCTCTAGTGTCGAAGCTAACACTTAATAGAGTGGAACATACCTGGCAACTTTCCTGTTTTTTGTCCTACCTTCCCGGTTCCAAAAATCCTTACCATTACTGCAGCCTCGGGGTGGGGTCGTGAATACAGCACGGCAAGTTATGGGCGATGTGATTCAGAGATACAGACTTATTTTTTACAAACCCAGTTTCCATATGAGTTGGGAAATTGTGTTGGATACATTGATTTGCACATAATTTTCAACCCACATTCAATTGAATGCACTACAAAGACAAGAAATTTGATGTTCAAACTTGAACTTTATTTTTTTTTGCAAATTTCATGGCTGCAACACGTGCCAAAGTAGTTGGGAAAGGGCATGTTCACCACTGTGTTACATCACCTTTTCTTTTAACAACACTCAAAAGTTTGGGAACTGAGGAAACTAATTGTTGAAGCTGTGAAAGTGGAATTCTTTCCCATTCTTGTTTTATGTAGAGCTTTAGTCGTTCAACAGTCTGGGTCTCCGCTATCGTATTTTACGCTTCATAATGCGGCACACATTTTCGATGGCAGACAAGTTTGGACAGCAGGTGGGCCAGGAAAGTACACGCACTCTATTTTTTTACAAAGCCACACTGTTTTAACACGTGCTGAATGTGGCTTGGCATTGTCTTGCTGAAATAAGCAGGGGCGTCCATGAAAAATACGGTGCTTAGATAGCAGCATATGTTGTTCCAAAACCTGTATGTACCTTTCAGCATTAATGGTGCCTTCACAGATGTGTAAGTTACCCATGCCTTGGGCACTAATTAACCCCCATACCGTCACAGATGCTGGTTTTTGAACTTTGAGTCGAAAAGTCTGGATGGTTCGCTTCCCCTTTGGTCCGGATGACACGATATCGAATATTTCCCCCAAAAATTTGAAATGTGGATTCGTCAGACCACAGAACACTTTTCCACTTTGCATCAGTCCATCTTAGATTATCTCAGGCCTAGAGAAGCCGGCGCCGTTTCTGGGTGATGTTGATAAATGGCTTTCGCTTTGCATAGCTTTAACTTGCACTTACAGATGTAACAATGATCTGTATTTAGTGACAATGGTTTTCAGAAGTGTTCCTGAGCACATGTGGTGATATCTTAAAGAGATTGATGTCGGTTTTTGACACAGTGCCGTCTGAGGGATCGAAGGTCACGGTCATTCACATGTTTTCCGGCCATGCCGCTTACGAGGAGTGATTTCTCCAGATTCTATGAACCTTTTGATGATATCATGGACTGTAGATGTTGAAATCCCTAAAGTTCTTGCGATTGCGCTTTGAGAAACGTTGTTAAACTGTTTGACTATTTGCTCACGCAGTTGTGGACAAAGGGGTGTACCTTGCCCAATCCTTTCTTGTGAAAGACTGAGCATTTGTTGGGAAGCTGTTTTAATACCCAATCATGGCACACACCTGTTCCCAATTAGCCTGCACACCAGTGGGATGTTTCAAATAAGTGTTTGATGAGCATCCGTCAACTTTATCAGTATTTATTGCCACCTTTCCCAACTTTGTCACATGTTGCTGGCATCAAATTCTAAAGTCAATGATTATTTGCACAAAAAAAAATGTTTATAAGTTTGAACATCAAATATGTTGTCTTTGTAGCATATTGTAGCATACACATATAGGGGACGGCGTGGCAAAGTAGGTAGAGTGGCTGTGCCATCAATCTGAGGGTTACTGGTTAAATCCCCAGCTTCTACCATCCTAGTCACGTCCGTTGTGTCCTTGGGCAAGACACTTTACCCTTGCTCCTGATGGGTCCTGGTGAGCGCCTTGCATGGCAGCTCCCGCCGTCAGTGTGTGAATGTGTGTGAATGGGTAAATGTGGAAATACTGTCGAAGCGCGTTGGGCTCCTTAAAAAAAGGGTAGAAAAGCGCTATACGAGTACAACCCATTTACCATGTTCAACTGAATATGGGTTGAAAATGATTTGCAAATTATTGTATTCCGTTTATATTTACATCTAACACAATTTCCCAACTCATATGGAAACGGGTTTGTAAAAGATTAGCTACCTTTTTTGTAAGGCTTTTTACCAATGTTAGTTTTTTTGCATTTTGTGTGTTGCCATTACTATTATTGTTTCAATGTTAGTTTTATCTTAATGAATTTTTGAATGAATTCATATTTTATTTACACATATTTTATATGTACACGTAAAATATATAATTCATACCATTTTTTTTTTTAGATAGTGTTACTTTAGTTATTCTCAGGTGTGGACGCCTTAAAGTTTTTCAATCCTCAGTGCCATGCCATGTTTTATTGTTATTAGTGCTGTGTTTTCTTCTTTCCCCCTTATCAAGCACTTTAAGTTGCCACTTGTTTATGTATGAAAAGTGCTTTGAAGTTTAAAAATTAAATCAACAATGCAAGAAAAGACAAATAGAAATGCAGACAACTGAAGGCCTCTGCCAAGAAATCTAAACTTTATGTAAATATTTTTATGCATCTGAGTTCGAGTTCACATATAGGCCAAAAATGATTTTTTTTTAAATCATTTGATATGTGACAAAAATCTTATGTTTTAAACTTTTTACCAACAAATTTTCTATAATTTGAATTGCAAACGTTGACAGGTTAGAAGCGAGGGCAACATGTCTGCGGTGGGGATGAAATTCAGAATATCCCAGAAAAACCCACAGACAGAAATCTGCAAACGTGCATTGTGGAAATACCGAGAGGGGATCTTCTGCAAAGATGTTCTCTACATCAGGTTTAAATCACCATTTTAGGGCAGCAACGCACAGAAAATAAGTTTCCAAATCGTCTGTACATTAATTTTATTAAAAATTGTTGGAATACCACTAGTAAATATTTTAATAAATTTACTTATTCTTTGACGGATACATATTAACTTCTGCAATTGCAATGACTTAATTTAAGTGGGATTAGTATGGTCATAGCCATAAATGCAATAGTAATAATTGACACAATGTAGCTTGTGTTGGTTTTTTGGTTTCTCAGTTACTAGTTTTGGCCAAGAATTTTAATTTCGGTTCATCCCTAATAGTTATAAATATTGTAGCATTTCAGTAGATACACTCACTCATCATCTTCGGCATCAACCTCCATTTTCATTTTTTTCTGTAAAAAGTGTGGAACGAGAGCTTAAGTCTTGTCTGATTTTACAAAAACAAAACTTTAAACAACGTGCACATATAAAAATAAAAACCTGAGATTTGAGGACAGGGGATGCAAGAGGTCTTTTTTTGGAGGTTTTGAGGTCTTCCTCCTCCTCCTCTTCCTCCTCCTCCTCCTCGTCATCATCATCATCATCATCCTCCTCCTCAAATGACCTATCAGCTTCCATCACTTCAGCAGCAATTCAGAGGCGTAAGGAGAAGCAACACCACAGAAACATTCTGTTCTATTAAGAAAGTACAAAGACTCTACAAGCTAAACAGACACTTACTTATTAGGTGTTGTCCACTGATGTGAATTGGACCAGACCCAGCCTTAAGACGGAAAACTGCTGGCGGTGTTATTGTGAAACCCCCAAGACACACCTGCACAGACCACATCAATAAGCATTAAGTTTGCAGTACCAGCCATTTGCCAACTTTTAAAACTACAGATGAAAATTGCCAGGTAGAATACTTTTTTTTTTATCTGACTTAAGGCATTACAATTCTTAAAAAAATACCTTTTGTTTAATGTTTGTTGTAATTGAACCTATTTTTTTTTTTTTTAAGATTGATTTGCAGCAAGGGTCAATGATACGGCAATAGGAAATATTTTAGTAACAAGCTAATTTGTTCACCGCAGAGGCCACCACAGTGACTATGTTTCTTTTACTTTATATTCATAGCTGCATGTAGAAGTGTCTGGTTGTATCTGCTGCTTTAATGTCCTCTGTGTTCTTTGATGTTTTCCTCTTACACACATGTAAGAGGGAGGTGTATTATGGCTATGAGTTGTTGTTTTCCCTTGGCGTCAGTCTGCACTCCCTCTCCAGGGGCCCAGGCTTAGACCGATTTTTTTTTTATTCTATTGTTCTATTTCCCCCCCCAACCAAATCCAAACTTGGTGTCTATTTCATGTTTTTTGACAATTACAAATATGATGGAAAAATCATCTTTATCATTGGGTGTCTCTGGACACCTAATTAGCATATTTCCAAGATGGGGGCTATTGTCTCTGGAAACCTAATTAGCATATTTCCACGATGGCGGCTATGTAAAAATTAGGTGTACCTTAACTTTTTATACTTTTTGGCAAACTATTTTTTAGCATCAGGAACATAGTGGAATGATCAGATTTATGACCATTCATTTATTACAGCACTTTAATTTCCATATGTCATGTCTTTGTGATCATGTTTTGTTTAGTTGTTAGATTACTTCAAGACTCCATTAGTTCCTGTTTTTTCACGCCATTGTTTTTTCCATGTCCACCAATCAGTTCACCTGTCCTCAGGACTCACGCACCGGATTAATTTGAACTCACGCACCTGTTTTCAAGCACCACCTGTGCCAAATTTGGCACTTTTAGACAAAGGTGAACGAACACACCCTAAAATCTCCCCAAGGGCCCCCACTAACTTGGAAATATGCAAATTGGGGGTCTAGACACACCCACAAATAAAAATGAGCATTCCAACATATTTTCTAATTGTCAAAACACATGAAATAGACACCAAGTTTACATTTGTAGTTCATCTTTTTCAAATGTTAGAGACACAAGCTATTACAAGTGGCGGCAATATTTGATTGGCCGCTGTGGCGACCCAAAGGTCACCGGCGCGGGCGCCCTAGCTAAATCATTTAAGTATGCCTTGAGCTACACCTGTGCCAAATTTGGCGCTTTTAGACAAAAATGAACAAAAATTTCCCTAAGGGCCTCCACTAAGTACAGTAACTAACATTTTAACAGTCGCTTTACCTTCTAAATAAAGTTCCTTAAACCAGCCATATCTGCTGTCCGCCCTGGCATCACCGATGACGGACAGTGTCCCAGGTGCGTGAAAGCATGTACGCAACCTCAACCCTGTTGATTGTGCTGGCCCCTCACTTCCTAATTGCATACCTCCCTTGATTGATCTCTATTTCTTTCTTATTAAATTACTTTTCCTTGGCTGTCAGTCGCCGTGTTGTAGCTTCATGGTGTTAGGAAAGTCTGTCCATCGCCTTGAAGTTTTCCTGCGGCTTCATAATATTGTATTTGTTGTGGCTTTGCAATCATGCTGTAGTGGAATGTTTGAGTGGTAATTAATGGTATTCTCTTGCGGCATTTGTTGTGACCTTTCTCGACCAACATAACTATTCAACATTTTAGTTTTGATGACACAACAGACGGGCAGACAGACTTGATTAATGTTTAACGTCCTTATGATTACAAGTTTTACACTTCATACGAAGTCTGTTCTTAAATCCAATGGTTTCCTTTTACAAGTATCGTTAAATTGACTGATTCCCTTTTGAAACAATCAATATTAATCTTCCAAAAGGCAAAATTGCCAAGCACCCATTGATGTAGTTTAATCTATGGAATATAAATTGATATATCGGTCCTGGGTTCGACCTTTGGCTCGGGATCTTTCTGTGTGGAGTGTGCATGGTCTCCCCGTGACTGTGTGGGTTCCCTCCGGGTACTCCGGCTTCCGACCACCTCCAAAGACATTTATTTGGGGATAGGTTGATGGGCAACACTAAATTGTCCCTAATGTGTGAATGTGAGTGTGAATGTTGTCTGTCTATCTATCTATGTTGGCCCTGCGAGGAGTTTGCGCCTTGAATGCAGCTGAGATAAGCTCCGGGGGCCCCGGAAGGGACAAGCGGTAGAAAATGAATGATGGTTGGATATCGATTAATCGTTTCACCACTACAAATAATACATGTAAAAACTAACATCTTATTCCATGGGTGCAAACTTACACTTGGCAAAGTGGAGGGCTTCAGGGAAACCAGGGCTGCCGTGACCTTCTGACCGTCTGAGTCTTCTCCTTCTATCTCCACCTGGTGAAACTCATCTTTTGTGGTCGAGTCAGCACACGCCTGCACAGGGCGGAAGTTGCAAAGGGGGTTGCTTAATTCCCTCACTTTAAGTGTTCTCGTAATATGTAAATTAGAAGAGGGGTTTACCATCCGCAAATCCAGCTGATGCTCAAAGTCGTCATCGTCTGGATTGAAAAACACTTCCTTCCCAGGTTCAAGCACACAGCCTGATGAAGACAAATCACGTCAACACATCAAAGAGTAGCATTAAGATGTGAAGCAAATTCTGGCCTTTAAAACATAAATTCCACCACACTATTACCTTTTCTCTACTTGGATTGAAAGACGCGTCATTTGATGCATTCAATTTTAAATTGCCGCCATGTGCAGAATTGGATATTTTTGGAATTCCACCAAACTATAAAAAAATTAAGCAGACTTTTAGGGATACTATCGCCTTTGCATCATTGATAGATCGCAGAAGGCTTTTATTGGAGTGGAAATCACAGTTTGCCCCCAAGGCCTCCCTATGATTCAAGGACCTAATGTTTTTCTCAGACAGAGAAAATTAAATATAATCTCAGGGCTACACCAAAACAATTTGACCTGACCTGGGGCTGCATAATTGGTACATTGCTAAATTAAAGACACTATAAGATAAATGTGACACTTACTGTTCACAATTAACCTTTTCACTTAACTCTTTCTTTGTTGTCGTTTTTATTCAGTGACACTTTTCTCTGTGTGTGATTTTTATTTTTGCTGTTACCTTTTTTTCCCCCTTCCAGTTAGTTATTGTGATGAAGAGGAAGGCAGTACATTGTTACCCACTGTGACTGAAATGTAGGACCGAGGATGGGAGAGGGGAGAAAGTGTCTCGTTTTTTTCAGTACTTGTATAGGTTAAATGATAAATGGGTTGTACTTGTATAGCGCTTTTCTACCTTCAAGGTACTCAAAGCGCTTTGACACTACTTCCACATTTACCCATTCACACACACATTCACACACTGATGGAGGGAGCTGCCATGCAAGGCGCTAACCAGCACCCATCAGGAGCAAGGGTGAAGTGTCTTGCTCAGGACATAACGGACACGATGAGGTTGGTAGTAGGTGGGGATTGAACCAGGGACCCTCGAGGTGCGCACGGTCAGATTGATTGGCAACACTAAATTGTCCCTAGTGTGTGAATGTGAGTGAATGTTGTCAGTCTCTCTGTGTTGGCCCTGTGATGAGCTGGCGACTTGTCCAGGATATACCCCGCCTAATGCCCGATTGTGGCGGATGGAATGGAAGAGCAGGGAAGTCTGGAAATAGCGATTATTTTACTGTATATATTTTTTTGCTAATTATTCTGGATCTTTCTGTATGGAGTTTGCATGTTCTCCCCGTGAATGCGTGGGTTCCCTCCGGGTACTCCGGCTTCCTCCAACTTCCAAAGACATGCACCTGGGGATAGGTTGATTGGCAACACTAAATTGGCCCTAGTGAGTGAATGTGAGTGTGAATGTTGTCTGTCTGTCTGTGTTGGCCCTGTGATGAGGTAGCGACTCTTCCAGGGTGTACCCCGCCTTCCGCCTGATTGTAGCTGAGATAGGCACCCGCGCCCACCGCGATCACACAGGGGATAAGCGGTAGAAAATAGATGAATGGATGGATGAATAAATATTTTTTTTAAATTAAAAAGACGACTCAGGGTATAAAAACTTCAATTTATCAGACGAACAAAAGGGGGCGTAGTGGTGACAACGTGGTTATTTCCACATGGCTGGGCCAACTTTTAAACATACGTGCAAGACGATTGATTTAAAGAAAAAAAAAAGCGGTTCAAACTAAATGACGTGTTTATGAAAAGCGAACCCTCACGTCTATTTTAAAACGAAGAGAAAAGCAAGATGTACGGCTGCATCGAATGCAAGAACACTGCAGATGTCCCGAGAGCTCATACGCAGTCACTTCTTGAACATACGAGTAAAAAGGCCACTACTGGGTAAGCAAGCTTTGATTAAACTCCATTTAAGAAAAATAAAAAAGGTAGGCCACGCGTGAAAGCCCACGCACTAACGTTCAGTCCATTGAAACCATAGCAGCGTGCTCACCCACACTGAAAGCCAACTCTAGTCAAAGCTAACGTTTTATTCAATGAGTGCAGTCGAAACAGTAAATATATATATTGATACAATCGTGGAAAACAGACGCCATGTTTGAAGGCCAAACCACGTGTGTGGCTGCGCCGTGCTAGGTACACGCGCATGCGCTCACACTATAAAGATACACAGAATACATGTACTCATCAGCACGCAGAATAGTAATTATGTAACATTAGGCATCTTATATGATATAATAAAGGTTGTGAGTAGCTGCCTAAACTAGGACAAAAAAAATACCGTTTTCCCACACACATGCATTAGGTAGCCTTACCGTAAAGAAACGTCTGCGTAATCATGCGTTCCTCGCTCAGACCGTTCATGTTGTACAAATGAAAAAAGATGATGTCAAAGGTGATAAACTGTTGAGCCACACAGAAGTTGGAGCAAGAGAAAAGGCGCACTTCTCTGTTAGCAGCTGACCAACGTGTGGATTCCTCTCACCCACCTTTTCTTTTTCTTCTTTTCTCTTTGGAGTTGAGGAGTCAGGCAAACTGGCTCAGTGGCGTCACCTGTCATGCGTAATATGAATTGCATGAAGGGGAACGTAACAGCACACGTCGCTCTATTACAACCTCACGTTTCTTTCTTACCTCATTGGCTATGTTTTATATTCATATATGTAAGTTTCTCAATACTGTTTTTGTGCCTTTAAAAAGAGAATTAGAAATGTACTTTAAAACGCTTTCGACCTCTAACAACCAAAAAAAATGTGAAAAAACTAGTGACGCTGTGCTCCAAATGTGGATTATTTACGGGACTTGTGTGAGTCTATGGCGTTACACTTTGTTACATATATATATATATATTGCATTCTATTTTAGTTGCTTTGTTGTGTTTACAACTCCCTGGTGTTGTTTTGTACTGTTTCTTTAATTGTTTTGATCATTATTATTTATTTGCCTATAAATATGTAAATGTTGCATATAATAAATAAAGGCTTATACAACCCCCTCCCCTCCCCCAACCCCCCAAAAACACGTTTCTTGTAGAACATTCTTAATGAAAAAAAAAAAACACATGAAAACAAATCAGATTAATTATTTGGGTACCGGGCTTCACGGTGGAAGAGGGGTTAGTGCGTCTGCCTCACAATATACAAAGGTCCTGCAGTCTTGGGTTCAATCCCAGGCTCGGAATCTTTCTGTATGGAGTTTGCATGTTCTCCCCGTGACTGCATGGGTTCCCTCCGGGTACTCCGGCTCCCTCCCACCTCCAAAGACATGCACCTGGGGATAGGTTGATTGGCAACACTAAATTGGCCGTAGTGTGTGAACGTGAGTATGAAAGTTGTCTATCTGTGTTGGCCCTGCGATGAGGGCGACTTGTCCAGGGTGTACCCCGCCTTCCGCCCGATTGTAGCTGAGATAGGCGCCAGCGCCCCCCGCAACCCCAAAAACGGAATAAGCGGTAGAACATGGATGGATGTATTGATATTTGGGTACCGTGTGGTGCAGTTGGACAAGTGGCTGTGCCAGCAACCTAAGGGTTGCTGGTTCAATTACCACCTTCTACCACAGTGGTTCTCCACCTTTTTTCAATAATGTACCCCCTGTGAAATTGTTTTTAAATTCAAGTACCCCCTAATCAAAGCAAAGCATTTTTAGTTGAAAAAAAAGAGATAACGAAGTAAAATACAGCACAATGTCATCAGTTTTTGATTTATTAAATTGTATAACAATGCAAAACACTGCTAATTTGTAATGATCTTTCTTGAAGTATTTGGAAAAAAAAGATATAAAATCAACCAAAAACTTGTTGAAAAATAAACAAGTGATTCAATTATAAATAAAGATTTGTACACATAGAAGTAATCATCAACTTAAAGTGCCCTTTTTGGGGATTGTAATAGAGATCCATCTGGATTCATGAACATAATTCTAAACATTTCTTCACAAAAAAATAAATCTTTAACATCAATATTTATGGAACATGTCCAAAAATAATTTAGCTGTCAACACTGAATATTGCTTTGTTGCATTTATTTTCAAAGTTTATGAACTTACATTCATATTTTGTTGAAGTATTATTCAATAAATATATTTATAAAGGATTTTTGAATTGTTGCTATTTTTAGAACATTTTGTAAAATTCTCACATACTCCTTGGCATACCTTCAAGTACCCCCAGGGGTACGTGTACCCCCATTTGAGAACCACTGTTCTACCATCCTAGTCACGTTCGTTGTGTCCTTGAGCAAGACACTTCACCCTTGCTCCTGATGGGTCCTGGTTAGTGCCTTGCATGGCAGCTCCCGCCATCAGTGTGTGAATGTGTGTGTGAATGGGTGAATGTGGAAATAGTGTCAAAGTGCTTTGAGTTCCTTAAAAAGGTAGAAAAGCACTTTACAAGTATAAACAATTTACCATTTGTTGTTTTATTTCCCCCCAAAACTTTCACCTATTTTATTTCCTTAATTATGGCACATGAGATAAATGTGATTACTACATTATATTTTTTTCTTTCCCTACAAAATACAGACTTTTGAACACAGCATGTGAATAAACTATTAATAACACAATATATAAAGTAAGTAATGTTTCTGCATGCATGTTGACGTATGAATGAATTATCAGTAATAGAAGGTTATATGATTAAATGAGCAAGAATTGTGTCGTAATTGTCCAAAACAAAGTAATGTCACAATTTGGATTTTAAATTTTAAATTGTAGCACAAGAACACTTTACAATACAGAAAATAACACAAATAATAAGCAATCATAAAATGTATTTTTGTAAATAAATACTACAAATACAACTATAATAAAAACTAGGAGGAAGGGGAACCGCAAGGTGTGTTCCAACTATCGTGCATGGGATCACACTCGTCAGCCTTCCCGGTAAGGTTTATTCAGGTGTACTGGAGAGGAGGCTACGCTGGATAGTCGAACCTCGGATTCAGGAGGAACAGTGTGGTTTTTGTCCTGGTCGTGGAACTGTGGACCAGCTCTATACTCTCGGCAGGGTTCTTGAGGGTGCATGGGAGTTTGCCCAATCAGTTTACAGTGTGGTTTTCGTCCTGGTCGTGGAACTGTGGACCAGCTCTATACTCTCGGCAGGGTTCTTGAGGGTGCATGGGAGTTTGCCCAATCAGTTTACATGTGCTTTGTGGACTTGGAGAAGGCATTCGACCATGTCCCTTGGGAAGTCCTGTGGGCAGTGCTCAGAGAGTATGGGGTATCAGACTGTCTTATTGTGCCAGTCCGCTCCCTGTATGATCAGTGTCAGAGCTTGGTCCGCAATGCCGGCAGTACGTCAGACACGTTTCCAGTGAGGGTTGAACTCCGCCAAGGCTGCCCTTTGTCACCGATTCTGTTCATAACTTTTATGGACAGAATTTCTAGGCGCAGTCAAGGCGTATAGGGGATCCGGTTTGGTGGCTGAAGAATTAGGTCTCTGCTTTTTACAAATGGTGTGGTTCTGATGGCTTCATCTGGCCAGGATCTTCAACTCTCACTTGATCGGTTCGCAGCCGAGTGTGAAGCGACTGGGATGAGAATTAGCACTTCCAAGTCCGAGTCCATGGTTCTCGCCCGGAAAAGGGGGGAGTGCCATCTCCGGGTTGGGGGGAGACCCTGCCCCAAGTGGAGGACTTCAAGTACCTCGGAGTATTGTTCACGAGTGAAGGAAGAGTGGATCGTGAGATCAACAGGCGGATCGGTGCGGTGTCTTCAGTAATGCGGACGCTGTATCGATCCGTTGGGGTGAAAAAGGAGCTGAGCTGGAAGGCAAAGCTCTTTATTTACCGGTCGAGCTACGTTCCCATCCTCACCTATGGTCATGAGCTTTGGGTTATGACCGAAAGGATGAGATCACGGGTACAATCGGCCGAAATGAGTTTCCTCCGCCGGGTGGCGGTGCTCTCCCTTAGAGATAGGGTGAGAAGCTCTGCCATCCAGGAGGAGCTCAAAGTAAAGCCGCTGCTCCTCCACATCGAGAGGAGCCAGATGAGGTGGTTCGGTCATCTGGTCAGGATGCCACCCGAACGCCTCCCTAGGGAGGTGTTTCGGGCACGTCCGACCGGTAGGAGGCCACGTTGGAAGACCCAGGACACGTTGGGAAGACTATGTCTCCCGGCTGGCCTGGGAACGCCTTGTGATTCCCCGGAAGAGCTGGACGAAGTGGCTGAGGAGAGGAGCTTCTGGGCTTCCCTGCTTAGGCTGCTGCCCCCGTGACCCGACCTCGGATAAGCAGAAGAAGATGGATGGATGGATGGATAAAAACTAGGATGAATAAAATAAATAAAATCAATCAAAGTTTATTAATATAGCCCTTAATCACAAGTGTCTCAAAGGGCTTCATAAGCCACAAAGACATCCTCAGCTCATATCTCACATCAGGACAAGAAAAAACTCAACCCGATGGGATTACAATGAGAAACCTTGGAGGGGACCGCAGTGGTGCAATGGATGTCGAGTGGATCTAGTTAACAGTGTGATAGTCCAGTCCATAGAAGGGCCAACAGGGGATCATCTCTAATGGAGACAAGTCAGCAGCACAGACACGTCTCCAACTGATGCACAGATGAGTGGTCCACCCCGAGTCCTGACTTTGAACAGCTAGCGGTCATCTGTGGTCACCTGATTACCTCTCCCATAAGACAGGGGGGAAGAGCAGAAAAGAAATGGGTCGAACTGGTCTAAAAAGTCTATTTAAAGGCTGAAGTTTATAAATGAGTTTTAAGTCAGGACTTAAATGAGTCTACTAAGGTAGCATCTCTAACTGTTACCGGTAGGACATTCCAGAGTACTGGAGCCCGAATAGAAAACGCTCTGGGAATCACTAATAAGCCGGAGTTCTTAGATATATGGTACAATACAATCAGCAAGACAGGATGGAGCTGGACCGTTTAGTAGGGCTGGGCAATATATATTGATATACGCGATATATCACGGGTTTGTCTCTGTGCGATATAGAAAATGCCTATGTTGTGATAATCGAGTACACGTTCTCACACAGTTGCTTTTAGCTGCGGGCATTACACTTCAGGCTTTTCTCAATCTTTGTTGTCTCTCCTTCTCACAGACAGTAAGTGCACCTTCTTTCATACGTCACATACTGTCACGTCATACGTCACATACGTATACGCCCTCGCGTAGCAGAGAAGAAGCAGACTGGGTAACAATAGCTGTGATGCTAGCAAAGCCGTGCGAGTGGTAATACGAGAGAAAGAAGATGCATATCTGGTAACAAACAGCAGGGGGTCCATCGTCTGGCGGTGGTTCGGCTTCAAGCAGGAATATGTCTAACATAACTTTAATTTGTCAAGTGTGGGGCACAAGCATTGCTACCAAAAGTAGCACTACTGCTAATATGTAGCATCATTTGAAAAGTCACCTGCTAGAGAATGAAGAGTGCTTACTCCGCATGTCAACAACTCCATTCGGTGCCACACCAACAAAATGCCGAGGCAAACATTTCCAGATCAACACCGTATGAAATAAAACAGTCAACAACAAAAGGAGTTCATGTCCGCAGTAAACTACCACATTGCAAAGGACATACACTATTTGATTTCTTATTATGCAGTTAATTTTTATTTGATACTTGTTGAAATATCTTGTGTGACATCATGCACAAAAGTGCACTTTATTTGTTTTAAACTATTGTATTTGTGTTCTGTACAAAAAGTGCCCTTTAATTTACTATTGTTTTGATATGTCATCTTAGTGATATCATGCACAAAAGTGCACTAATAGCTTGTTTTAAAATGTCTCTGACAATCTTGCACTTTCAGTTTTGGAAATGACATGAATGTTTGTGCCACTGCTTAAAGGCCTACTGAAATCCACTACTACCCACAACGCAGTCTGATAGTTTATACATCAATTATGAAATATTAACATTGCAACACATGCCAATGCGGCCTTTTTAGTTTACTAAATTGCAATTTTATATTTCCCGGGAGTTTCGTCTTGAAAACGTTGTGTAATGATGACGTGTACGCAAGACGTCACAGGTTTTTAGGAAATATGAGCGCTGCACACACACACAGCTAAAAGTCGTCTGTTTTAACCGCATAATTACACAGTATTTTGGATATTTGTGTTGCTGAATCCTTTGCAAACTGTTTAATTAATATTGGAGAAGTCACAGTAGAAAGATGGATTTGGGAAGCTTAAGCCTTTAGCCACACAAACACACGGTGATTCCTTGTTTAAAATTCCTGGAGGTGAAACTTTACTATGGATCAGAGCGCGGTCAAGCGAACATGAATCACGACGGAATATCAACCAGCATGTTTCGGTGAGAAAATTGTGGTAAAAAGTCAGTTCTTACCAGAGATCAGCTGAGCTTGTGCCGTCCATAGCTGCCGTCGACTCCCCTGAGACACTGCGCGTCAAGACACCCGTGGAGACACACCTCCGACTATCAGGTACTGTTAAACTCACTAAAACATTAGCAACACAATAGAAAGATAAGGGATTTCCCAAAATTATCCTAGTAAATGTGTCTAAAAACATCTGAATCTGTCCCAATGCAATCGCATTTTATTTTATTTTTTTTCTAGTCCGTCGCTATAAATACCCTCAAACACGAATCTTTCATCCTCGCTCAAATTAATGGGGAAATTGTCGTTTTCTCGGTCCGAATAGCACTTTTTGATGGAGGCTCCCATTAAAATCAATGTGAATATGTGAGGCGCCCCCACACTTGTGACGTCATCGTCTGCGACTTCCTATAAAGGTAGGGCTTTTTTGTCAGCACCAAAAGTTGCGAACTTTATCGTGGATGTTTTCTCCTAAATCCTTTCAGCAAAAATATGGCAATATCGCGAAATGATCAAGTATGACACATAGAAAGGACCTGCTATCCCAGTTTAAATAAAAAAATCTCATTTCAGTAGGCCTTTAATAACTGTTTAATTAATACAGTTATGGTCAATTGACTTAGTTGTGATTTCCTTCTCTGCATGAAAGTTTAAAATTAGTATATATTTATGCAGTATGAACAAAAGTGTTTTAATGTAGACACATAGAATCATCATACTGCTGTGATTATATGTATCAGGTGTTAATTCAAGGCTAAGGCAAAATATCGAGATATATATCGTGTATCGCGATATGGCCTAAAAATATTGAGCTATTAAAAAAAGGCCATATCGCCAAGCCCTACAGTTTAGTATTTTATACGTAAGTAGTCAAAACTTAAAGTTGCATCTTAAGTGCACAGGAAACTAGTGCAGGTGAGCCAGTCCAGGCGTAATATGATCAAACTTTCTTGTTCTTGTGAAAAGTCAAGCAGCCGCATTTTCTACCAACTGTAATTTTTAAATGCTAGACAGAGGGAGGCCCAACAATATTACGTTACAGTAATCAAAATTAAAAACAAAATTGTTCCCGTCATGAACGACTTACTTACATATTCTAATCAAACAATAAACTACAAAGTGTGTCACGACCTACCAAACAATAAACCAGAAAGTGTGTTAGGACCTACCACCCTGGTCTGACAATATTCTTGTGTTTCCTTCGTTTTGTATCATTTTCCTTAGTTTACTGTTGTTTCCTGTCCAGCACTCTTAGTTTAGTTCTACTTCCTGTCTGGCTCCTTGAGCGCTGTTTCCCTCACCTGTCCCTGATTGGCAACCTGAGCACACCTGTTTGTGGTTGCCAATCAGGCATGTTTGTATGCCTATGTCAGTGGTTCACAAAATTTTTGTGGCACCTCAGAAAAAACTTACTACCATGTCACTGCCCGGGAGCATTCCAATGCGCACTCATATGTGCGCTGTGCTGATTGCGCCTCCAAAGTGAACCTGCGCGCGCCACTCCTGCTGAGGCAGCGCCGGTGCACAGCGGCAATCAATCACCGGCAATCAGCACACCTGCTTCTGATCGGAGAACCGCCTTCATAAGCCTGCACAACCTGCTATCCTGGGCCTGAACTTAGCTACCTGTCCTGTACAGTAAGCTAAACCTATCTAGCTCTATCATATACTGTCTCTCTGTGTTTTCCCCTTTCGTGTTTGGTTGGGCCCATGTTCCCCCTCGTCGTATTTTGCAGCAATCCTTCGTTCCCACGGGATGAGATGTGTGTCTCGTCTTCCCCTGTGTTCCCCTCTGGTTGTCTGACTGCTCCTTGGATCTCGACCTACCGCTTGGACACGGACCTTCGATGCTTAAGGTATGGGTGGATAGATTTAAAGTAGGGGTGTGTCACACCCCTGACTGGAGTAAGGGTAATGTGAAGCCTTTGCTGACAACAAGACTGAGACAATGGAATTGCAAAGCACACAGTTCAGCAGAGTATGACAAGTTTATTTTCTTTCAAGTAAACAAAAAAGGTGGCAAACAATAGGAGACTATCACCTTTGTAATTACAAATAGACAATATTAAACATCAAACACATCAGGTGATTCTATTTACTATATTTTTCAGACTATAAGGCGCACAGAAAATCCTTTCATTTTCTCAAATATCGACAGTGGGCCTTATAACTTGGTTTACCTAATGCAGTTGTTCTCAAATGGGGGTACGCGTACCCCTGGGGGTACTTGAAGGTATGCCAAGGGGTACGTGAGATTTTTTTTTTTTTAAATATTCTAAAACGGCGTGGCGCAGTGGAAGAGTGGCCGTGCGCAACCCGAGGGTCCCTGGTTCAATCCCTACCTAGTACCAACCTCGTCACGTCCGTTGTGTCCTGAGTAAGACACCTGCTGGGTGCTGGTTAGCGCCTTGCATGGCAGCTCCCTGGAAGTAGTGTCAAAGCGCTTTGAGTACCTTGAAGGTAGAAAAGCGCTATACAAGTACATTATCATTTTAAAAAAAGCAACAATTCAAAAATCCTTTATAAACATATTTATTGAATAATACTTAAACAAAATACGAATGTAAACTGTGAAAAGAAATGCAACAATGCAATATTCAGTGTTGACAGCTAGATTTTTTGTGGAAATGTTCCATAAATATTGATGTTAAAGATGTTTTTTTTTTTTTTTTGTGAAGAAATGTTTAGAATTAAGTTCATGAATCCAGATGGATCTCTATTACAATCCCCAAAGAGGGCACTTCAAGTTGATGATTACTTCTATGTGTAGAAATCTTTATTTATAATTGAATCACTTGTTTATTTTTCAACAAGTTTTTAGTTATTTTTATATCTTTTTTTCCAAATAGTTCAAGAACAACCACTACAAATGAGCAATATTTTGCACTGTTATACAATTTAATAAATCAGAAACTGATGACATAGTGCTGTATTTTACTTCTTTATTGCATTTTTTCAACCTAAAATGCTTTGCTCTGATTAGGGGGTACTTGAAAAAAATGTTCACAGGGGGTACATCACTGAAAAAAGGTTGAGAACCACTGACCTAATGTACGGATTATTTCTAGTTGTGCTTACAGACCTCAAAGCAATTTTATCTGGTATATAGTGTAATAGGGAGTGTTACCAGTAGATGGCAGTCACACAAGAGATATGTGTAGACTGCAAGATGACGCCGGCAAGCAAAACACAAACTTTTATGTTTCATTGATAATATAAAGCATTACACACGGCGCTCAAAAATTGGTCAAAATGTTTTAGTACGACTTTGGTAAGCTACGAAGCCGCACCTCTTGATGGATTGTCGGCGCATTACAGCTAAAGCAGTCAGACGTACTTGGCTTCAACCCATGGGTATTATTATGGTGTGTGTATAAGGACCGCAAAACGGCACCTATGGCGCCTATCTGGCGTTTTGTGTCGCAAAATTATGCAAAACCAACTTCTCTTACTTATTGGTACCTGCTGATGTCCATTAAGTTTCTGCATAAGTCCCAAAAATTTCCGTGCTTAAGCATCTGTTTGTTGTGGGGGAATTCATCCTTTGCTGTTGCCATTTCAATTATTAAGTACCGTACAGGTCTAACCAAGATCTGTCAGTAGACTCGCTATGAAAGCGGCAAAAACTACCAGAACAACAAAGATGACAGGGAGAAGACGCTGTCGAAGTGGAGCCATGAAAATAAGACCGCCCACAAAACGGTGCATCCTGAAGAGACGGTCAGAAAGCAGCTTGAAGATGATCTGTAAAACGATCTATGCAACATTTTGACCAAAGAACCATGATTTCATGTTATATAGACCACAAAGAAGTGTTTTAAATGTAGGAAATATTTGTATGTATAATTTTATAATTAAGAATTTCTAGGCACAGTCAGGGTGTTGAGGGCATCTGGTTTAGTGACTGTAGGATTAGGGCTCTGCTTTTTGCAGATGATGTGGTCCTGCTGGCTTCAATTGGTCAGGATCTTCAGCTCTCACTGGATTGGTTCGCAGCCAAGTGTGAAGCGATTGGGATGAGAACCAGCACCTCTAAGTCCGAGTCCATGGTTCTCACGCGGCAAAGGGTGGTGTGCCATCTCCGGGTTGGGGAGGAGATTTTGCCCAAAGTGGAGGAGTTCTAGTACCTCGTAGTCTTGTTCACAAGTGCAGGAACAGTAGATGATGAGATTGACGGATCGATGCGGCATCTGTATCGATCCGTAGAGGTCAAGAAGGAGCTGAGCCGGAGGGCAAAGCGCTCAATCGACGTTCCTGTTCTCACCTATGGTCATGAGCTTTACGGTTTCCCCTAGACGACCAAGATATTTGTAGCGGTGGAGGCGTGGTTATGGGCGTGGTTATGAGGCCATTGAATAATTTGCCTTTTTTATGATATACTATATTATATTTATTTAAAAAAGCTAACCAAATGTTGACGTACATTTAAAAACAAATATGTTATTATTAATTAGAATTAACATATACATATATACACACACAAAAAAAAAAAATCTGATGATTGAGGGAACCCCTCATGAAACAGTTCTGTAGAGATGAAGTACTCTTGTGATTTTTTCCCACACCTACATACATATATACACATATATTTATGTATTGTTTTGCCATATTTTCATATCCTGCTGCTTATTGTACAATGCACTTTGTGGAGATTTTTTTTCCAGTATCTATACAGACTTGAATTATCATAATTTTTTTTAAATTAAAAACAATTAGTGTGGTGTATTAATGTGCATGCTGATTCAGTGCTGTTTGTCCTGACTGAATTGCCGTAGTTGAGTTGTGGTGTCTACTTAGCATGCTCACCAAGTGCTGTACATGAGTGTTGATGATCCCTCTCTAGAGTGTATGCTACTGCTACTCCTAGTCATATATAAAAGTTACTAAACGTGTGTGCTACCTCGTTATTCGAATACATAACATAACAAAACCGCAAGGAACACTCATAAACCGATTAACCGTTAATCGGTTTATGAGTGTTCCTTGCGGTTTTGTTTTTTTTGGAAGTGAAGATGGCATACTTTTCACAGCGACCGGACGAGTTTAAGCCTGAGATTGAATCATGGTCAGCCTACATTGAGCGCATGGAGTTGTTGTTTGAAGCCAATGATGTCGATGGTGAAAAGAGGGTGCCATTGTTGTTGAGTTCAGTGGGAGCAGTGACATATGGACTTCTGCGCAATTTGGTTCAGCCTGATTTGCCCAAGGACAAAACATTTGACCAGATTGTGCACACTCTGAAAGACTATTACGAGCCAAAGCCGTTGGTTATTGCCGAACGCTTCAGGTACCGCAAGTGTGTTCAGAAAAGCAACCAGACGGTTACGGAATATGCCGCTGAGCTGTGTCAACTACCTACAAAGTGTGATTTTGGTGACAGACTGGATAAGGCTCTGCGTGATGGCTTTGTCAGCGGGGTCAGTTCTGAGGCATGTCAACGCAAGTTGCTCTCGGAGGACAGACTGACTTTTGCAAGAGCTGTGGAGCTGGCTGTCAACATGGAGACGGCCCACCGCGACGCACAGCAGTTGAGAAAGGGTGATGACGTCACTTCAGCTGTTCACAAGGTAAAGGAGAGGCAAAGACGGCGCTCGCCTTCAAAACAAGAGGCATGCTACAGATGCAAAGGCAAGAATCATAATGCAAGTGACTGCTACTACAAGAATGCAAAGTGTCATAAATGTGATAAAATAGGGCACATACAGAAAGCATGCAGATCTGGAGGCCCAGCACGTGAAAATAAATATGATAAAAAGGGGAAGAAAATCAGTGAGCGAAGAGAGGAGAGAAGGACAGGCTATGTGCAAACTGACAAAAATGAAGATGATGTTGGTGATATTTTGAATGTTTTCAGCACAAATGGTGCAGGCCGACAGCCATACAAGACCATTTTTGATGTAAATGGAAAGAAAGTCCTGATAGAAATAGACACAGGATCAGGAATGAGTATAATCTCAGAAGATGTCTATGAGCAGTCATTCTCACATGTGCCACTAGTGGGCAGCCGCGTAAAGTTAAAGGGCTACTCAGGGGAGCCAATTCCTGTTAAAGGACAGTTTATTGCAAAAATTACTTATGAAAATCAGACTGCTAGCCTACCACTGATAGTTGTGGGAGTTGAAAGTCCTTCACTGTGTGGAAGAGAATGGCTAGATGAGATCATGCTAAACTGGAAAATGATTAAAGCAGCCGCAATCAACACAGTCGCTGAAAATTTAACATCAGCACAAAAGCCCAAATCGATCCAAGAAGTGCTGGCTAAATATGATGAGGTATTCAAGGATGAGCTTGGAACATTAAAGGACATTAAAGCCACAGTTTCTGTAAAGCCTGATGCAGTCCCAAAGTTCCACAAAGAAAGAAAAAGTTGAAAAGGAGTTGGAGCGCCTAGAAAAGGAGGGTGTCATCAGTCCAGTGAAACACAGTGACTGGGCTGCTCCCGTGGTTCCAGAGGAGCTTAAGCGGGATGGAGGACTTCGCTTGTGTGGCGACTACAAGGTAACTGTGAACTTGGCTACAAACGCTGAAACGTACCCCCTACCAAGAATTGAGGAGGTGTTAGCAGCACTATGTGGAGGAAAGATATTTTCTAAAATAGATCTAGCAGCAGCCTATCAACAAGTACTCCTGGATGAAGAGTCGAAAAAGTATACAACAGTGAATACTCACAACGGACTGTTTGTGTACAATAGACTTTGTTTCGGTGTCACTTCTGCTGTTAGCATTTTTCAACACATTATGGAGAACCTGTTGAAAGATCTTGATGTGGTATTTTTTCTCGATGATTTATTGATTATGGGCCGAGATGAAGCCCAGCATCTCGTGAACCTAGACAAGGTTTTACAGAGACTGCAAGAGAACCGCATGAGAGTGACAAAGTCAAAGTGTGACTTCGGCAAGACACAGATTGAATATCTGGGACATGTGCTTGACAGGAAAGGCGTCTACCCATCCAAAAATAAGGTCATAGCCATACATGATGCTCCGGCACCCAGAAATGTCAAAGAGCTCAGAGCTTTCCTGGGCCTAGTTAACTACTATGGACGTTTTGTGCCTCAGCAAAGCACAATTTTGGCCCCACTTTACAGGCTACTGAAAGACCAAGTTAAATGGAGATGCCGCGAGGCGGAGCAGAGTGCTTTTGGCAAATGCAAGGAGCTTTTGACCAGTGACAAAGTGCTGGTTCACTATGATCCACGTCTGCCGCTTTCGCTTGGATGTGATGCTTATGCTTATGGGATCGGAGCAGTGATACAGCACACAACACCAGACGGGCATGAACATCCAATAGCCTATGCTTCCCGCACGCTCTCTCCGGCAGAGAAAAACTATTCACAGATAGAAAAAGAGGCATTGAGCCTGGTGTTTGCTGTGAAGAAGTTCCATCAATATCTGTGGGGGCGCAAGTTTGACTTAATATCCGACCACAAGCCCCTGCTCCCGCTGTTTGGAGAACATAAGGGACTTCCTACAGTGGCAGCAGCGTGCATACAGAGATGGGCCATCATACTGTCTACCTATGATTACCACATGACCTACCGCAGGTCAGAGGAGCACGGCAATGCGGACGGGCTGTCTCGTGTTCCGCTGCCTGAGACCACAGATACAGGTACAGAGAAAATGACAGCTTGCATAAATGCACTGTTATATGAGCACCTTGAGGAGGCACCGTTGAGTGCAAAACAAATTTCCAAGGCTACATGAAAGGACACAGAGCTCTCAAAGCTGCACAGGTACATCATGGAAGGATGGCCAAAAGAGATACCAGATGAACTGAGGGTGTACTACAGAAAAAGAGATGAGCTATCCGTCGAACAGGGGTGTGTTATATGGGGAACAAGAGTAATAGTACCTACAAAAATGACAGGTGCAGTGCCAAAAGAGATCCATGACGGACACCCTGGCATTGTAAAGATGAAAACAATTGCTCGACAATATGTCTGGTGGCCAAATGTAGATATGGATGCTGAGAGAGTCTGCAAGCAGTGTGAGACCTGCCAGCTGGAACAGCGCACGCCACGCCAAGTCCCGCTGCATCCCTGGGAATTTCCTGGGGAGGTTTGGAAAAGACTACACATTGACTTTGCAGGCCCGTTCTTAGGTCACATGTTCATGATTGTGGTTGATGCATACTCTAAGTGGTTGGAGGTTTACAAAATGGCACAAATCACATCCACTGCAACCATTACACGACTTAGGAGACTGTTCGCATCATTCGGTGTGCCAGAACAAATTGTCACAGACAATGCGACAACGTTCACATCGGATGAGTTTCAGCAGTTCATAAAGAGGAATGGAGTCCTTCACACGACCGGTGCGCCGAGACATCCAGCTAGCTACAAATGGACTGGCTGAAAAATATGTTGCTATTTTCAAAGCAGGCATGAAAAACCTTGTTGGAGAGAACCTGAGTGTTGAGGACAAGATATCACACATCCTGCTGCGCTATTGCACTACTCCCCACAGCACGACTGGAGAGTCACCAGCGGACTTGTTCCTGAAAAGACATGTGAGAACACGTTTGGACTTCCTGAAACCAAGCATCACCGAACGAGTCAGAAAGAGACAGTATCAGCAGAAGGAGAAACATGACAGTCAGGCTGCCGAGAGACAGTTTGATGTAGATGCCTCTGTGTATCTGCGCAACACTACAGGAGAGAAACCCAAATGGATTCCTGGGGTAGTGACACAACAGACTGGTCCAGTGTCATATCGAGTGCAAGGCGAGACAACAGACCAAGTGTACCGGCGTTACGGAGATCAGCTGAGACCTCGCTACCTTCCTGACACTCCAGATTCAGAGCCTGCAGGTGAAACTGAGTCAGCTGAGCAGGCAAGTGACCTCTGTGGAACGGATTCAGCAGAACCTGAACCACCAGCTTTTGAGTTGGAACCGCCAGTGCCGCCTGACCCAGAGACAGTGACTTTGAGACGCTCAGAGCGTACTATCAGGCGACCTCAGCGTTACAGGGACTGATTCTTTTCAAAAGGGAGTTTTTCATTTGTTATTAAAGAGGGTTGAATTTGAGTTTGAATGCACTATCTGGTATAGCATCTGTGACATGTTTGTGTTTGTTTATTACAGCATTGAAGAATTGAATGTTGCCGTATTGAAATAGTGTACTGATTTTGCATTGCCTTTGATCAATGGGGGGAGGTGATGTGGTGTATT
This sequence comes from Nerophis ophidion, assembly GCF_033978795.1. Taxonomy (NCBI): domain Eukaryota; kingdom Metazoa; phylum Chordata; class Actinopteri; order Syngnathiformes; family Syngnathidae; genus Nerophis; species Nerophis ophidion. The sequence continues at coordinate 31,671,960 of NC_084614.1, read as the reverse complement.
AATGTGCATGCTGATTCAGTGCTGTTTGTCCAGACTGACTTGCCGTAGTTGAGTTGTGGTGTCTACTTAGCATGCTCACCAAGTGCTGTACATGAGTGTTGATGATCCCTCTCTAGAGTGTATGCTACTGCTACTCCCAGTCATATATAAAAGTTACTAAACGTGTGTCCTACCTCGTTATTCGAATACATAACAATTAGCAACAAATCTAGCATCTTTTTCTAGTGTTATAAAATGTACTCGTGTTAAGAGACTCTTTACTTCTGTCCCAAGATGTCCCTGACAAAAGAAGCTAGCTGTAGGAGCATGACGTCACGTTTGTGTTGCCCTGTTGCTCCTTTGACTCTCTCTTCTTAATATTTGCACATTTTTGTAGATGGAGTATATCTAGAATATATTAAAATTATGCCCCCTGGACACCTCTTTGGGGGAAGACCCAGGATACGTTGGAGAGACTCTGTCTTCCAGCTCGCCTGGGAACGCCTTGGGATCTCCGGGCAGAAGTTGGACAAAGTGGCTGGGTAGAGGAAAATCTGGGCTTCCCTGCTTAGGTTGCTGCCCCCGCCACCCGACCTCGGATAAGCAGAAGATGGATGGATGGGTTGTCTGTCAACTAATTGTTGCAGCCCTATTTTGAATGCATTTAAGTCGAAGTTTCTACGGACATGTGTAAAATACATCTAAAACTAAATAGACAAAAGAAAGGGATACATAAAGCAATAAGTGATATTGTTGTTGTTGCATGTTGCCTTTTTATATGTATTTATTGCTCATGCAACAGTTCAACGACAGGGTAACATAAAAGTAAAACACAAGTCAATATAGGGTTTTATTTTTATGGCTTAGAACATGTTTTTTCTTGAAAAGATGAATCATTTACAAACCAGACTTGAGGCCATGATGTTACACAAAAGGATGTCCAGTCGCAGAAAAAGCTACATTTACTTAAAAAAAAAACCAAAAAATTTGATTGATATTTTAGTGCGCTATTTAAATATAGCCTGTGCATATTCTATTGCTGTTTCACTTTGACCACACACTACATCTTACTGAAATTGCAGGAAAATACAGTAGTCACCCAGCTGTTTCTATACTTTTGCATTAGCGTTACATCATGGATGAGGGTTGATGAAGCACGAAGCGCTGACTGTTCAGCAGTGATGTTGGATTGTTACATCCAGTTCCAAAGCTGCCATTCCTAGATACAAAAACTAAGCTTTTTCAAGCAATTTGGCTGTATGATATGACACAATTGTGCAAATAAATGATCACAAACATCTTCCTGATTTTGCATCCGGAAACATCTTCATGTTACACATATATGATTTACATTTTCCACATGTTAAACCTTCAAAGACACACATAAGCAGAACCAAAAACTACAGTTTTGAAAGAATATGTTCCTAAATAGACAGACTGGTATACCAAAACACACGATTGTTTCACGTTATGCTGCAAGCTGAACATCGACTAAAAACAGCAAGCACGTGACAGCAGGACAAGAATACGGCATGAATCACATTACTATTTCAAGTGTCTCCTGTAGTAGGACCATTCAGTTTGCATGGCAAAAATTCTTTCACAAAAAAATTTGATAAATAAATAAAATAATTTAGGTTACTTTGTGGCGACAAAATAACTCCAGTCCAGTCCTGTCATCCAGGTCTTAACAGGAAACTTGCCTGCATTCAGTCCACATTGAATACAAGGGAAACAAGGAGAGACAGCAATGCACAAACTGTATGCATACACACAATAAGCCCTCTGATTGTTCATCTGTCACATACTCTTGTCCTACATCACATTCTCAAAAAGCTGCATGGATCTCATCATTGTTTCATCCTGTGAGGAGAGGACAACAAAACATGTTGGTATTTTATACATAACCAGAAATGTTGTATCTTCCAAAACTCATAACATTTGTTATAATATGGGGACACTTTTCTTCTCAAATTAAGAGCTAAGCGTAACATTTTTTTTTTTACACAAGCGATTACTGTTCAGCTTCATTTGGAGCGCCCATAACTTTAAATATGCGGACATAGTTTTTTTTTTAATACCACATGTTAAAAGTTTCAATTTCAACAGCATGTACATGGACAAAATGTATTTAATCTGATCATAATTCGTATTAGAATGATACTGTAAACATGGACCCTAAAAAAATGATGCGGTTATGACGTGTGCATGTTTAAATCGGAATACTTTATTTTGACATGCACAGCACATACCTTAAACGGAAGCAGAAGAAGAACAAGCAGTGACTTCCACGGCTCTGTACTTTTCTGCGTGTCCAATGTTGACATGTTATTTATCAATCTATCAAACCTTCTGTTATCTACTTTTGTTTTGCCTCTCTTTTTGAAATGGAGCTGTGCCTTCCATCTCATGTTACGTACAAGATGCTGTAGTCACAGATGTGACGTCATCATGGCACGTCTTCAAGTTACGTGCTTGAGGCTAGTAGTTAGCACTTGGAGTAGCTGTAAGGCTGTGAATAAAACAGCCCCTCGGAGACTACTGGATCATTCCTTTATTGCCACATCCACACAGAGCACTTCAGACCATACTTCTGTTTTTGCTAGTCTCGGTTTTAGAGCTACAAACTCAATAGTATATTACGCTATTTCTGTTCATTTTTGAATGATGGGGAGACGACAGCAAGACAATCGCTTCATTGCGAAACTTTCATTTAATTCAACCTTCACCACCAAAAAATAGCTGACGTCAGAGACATGATTTCTACCCAAACTTTCGATGCACTTCAATGTGAATGACTATCGACTATCAATCGGAAGGAAATCTTGAACGTGCGTGATCGGCTTTTAATCCGATTAATTGTGTCCATTTGCACATAAGTACTGTTGATGATGTGCATTTATTATAAAAATGAATTAAGTGACTTTTGATTATCTAATGCAGAATGAAATAACTCATACCTCCTGACAGGCTATAACAAACTCCTCTAAAGTCACCACTCCATCTTTGTTTTTGTCCATTTTCTGTGGCAAAAGAACATGATATAGGTCAGTTGAGGCAAATACATGATGATGCTTTGGGAACATTGGAACACAACATATCTTTTATAAACAACAATGAATTAAGGCCATTTACACACAAACACGGATACTTTATAAACATACTTTTCTATGTTTAAGCCTTGTGTCCACACTCAAACGCATACTTTTGGTAAACGCTGGCAAAAGTGAAGAGTTTTAAAGCTCTCTCCCCAGTTTATGCATGCACAAAATTAATACAAATGTTTTAGAAAAACTAAAAATTTTATTCTCTGACCAAAAATTCATGAATTTGCATTGTCGCTAATACTAAATTTATTGGGTACAAAAAATGTCATGATTAAGACAGACAGGGAGGATACATTCAGTGGACCATTGTGATGGAGACTGAACTGACCTGAAAGAAGATATCCACGTGTTGCTGTGGCACATCTCCCTTCAGTGCTGGGTAGGTGTATTTACCCATCATGTCATAAATGGCCTTCACGATCTCTGTCATTTCCTGCAAGATGAAATATGCACAGTAAATTACTTTAGATCACAAAAACAGTATTGGACCTCCTCAATCAATAAGCTGTATTTTTTCAGATAAGTTACAAATGTCTCATGAGTCCTAAATGAAAAAAAACTTCTTGCTTGCAACAAGCATTTTCTTGCAACGGGATCATTCCAACTGTCTCCATGGTGGCAGCAAGAAGTACATGTAAAAACCCATTTGAAATAAGGCCATTTGCACCACTTTTGCACTTTTCAATTGTGTACGCAGTCTCAGTAGATCACCCGCATCATGCCAATAGTACACACAATTATAGTTTACACATGCTATTAAGCACTTGTTATTTGAATCTTGGTAGATCGGACCCTCAAACAGCACACTAAGGTTATCAAGATGTCAATATAAATAAAGGGGACCACAAAAAATGTCCCTTTTGGCTTAATTTTAACTGAAAATTCTACGTTACCTTACCGCGACCCCAACAGGGACAAGCGGTAAAAAATGGACGGATGGATAACAAACGTAAAGTTGTTGTTGCACTCAAAGAACCATTTTAGAAGATTAATATAACAAATAAAAGGGGGTAAACACATGGGGCTTTTTTTGTTGCATTCAAAGAAAAATGTACAATTACATTTAGCCTGCTGTAATCTAGGATTAGTTTAGAATAGAAAGCATAACTGACATTGTATTAAAAGCTTCAGGATTTATGGTTGCCACTTTTTCTCTGTGCCTTAAGAAAAATACAATCGTTAGTAAATACTAAAAACAATACTATGGCTGAAACTGCACAGATAAGACATGTAGCAGGTAAACACACATTGTTAGATCTAAAAGACAAATTGTAGCAATTTGTTACAAAATTCAGTCATTTCACTTGCACCAGCCCGAATGCAGCTGAGATAGACTCCAGCACACCCGCGACCCCGAACGGGACGAGCGGTAGAAAATTAGGCTGACCATATGTCCTCTTTTCCCCGGACATGTCCTCTTTTGCGGGGGTGTCCGGGCAGTTTATTTAAATGCCTCAATTGTCCGGCATTTTGAATTAGGGTTGCGTGTATTTTCGATGTACGTCCAGGGTTAAGTTACCGTATATATATTACTCGAGTTGGTGAATTCTAGCTGTAAATATTGTAGCGGCTGGCTACGGGGTGTTAGCCAATTGCTTTGGCTGGGGGGCGGGACTTCCTGGGAAGATGGTGGTTGTGGTTGACTCTGCATTATTTTATTTATTTTTATTTTTTTATTTTTTACAGAAGCCTAAAATAATTGGCTCAGAAATGCTACCTAATTTTTTGTTGTTTTAACTGATTTGTGAAATACCCTTCACCTATGGTGAGAATATCTGTTTTTGTTTCAAATGTTTTGAGGCATTATTTATATTTTTTACATTAGAATGGTCCGACTGGACTGAGAAGAGATATTTTAAAGAATGGGCTGTTACCTGTTTTTTGTTTAAACATAATTAACCTGTTTTGAGGCTTTATTTATGTGTATATTATATACAAGAGGTTATTTTGAATATTGCTACATCTGTACTTTTTCTAAAACTGTGAATATTACATAATATAAGTGTGACTTATTTTGTCATACTGTCAACAGAGGAGAAAAAATACTTTATTTAAATAAATATATTATTTATAAAGCAAGTTCATTGGCAAATGTTCACCTAGTCCCGGCCTTGGCGTGCTGCCCGCCTTGGCACGAATATATGTGTCCTCTTTTTGGGATTTCAGAATATGGTCAGCCTATAGAAAATGGATGGATGGATGGATGGATAGTTTGCCCTATGGTTTTAACCCTGCTAATATTTGGCATCAATCCAAACAGCTGTGTGAGCGTCTATGTATCTGTATGGACACAACAGGGGAGCTGAAACTCATTTTGCAGGTCTGGATGATAGTTATTTAAATGTTTACCTAAGTACCCAAGTTTGAAGCGAAAAGTGGCAAGACTGTCTTTCTACCTTTTGTGAGGCATGTTTAAAGCACACCTTGCACCGTGGCCCTTCTGTGTTTAATGTGTCACCTTGATCGATAGTTTTGAAGCCGAAAAAAACTCTGTATTGCGCTTTACGCACCCTCTTTATTGACAAGCTGAATTGCCTTTATTTGCCATTTAGCCTCCCCACACTGTTTCTCCTTGTGCGCTCTGTGAGTGTGCGTGCACTGAAACACTAAACATGCTCCTCAGCTCCGCACGTCACTGCCGCATGACAGAATTCGAATGAAAAAAAAAGTAGCCTTATGTTTCAAAGGGAGTACCTTTTTCAATTCATTAGTACCACAGTACTGGTATACTTTACGACCCTACATCATTGCTTGATTGATTGATTGAAACTTTTATGAGTAGATTGCACAATATAGTACAATACATATTCCATATAATTGACAACTAAATGGTAACACCCAAATAAATTTTTCAACTTGTTTAAGTCGGGGTCCAGGTTAATCAATTCATGGTAAGCACACATAAAATACACTCGATAAAGAAACCAGCTCTGAAGGAGCAAACCAGGTGGCATTTAATGGAACTAAATTACATTGAGAAACACGTGTGCTGGCAGGACAAGGTACAGAAAGTAAAGGTGCTGCAAAACACAGGGACCAAACAGAAAAATACTGACAAAACAAGAGCACCAGGACGGGGAATGACACTCGACACAGAAAAAAATTATGTTTTGGAATTCCTACTTTTTACTCCAAAATGTGGTTAGGCCTGCATCAGCCAACTGAAGTCACCTACAGAAGAATGGACGCAATTTCACATTGCCTAATATCAGTGGCGGTTTGTGTTTCCCACTTAGGCTTTCAGTAGTCTTTGACTTCATTTATTACCTCTCGAAATACCATAATTGATGTCACCACATGATCATTGCTGGAGAAATACTATACAGGAACACATGTACGCCCTACTGGGCATTGAATTACATCAATCAACAGTATACAAAACGGGTTATTTTCTGGCACATTTAAAAATAAATTATTATGCATCAGCAATTAAAACATACCATAAATTTATCTGGTTGGCTCTTAGAACTTCCGGTCATTAAAGTTTGATTCAAAGTACACACTTACTAAAGATATATTAACTGTCTTGACCACATGATGGTGACAAATACACATGTAACAATATTAATTAAATGACAAGCATGACACACATTTAAAGGTCTACTGAAATGAGATTTTCTTATTTTAACGGGGATAGCAGGTCCATTCTATGTGTCATACTTGATCATTTCGCGACATTGCCATATTTTTGCTGAAAGGATTTAGTAGAGAAAATCGACGATGAAGTTAGCCACTTTTGGTACTTCCTAAAAAAGCCTCGACTTTACCGGCAGTCGCAGACGATGACGTCGCAAGTGTGGGGGCTCCTCACATATTCACATTGATTTTAATGAGAGCCTCCAACAAAAACAGTGATTCGGACCGAGAAAACGACAATTTCCCCATTAATTTGAGCGAGGATGAAAGATTCGTGTTTGAGGATATTGATAGCGACGGACTAGAAAAAAAAAAGAAAAAAAAAATGAGTTGAAAAAAAACAAAACGCGATAGCATTGGGACGTATTCCGATGTTTTCAAACACATTTACTAGGATAATTCTGAAAAATCCCTTATCTTTCTATTGTGTTGCTAGTGTTTTAGTGAGTTTAATATTACCTGATAGTCAGAGGGTGTGTCCACGGGTGTGTTGACGCCATGCCTTACGGGTGTCGACGGCAGTTGTACGGACGACACAAGCTCAGTTGATATCCGGTAAGTGGCGACTTTTTAACCACAATTTTCTCACCGAAACCTGCTGGTTGACATTCGGTTGGGATCCATGTCTGCTTGACCGCGCTCTGATCCATAGTAAAGTTTCAGCTCCGTGAATTTTAAACAAGGAATCACTGTGTGTTTGTGTGGCTGAAGGCTAAAGCTTCCCAACTCCATCTTTCTACTGTGACTTCTCCAATATTAATTGAACAAATTGCAAAAGATTCAGCAACACAGATCTCAAAAATACTGTGCAATCATGCTGTTAAAGCAGACCACTTTTAGCTGTGTGTGTGCGTAGCGCTCATACTTCCTAAAAACGCGTGACGTCCTGCGTACACGTCATCATTACACGACGTTTCTAAGACGAAACTCCCGGGAAATTTAAAATTGTAATTTAGTAAACTAAAAAAGCCGTATTGGCATGTGTTGCAATGTTAATATTTCATCATTGATGTATAAACTATCAGACTGCGTGGTGGGTAGTAGTGGGCCTTTAACAACAAGAGTTTACAACTTTTAAGTTGTAACAAAACAGCTACTGTCAACAACTTGCAATCTAATTGGCTATCATAACAGTCTCTATGTGTTCTCAAATTCATCCGCTAACGGTCCCGTAGAGAATCCAATCACAGGACGTGTAAATATCACGTTCAACGTGAGGCCATCGAGAAGGCATTACTGACAACGCGTGATCTGATGGGCTATCGCAACTGTCTATCACTGTATGTCCCCATTCACTTACATTGCACAGATGCCCGCATTGTTGTTTCTGAAGGCGTCTGGCAGATTTGGTACAGGATGGCAACATTAGCTCGCTGAATTCTGATTGGATACAAACTAAAACTAAAAACAACAGCACTGGAACATGCATAATATGACATGAAAAGAATATGAATAATTTTACATATTTAGGGAAAGTAAATTAAAAAATAATTTTATCTTTAGTTATGATCATGATTTCTGGTTATGTTAGCCCAGCAGAGAAGGCCTTGCTGGCCCTGACGGCACACCACTGCCTAGTATGTGTTTTGGTTACATCTTTGTCCCAAATCCCGATATTTTTGCACAATATTTGTTGGAATTAGAAAATATGGCTGCCAGATGCATTGTTCCAGGTTGTAGCAATACAAGTAAAGAAGGGGTCAGCCTGCGAACATTTCCAAATGATGGGAATATGAGAACATATGGACATCTCCAATCAAATTGACTCACGCAAAAGCAGGAGAAGTGTAATTTGCAGAAGAGTTTTGGTCAGAGTTTGCGTGGAAAATAATTAAGAGTCAATGGGATGTGATCTCAAAAATGACAAACGAAGCATGAAAAACGGAAAGCAGAGCATCATTCAAAAACAAAGGAAAAATAACTAAAGCAGCTTTATTGTATTTAGCATCCTTTTTAACTAATTTTTTCCTCAAGATGCTTGAGGAAATGCTGACAGACCACGAGGAACTACAAATGGAAGAGCAGGGAAGTCTGGAAATAGCGATTATTTTACTGTATATTCTTTTTTTGCTCATTACTCGGGATCTTTCTGTGTGGAGTTTGCATGTTCTCCCCGTGACTGCGTGGGTTCCCTCGGGTACTCCGGCTTCCTCCCACTTCCAAAGACATGCACCTGGCGATAGGTTGATTGGCAACACTAAATTGGCCCTAGTGTGTGAATGTGAGTGTGAATGTTGTCCGTCTATCTGTTTTGGCCCTGCAATGAGGTTGCGACTTGTCCAGGGTGTACCCCGCCTTCCGCCCGAATGCAGCTGATATAGGCTCCAGCGACCCCAAAAGGGACAAGCGGTAGAAAATGGGTGGATGGAGGGATAGTAACCATATCATTCATGACGTAATGATGTACTACGACGAAAAAAACATGTAATTAAATGATCTAAATAATAATGCCTTTTGATGACATCATACAAAGAGGGGGTGGCATATCAAAGTCAGACATCATCCAAAAAAGGCTCTAAAAATCATTTGCGTGGATGAGGATTGTGCCCTTCATCAGTTTGCTATCGGCAAACTGTGTCATCGACGAGCAGTTGCAGCTGTCCTGCGAATCTTAAAGCACTGCCACCCCCAGCCCACATCTCAGGTCGTATCATCAGTAGGGTATTACCGAGCCATGCCCTGGAAATCCCAAAGTCCAACAACACCAAATGCCTTGATCGGAGCTTTCTCCACTCTGCTATTCCAATATGAAACAACCTTTCCCCTGTGGTTGTTGGAGACATCACATCAAGTAGTATCCATGCCTTTAAGAGGCTGAACTAACACCTCAGTTTGTGACTGTAATCCCTTAAAGCTCAAGGACTTTTAATTATCAAATATATAGTCCATATAAATCTTTGAGTGGATGCAGATCAGTGATAGGTTCTTTGATTGTATTTTCTTAAACCTGTTTCTGCAAAAACGTGATAAAAAAGAAAAAGAAAAAATGGGGCATTCCAAGTACAGTTAGTTATCTACTCAAATACCAATTGATTCTATTGGATATAACTCTCAGATTTATTTTTAGCAACAAAAAATGCAAAACGAGAAATTTTTAAAATATCAGTCACCTGCAGGCTGTGTCCTTATAAGATTTTCTAGAAGCGGACAAGGCAAAGGCAAAATCTCACCTCTCTATTTATGCAGCCATCTTTGTTAATGTCATAAAGGTGAAACGTCCACTCGAGTTTTTCCCTCAAAGTTCCCCTCAGGAGGATAGACAAGCCCGTAACAAAGTCCTGGCAGATGTAGAACAGAGCGTCAATGCACATAAGATAATAAACATAACACATTTAATAAATGGTAAAACTAACTCGCCCGGAAAAACGTGGAGTGCCGTTTCCGGGTTGGGCGGGGGAGACCCTGCCCCAAGTGGAGGAGTTCAAGTACCTCAGTCTTGTTCACCACTGAGGGAAGAGTGGATCGTGAGATCGACAGGCGGATCGGTGCGGCGTCTTCAGTAATGCGGACGCTGTATCGATCCGTTGTGGTGAAGAATGAGCTGAGCCGGAAGGCAAAGCTCTCTATTTACCGGTCGATCTACGTTCCCATCCTCACCTATGGTCATGAGCTTTGGGTCATGACCAATAGGACAAGATCACGGGTACAAGTGGCCGAAATGAGTTTCCTCCGCCGGGTGGCGGGGCTCTCCCTTAGAGATAGGGTGAGAAGCTCTGCCATCCAGGAGGAGCTCAAAGTAAAGCCGCTGCTCCTCCACATTGAGAGGAGCCAGATGAGGTGGTTCGGGCATCTGGTCAGGATGCCACCCGCACGCCTCCCTAGGGAGGTGTTTCGGGCACGTCCGACTGGTAGGAGGCCACGGGGAAGAGCCAGGACACGTTGGGAAGACTATGTCTCCCATCTGGCCTGGGAACGCCTCGGGATCCCCCGGGAAGAGCTGGGCGAAGTGGCTGGGTAGAGGAGCGTCTGGGCTTCCCTGCTTAGGCTGCTGCCCCCGTGACCCGACCTCAGATAAGCGGAAGAAGATGGATGGATGGTAAAACTAACCTTGAACTTAATGGAGCCGTTGTTAGTTGTGTCAAAAGCACTGAAAAGGTAATGTGCGTACATGCTAGCGTCTGCAACACAAAAGACAGACCACGTGAGTTCTGAAAACCAAAGAGCGGTAATGATGCTTGAAATATTTACCTCCATGGGGAAAAAACTGTGCGTAAATGTGTTTAAACGTCTCCTCGTTTACGACTCCGCTAGGACATTCCTGAGGACAGAAAATTACATACGGTAATTAACTGGTTTAAATAATGTCACTGCATCATTTCTATGAATGTTGTCATTCTTCCAGGTCATTTGTGTGATCGATTGAATGCTCTGAGATGTCATTGAAACAGCGTTTGTATGTGTGGTGGTGGTAGTGTTACTATAAATTACATTCTTGAAACCACGATAGAGGATTTGGAGCTCCTGTTTATTGAAGTTGGTTTGGGCTTCCAGTTGATCGAGACCTTCTGGTCTGTGACAGACGGTTGTCATCTCAAGATCTTCATCAGTTTTATCTGTAGAGAATATAGAATGATGTGTTTACTGTTCATGTTCTGTTACTTGCTCATTTTTTGTTGAGATGCCATGGAGAGATTTTGTGCGATTTGGGAGGTTTTGGTCCCAGCGCACTTACAAAGCCTTCTCTGGAGTAAGACATCTAAACTTGAGGTGAGAGGACTTTTTTTTTTTTTTCATGTCAAATTGTAGTTATTCAGCTGCTCAGTATTTGTATTCAAGGCTTTTACACAATGGCAGCAAAATACTTGTTAACCTTAAAAAGTGTGAAATAATATCGCTTACAATATTATTAGCTTGCTAGCAAGTTGCTATCGTTTGTTAGCATTGATGCTAGCAAGAAATTCCATTTGGGGTTGGTTGTCACATGTACAGGGGAACCTTTGATGTACAAATCCCTCATTGAATTAACTTTTCCATGTATGAACCACAGACAGAATAAAAATATGCTTGTGTTACCCAGGAAATTATTAATAACAGGGAATGGCGTGGCTCGGTTGGTAGAATGGCCATGCCAGCAGAGGTGGGTAAAGTAGCCAGAAATTGTACTCAAGTAAGAGTACAGTTACTTTAGAGATTTATTACTCAAGTAAAAGTAAGGAGTAGTCACCCAAATATTTACTTGAGTAAAAGTAAAAAGTACTTTGGGAAAAAACTACTCAAGTACTGAGTAACTGATGAGTAACCTGATTACGGCAACAAATAATGCACAAAAACATAAAAATAACAATGAGCAAATTCAGAGCCAGGAATATCTCTTAAGCAACTAAAACAATAATATATATTAAATAATAGTACATCAAAATAAAAATAAAATAAATGGCACATTGAGCCACCATAACTTAACAGCACCATAGCCTCAGTAGGCATTCATTGATTTGATTGATTGATTGATTAAAACATGTATTAGTAGATTGCACAGTACAGTACATATTCCGTACAATTGACCACTAAATGGTAACACCCCAATAAGTTTTTCAACGTTTATCAATTACTTAGTAAATGACCAAGTCGAGGTGATCTATCTCATATACACGTATACATACACACACATATCATACATACACACACAAATCATTTATACACACACATATCATATATATATATATATATATATATATATATATATATATATATACATATATATATATATATATATATACATATATATATATACATATATATATATATATATATATATATATATTAAATATACATATATATACATACATTTATATATACAGTATATAATTTATATCTATTTTGCCGTTTTTGTTCACATGTTGAAGGTATTTTAATGAATATACATGCATGTTTAATATATAGGTTCCTATCTTTCATGAAGACAAGAATATAAGTTGGTGTATTACCTGATTCTGATGACTTGCAATGATAGGAATCAGACCTCCACGTTTTCAATTGGAAGAGAAAAAAAGTTCCTCTTTTCTGTCCAATAACACATGAAAGTCGTTGGTTTTTGGCATCTTATCTGTCCAGCTTCCATATTCGTTTTTATACACATTACAAGAAATACATTGGCGGCAAACTCCGTGGTTTGCTAGCTTGTTTGCGCAGGGTTTGGGAGACTCTTATTTTGTTAGCGCAGGCGCGATGGAGCGGCACTTTTATTGTGAAGACAGGAACTGTGCGATCAGTCTTTAGGCTTTTGACGGGAAGTACGGTTAAAATAAAGTGTCTTTTTTCCTTTACACTTTGGATTGATTGATTGAAACTTGTATGAGTAGATTGCACAGTACAGTACATATTCCGTACAATTGACCACTAAATGGTAACACCCCAATACGTTTTTTAACTTGTTTAAGTCGGGTCATGTGACCGCCTGGCTCTGTTGGATTGGTCCAGCGTCACCAGTGACTGCATGTGATTGGTGAAACGCAGGCATGCGTAGATTCTACTTTGAAGCTCTGTCATTAACCAAAACAAACATTAATAGGTCGATAAAAAAAAAAATAGCGAGTAGCGAGCTGAATGTAGATAAATGGAACGGAGTAAAAGTAGCGTTTCTTCTCTATAAATATACTCAAGTAAAAGTAAAAGTATGTTGCATAAAAACTACTCGTAGAAGTACAATTTATCCCAAAAGTTACTCAAGTAAATGTAACGGAGTAAATGCAGCGCGTTACTACCCACCTCTGCATGCCAGCAACCTGAGGTTTCCTGTTATGATCCCCGGCTTCTGCCATATAGTCACATCCGTTGTGTCCTTGAGCAAGACACTTCACCCTTGCTCCTAAAGGGTCATGGTTAGTGCCTTGCATGGCAGCTCCTGCCATCATTCTGTGAATATGTGTGTGAATGGGTGAATGTGGAAATAGTGTCAAAGTTTTTTGAGTACCTTGAAGGTATAAAACGCTATACAAGTACAGTATAACCTATTTACCATTTTTAATAAGAAATTGCCAACTGCTGTGTATTTTGCGAGAGTGATGTCATATGTGACATCACGTAGTTATGTGACACGACATAGCCCATCGAGTGAGCTTTAACTATGACGTGTTTCACTGCCGGTTGTGTGGCAGTGGAGACCGACAGACGTGCGTGAGCTGCAGATTAGCAAACTGTATCCCTCTCCTTTATGCTTTTACTTTTGTTTCGCCTATTTCATTGATAATACGTTAACATGAAAGAGCCTCCTACCGCAACAAATCCAGCCAAGAGGAAACTAAAACGTAGACGTAGACTGTGGAATAGTTGAGTGACAAATTGCTTGTTAGCCTTAGCATAGCTACCCTATTCGTTTAAATGGATGTGGTTAGCCGATCTGTTGAATGAAGTCTGTGCCTTGTCTCTCTAAAATGCCAAATATTTAAGCAATGGATATCCAATAATTGCTCAGAATTCAAGCCATGGAGCAAATGTATAACCATTTCGACAGAGGTGCGTAGAATAGCCAGAAATTGTACTCAAATAAGAGTACTGTTACCTCAGAGATTTATTACTCAAGTAAAAGTAAGGAGTAGTCACCCGAATATTTACTTGAGTAAAAGTAAAAAGTATGTTGTGAAAAAACTACTAAAGTACTGACTAACTGATGAGTAACCTGTTCGTTTAATGATGACGGCAACTTATAATGCACAAAAACATAAGAATAGCAATGAATAAATTCAGAGCCAGGAATATCTCTTAAGCAACAAAAACAATAATATACCCATCCATCCATCTTCTTCCGCTTATCCGAGGTCGGGTCGCGGGGGCAGCAGCCCAAGCCCAGCCTCTCCCCAGCCACTTCCTCTAGCTCTTCCCGGGGGATCCCGAGGCGGTCCCAGGCCAGCCGGGAGACATAGTCTTCCCAACGTGTCCTGGGTCTTCCCCGTGGCCTCCTACCGGTTGGACGTGCCCTAAACACCTCCCTTGGGAGGCGTTCGGGTGGCATCCTGACCAGATGCCCGAACCACCTCATCTGGCTCCTCTCGATGTGGAGGAGCAGCGGCTTTACTTTGAGTTCCTCCCGGATGACAGAGCTTCCCACCCTATCTCTAAGGGAGAGCCCCGCCACACGACGGAGGAAACTCATTTCGGCCGCTTGTACCCGTGATCTTATCCTTTCGGTCATGACCCAAAGCTCATTACCATAGGTGAGGGTGGGAACGTAGATCGACCGGTAAATTGAGAACTTTGCCTTCCGGCTGAGCTCCTTCTTCACCACAACGGATCGGTACAACGTCCGCATTACTGAAGACGCCGCATCGATCCGCCTGTCGATCTCACGATCCACTCTTCCCCCACTCGTGAACAAGACTCGTAGGTACTTGAACTCCTCCACTTGGTAGGGTCTCTTCCCCAACCCGGAAATGGCACTCCACCCTTTTCCGGGAGAGAATCATGGATTCGGATTTGGAGGTGCTGATTCTCATTCCGGCCGCTTCACACTAGGCTGCAAACCGATCCAGTGAGAGCTGAAGATCCCGGCCAGATGAAGCCAACAGGACCACATCGTCTGGAAAAACAGAGACCTAATCCCGCGGCCACCAAACCGGAACCCCTCAATGCCTTGACTGCGCCTAGAAATTCTGTCCATAAAAGTTATGAACAGAATCGGTGACAAAGGGCAACCTTGGCGGAGTCCAACCCTCACTGGAAATGTGTCCGACTTACTGCCAGCAATGCGGACCAAGCTCTGACACTGATCGTACAGGGATCAGACTGCCACAATAAGACAGTCCGATACCCCATACTCTCTGAGCACTCCCCACAGGACTTCCCGAGGGAAACGGTCGAATGCCTTCTCCAAGTCCACAAAGCACATGTAGACTGGTTGGGCAAACTCCCATGCACCCTCAAGAACCCTGCCGAGAGTATAGAGCTGGTCCACAGTTCCACAACCAGGACGAAAACCACACTGTTCCTCCTGAATCCGAGGTTCGACTATCCGGCGTAGCCTCCTCTCCAGTACATCTGAATAAACCTTACCGGGAAGGCTGAGGAGTGTGATCCCACGATAGTTGGAACACACCCTCCGGTCCCCCTTCTTAAAGAGAGGGACCACCACCCCTGTCTGCCAATCCAGAAGTACCGCCCCCGATGTCCACGCGATGCTGCAGAGTCTTGTCAACCAAGACAGCCCCACAGCATCCAGAGCTTTAAGGAACTCCGGGCGGATCTCATCCACCCCTGGGGCCTTGCCACCGAGGAGCTTTTTAACTACCTCAGCAACCTCAGCCCCAGAAATAGGAGAGTCCACCACAGATTCACCAGGCACTGCTTCCTCATAGGAAGACGTGTTGGTGGGATTGACGAGGTCTTCAAAGTATTCCTTCCACCTATCCACAACGCCCGCAGTTGAGGTCAGCAGAACACCATCCGCACCATACACGGTGTTGACAGTGCACTGCTTCCCCTTCCTGAGGCGGCGGGTGGTGGTCCAGAATCGCTTCGAAACCATCTGGAAGTCATTTTCCATGGCTTCTCCAAACTCTTCCTATGTCCGAGTTTTTGCCTCTGCAACCGCTGAAGCTGCACACCGCTTGGCCTGTCGGTACCTGTCCACTGCCTCTGGAGTCCTATGAGCCAAAAGAACCCGATAGGACTCCTTCTTCAGCTTGATGGCATCCCTCACCGCTGGTGTCCACCAGCGGGTCTAGGATTACCGCCACGACAAGCACCAACTACCTTGCGGCCACAGCTCCGATCAGCCGCCTCGACAATAGAGGTGCGGAACATGGTCCACTCGGACTCAATGTCCAGCACCTCCCTCGTGACATGTTCAAAGTTCCTCCGGAGGTGGGAATTGAAACTTTCTCTGACAGGAGACTCTGCCAGACGTTCCCAGCAAACCCTCACAATGCGTTTGGGCCTGCCAGGTCTGTCCGGCATCCTCCCCCACCATCGCAGCCAACTCACCACCAGGTGGTGATCGGTAGAAAGCTCCGCCCCTCTCTTTACCCGAGTGTCCAAAACATGAGGCCGCAAATCCGATGACACAACTACAAAGTCGATCATGGAACTGCGGCCTAGGGTGTCCTGGTGCCAAGTGCACATATGGACACCCTTATGTTTGAACACGGTGTTCGTTATGGACAAACTGTGACGAGCACAGAAGTCCAATAACAAAACACCACTCGGGTTCAGATCCGGGCGGCCATTCTTCCCAATCACGCCTCTCCAGGTTTCACTGTCGTTACGAACATGAGCGTTGAAGTCCCCCAGCAGAACAAGGGAATCACCCGAGAGAGCACTCTCCAGTACTCCCTCGAGTGTACCCAAAAAGGGTGGGTACTCTGAACTGTTGTTTGGTGCGTAAGCGCAAACAACCCCACCCGAAAGCGGAGGGAGGCTACCCTTTCGTCCACTGGGTTGAACTCCAACGTGCAGGCTTTGAGCCGGGGGGAAAACGAGAATTGCCACTCCTGCCCGTCGCCTCTCACTGCCGGCCACGCCAGAGTGAAAGAGAGTCCATCCCCTTTCAAGAGAAGTGGTTCCAGAGCCCTTGCTGTGCGTCGAAGTGAGTCCGACTACATCCAGCCGGAATTTCTCTACTTCGCGCACTAGCTCAGGCTCCTTTCCCCCCAGTGAGGTGACGTTCCACGTCTCAAGAGCGAGCTTATGTAGCCGAGGATCGGACCGCCAAGTGCCCTGCTTTCGGCTGCCGCCCAGCTCACATTGCACCCGACCTCTATGGCCCCTGCTATGGGTGGTGAGTCCATTGGAGGGGGGAGCCACGTTGCCTCTTAGGGCTGTGCCCGGCCGGGCCCCATGCCGGGCCTGTACCCAGGCGCTCGCCATCGTGCCCCACCAGAGGGGGGCCCCGTTGACCTGCGTCCGGGCGAGGGAAATCTGGGTCCTTTGTTTTTACTTTTCATAGAGGTTTTCGAGCTGCTCTTTGCCTGGTCCCTCACCTAGGACCAGTTTGCCTTGGGAGACCCTACCAGGGGGCTTAAAGCCCCCGGACAACATAGCTCCTAGGATCATTGGGACACGCAAACTCCTCTACCACGGTAAGGTGGCAGCTCAGAGAGGAGACCATAATATACATTGAATAATATATATTTGCTTTTACACTGTATTGAAAAAAAATTGAAAATGAATTTTACCTTTGCAACCTCATTATACTATTGGCTAAGTTTTATATTCATAAATGTAAGTTTCTCAATACCCGACCTGTTTTTTGTGCCTTTAAAAAAGATTTAGAACTCTACATTAAAACACTTTCTACCTCTAACAACCAAAAAGCTGTGAAAACGATGAGGCTGTGTTCCAAATTTACGTCATTTACTGAGGTTGAGTGAGCCTATGGCTTTGCACTTTTTTTATTTTACATATATATATATATATATATATATATATATATATATATACATATATATATATATATATACATATATATATATGTATATTTTTGCAATCTATTTTAGTTACTTTGAATATACAACATCCTGGCACTGTTTTGTACGGTTTTTATACTGTTTTATACTGTTGTTCTTACTTTGATTATTATTTTCAACTCTTTGTAAATGTTGAAATTTATAAATAAAGGTTTATGAATTTTTTTTTTTAAATGTGAAGTTAAATATGTGACCGCCTGGCTCTGTTTGATTGGTGAAACGGAGTCAAACGTCACCAGTGACTGCATTTGATTGGTGAAACGGAGTCAAACGTCACCAGTGACTGCATTTGATTGGTGAAACGCAGGCATGCGATTGATCCTACTTTGAAGGTATGTCTGACAAAACAAAACAAAGCGTGCGTTAACATATCGATAAAAATCGCTAGCGAGTAGCGAGCTGAATGTAGATAAATGGTGCGGATTAAAAGCAGCGTTTTTTCTCTATAAATTTACTCAAGTAAAAGTAAAAATTTGTTGCATTAAAACTACTCTTAGATGTACAACTTATCCCAAAAGTTACTCAAGTAGATGTAACGGAGTAAATGTAGCGCGTTACTACCCACCTCTGGACTTTGAAAGTCGTCAATTAATGCAAGTGTCTAAGATATTTATGCATTAAAAGCTATATACTGTTTGATTTAAATATGACTTTTGCTTGTACTTGATTCATTTATCCAGTAAAGATATAAATTAAGAATAACAATTGTAAATATAAACTAATATCTATGTGGTTGGAAAGTGAATATTTTTAAGATATAATATGAAATTTAATATTTATAGTACAGCCACTGCTATTTATTATGAATTGTGTGATTGATTGATACTTTTGTTAGTAGATTGCACAGTTCAGTACATATTCCGTACAATTGACCACTAAATGGTAACACCCGAATAAGGTCCACGTTAATCAATTCATGGTGTACACTGCAAATGGTATCTATAGCTCAATCACTGAAAAATGTATATCAAGTGATGATTGATTGGAATTCCGGCCCCGTTCTTAGGCCAGGCCCCAAAGTAAAAAAATTTAAGACAATACAGTTTTATTTGTAAAACCAAATTTATTGATGAACCTGATTTGGTTTTTCACAATTTTTTAATCGTCGAGTACAACACAGATGAAGCGCTGAGGGCGTTACATAGGATTTTGCCATATGAGTATGTTTCTGAGGATGACAAACTAACTTTTGATATTCAAGAGCTGTCAAAAGTATGTGTAAATGAAAACACAAACCTACTTTGCAGATTTTATGGTTTTTGCCAAGTTGACTGGACATAACTACTGAGTAGGCCCAGGAGTGGTGTCGCCGCTGCTTGGTTGGTCTGTTGCAGACCAACCAACCGCCCGACAGCTACCCAAGTCAAAATGCCCGAAGACACTGAGAGTGAGACACCTGACAAAAGCCACAACCGAAGGGACTGTTTGCCAAAGGTCAAGTTGGATTTCCCCACTCCTCCAGATCTTAACACCCCAGAAGTTCAATGCTATGTGTTGGAACACATATTAAAAAATAAAGATAGCACAATAATGCACTCCGTACTACATCTCTGAGCTATTTCAGGAATGCCCCAAAGACCCCAGAGTTTGAATATGGCACGCGGGGTGCTGGAGTGGAACTTCTCATAAAGTTCCATCAGTTTTTCATATGCAATGATTCTGTAAACTTTTTGAGACTTTGTTGTCTCTTTGTTGTTTCCTGATCATATTTTTGAACACATTGGAATATGGAGTTAAAAAAAATGGACTTAAACTTTCTCTAGAGCAGGGGTAGCCAACGCGTCGATTACAATCTACCAGTTGATCTGTGGGAACCTACTCGTCGTTCGCGAAAATATTTGAAGAAAAAATAATATGACATCACTGACATCCCCACCCGGAGAATGACCAACAGACCGCAAACAGGCACACATTTTAACCCCTGAACACACTGGCACACCTCGCCTCTTTCTCTCTTCAGCCTCACATTTACACTTTACACACAAAAACAAACAAAGCAAATTATATATATATATATTCTTTAATGGCGATCATTTTTTTAACACGTGATTAGCGTGCATAGACCTAGGCTGTTTTTTGACTCTTGGCCTGTTCCGTAACGTGGTGATATGTAATGGCACTTAGTTACTGTGAAGAAACTTATAAGCGGGGAAAATAGGGAGCATAAATGCACGAAGAAAATGGGACATTATAGAAGTCTCAGGTCCAAAGACATACAGGTCATCCTGAGGACAAGACAATTTTATTTTCAATCGCCGTGGGACGACAACATTGAAACAAATGCTGCTGCCGCGCTTTGCTTCTTGCAGAGAGGAGGAGCTTCACGTCCATCTTTACATTACAGGTAAGTGCATTACTGACATAAAATATAAATTGATACTCGCAGAAAAAACTACGGTAGAGAGGAAGTTTAAAGTAATTTTAATCGGAGACTTTCGTAAAAATAAATATGTATTTTCTCATTCCAATCACACATGTATGGCTTCAAAATAATAGCGCTACGCTTCACATCCGATCTAGGCAACAAAACAATGAAAAATTCTCTTTCATCTGCCATCGAGTAATTACAAATTACAGTTCACTACACAGTATTACCATCGTCACGGTATATTATTTTGTAACCTGGTCTGATTGATAGTACGCAATTACAGAATGTTTAAGAGGTTGAATATTACATTTAATTAATAAAACAGAAGATTAAGACATGGTTGTGCAGAGATATGAGTGCATTCAACGTGTGCAACATGTACTGTACAGAACATCAGAAACATGTATTTAGGTAGAAAACATTTCACATTATCAAACATCTTTGACAATCAAAGCATGATTGTAACAATCCAAATTTTGTGTTACTAATGTCTGAAACTGGTATCTAAACATAGTGTTGCTCCTTTTAAACAAGTTCTTATATCAGAAAAAAATTCAATTCTGTATTACTACGGATTACAAAATCTGGCAAGACACCAACACACTGCCAGTGTTTTTAATTCTCTTTAAAAGGGTGTGTATGTCCTTTATTGTTGAGCTTTTTAAAAAGCATAATGTTGAAAAAGCTTTTATTAAAGGAAACTAAATGTCCAATCCTGGTATCAAAACTTCAAAATGATCGGTCTAGTGTGCACTTATTGATGATGAAAAAATACATTTATCTGCGATTCATCGCAACACATTCGGGGTTAAACATGGACAAACTAAGACATCTGTCCATAAACTGGGCCGTGTTGTTAAGGGGAAGGAGTTTAAACAGATCCACATAAAATCAACACACTTAAATTTTGGCCAGTCCCACGCTTTCTTAAATAGCTAAAACACTTCCTTGGTTTTGCTGGATATTATCAAAGATTTATCAAGAGATACTCTGCCATCGCCAAACCACTCAATAACCTGACTCGAGGTTATGTTTCCACCTCCAAACCACCTTGTAAGATATCCACTATTTCACAGACTTATATGATTCAAAACAACACTTTGGATAAAAATAGGCGCAGCCTGTCAAACCTCTTTGACCCTGATTAAAAAGTTAACAACTGGTCCATTTCTTAGTTGTGCTGACCCGAAGCAGCCCTGCATTCTACACACTGACGCAGCGCTACTGTTCTTCGAGCTGCTTTGTACCAATAACAAGAAGGCTAGCTGAGAGCCTATTGGCCAGCAAAGCCAGTTACCCACTCCACACACTAAAATGTCTTGCATTAATGTGGAGGGTATTGAATACATTTTACAAGTACCTGTATGCGGGCAAATAAGTGACCGAAGACAATTAACTCACATACAGCCTTACACCTGCAAAGTTGAATACGGCCAGTCACCGTTGGCCCGCTGCCATTTCCACTGTCACTTTCAAACTATGGTACAGAACCGGAAGCCATAACCTAGACGCAGACGCGTTACCTCGACGTCCTATTTTTAATTCTACTGAGAATACTTTAAAAAAGGACAGGGACCTTATTTACAAATCCATGCAAAATCATACCTGTCATGAGGTGAAGTGGAAGGAATTTCCTCCAGAGTCATCCATCCTCGTTGTTACCCCTCCTTGCGACAGTCCAGAAGAACATTTCATTACTTTGGTTGAGTCATTGATCATGTCCGTTAATGCCACATCTTATACTTATGCAAATGAAAGCCCTCATGGATTGCTAATTTTTCCTGCCATTTCACACTTTGACCTTCAAGAAAAGCAACAAGCTGATATTGTAATTAAAGGAGCCATTTACCAACTGGAGACAGGATAGAGACACTCCAGCAGTGGAACATGCTATTCCATATGTTCCCCTTTTATTTAGAGAATTGACCTGCTTCGAATTACAAGAAGACATCTGGTATCGAAGAAAGCAAGAAGGAGAACCAATTCTGTATCAGCTGGTGTTGCCTGAAGAGTTACGCTCTATTGTTTTATCGAGTTTGACGAACACTAGACCTTGTACGCTCCAGATTATTTTGGCCTCGATCGTAATCTGATGTCGAGACCAAGACAAGATCTTGCAAACGCTGTGTGAGACGCAAGTCACTTCCTGAAAAATCTGCACCACTTGTTCTCACTGACTACCATAACAAGTTTGCAGTTGCAATTCATATTCCGATGTGTATTTGAAAACTTAATTGCGACCAGATTTTGAATTCAAACTCATAAAAGAACTATGCAACTTTGCTGGTATTGTAATGACCTGGACCATTCCATACCATCCTCGAGGAAACCCTGTTGAAAGATTCAACCGCACTATTCTGGACTTGTGTGGGACACTGGAGAACAAAGAGACAGGCACTTTGAAATAATATGTAAAACAGAGAGCCAACAGTCTTGCAAATCATGTACCTCAAGCCGTAGAACCCAACTATATCGATGGAAAACCACTCCCTGCTGTATCTTCAAAGCTCCTCATCCCACCCCCCGGATTGTAAATGATGTAAATAATTCAATGTATATACTATGATGATTAACTTGTGTGATGACTGTATTATGTTGATAGTATATACTTGTACCATGAATTGATTAACGTGGACCCCGACTTAAACAAGTTGAAAAACTTATTCGGGTGTTACCATTTAGTGGTCAATTGTACGGAATATGTACTGTACTGTGCAATCTACAAATAAAAGTATCAATCAATCAATCAAACCGTGCCACTTACCTGACACAGAATCCCCTGCTGTTCAATCAGTCGAAAAAGAGCATCCTGAGCCTGAGGAAAAATCATTTAAACCTAAAGAGTGTGAAAGAGTCACTCCCCCCTTCATTCATGATTGCTTTAGGAAATAACAGATTTGGTGAGAGCGCAAAAGTAAAGCTGTGGAACCCGGTTAGTGAGCAAAAAAAACGGTGGCAAATGCCCTGAATATATCAGCTGTAGAAAATGACAAAACATCCCTTTTAATGCCACTACCTGGTACATAATGGTGGGTTTGCTGCATTTTCATATTGGTAAGTTTAAATCAAAACATGTTTTATTCTGTTTTAGCATACTTGCCAACTCTCCCGGATTTTCCGGGAGACTCTCGAAATTTAGTGCCTCTCCCGAAAACCTCCCGCGACAAATTTTCTCCCGAAATTCAGGCCATACCCCCTCCAGCTTCATGCGGACCTGAGTGAGGACAGCTTGTTTTCACGTCCCCTTTCCCACAATATAAACAGCGTGTCTGCCCAATGACATTTTAACTGTAGAATGATTGAGGGGGAGTTATTGGTTTCTTATGTGGGTTTATTGTTAGGCAGTTTCATTAACGTCCGCCCAGCGCGGTAACAACACACAACAACAGCAGTCACGTTTTCGTCTACTGTAAAGCAGTTTGTCTGCCGTAAACAGCAATGTTGTGGCACTCTTAAACAGGACAATATTGCCATCTACTGTACATGCATATGTGACAATAACAACAAGGAGACGAAGCAGAAGAACAAGGAAGATACAGCTGTAAGATGAAGAAATACACTTGTATGTTCCAAGTCACAGCTGCGATTGGACCTGGATAGCCTCCGGGAAGAAGTAGTGGACTATCAAGTGCTTGGCAGTGAAGATATTCCTCAGGAAGCAAAGATTGACCGGTTTTGGGCCATGCTCGGGAGAGATGGAAGATTCCATACTCTAGTGCAGTGGTTCTCAAATGGGGGTATGCGTACCCCTGGGGGTACTTGAAGGTATGCCAAGGGGTAAGTGAGATTTTAAAAAAATATTCTAAAAATAGCAACATTTCAAAAATCCTTTATAAATATATTTATTGAAAAAAAGCAACAATTCAAAAATCCTTTATAAATATATTTATTGAATAATACTTCAACAAAATGTGAATGTAAGTTAATAAACTGTAAAAGGAAATGCAACAATGCAATATTCAAAGTTGACAACTAGATTATTTGTGGACATGTTCCATAAATATTGATGTTAAAGATTTATTTTTTTGTGAAGAAATGTTTAGAATAAAGTTCCTGAATCCAGATGAATCTCTGTTGCAATTCCCAAAGAGGGCACTTTAAGTGGATGATTACTTCTATGAGTAGAAATCTTTATTTATAATTGAATCCCTTTTTTATTTTTCAACAAGGTTTTAGTTATTTTTATATCTTTTTTTCCAAATAGTTCAAGAAAGACCACTACAAATGGGCAATATTTTGCACTGTTATACAATTTAATAAATCAGAAACTGATGACAAAGTGCTGTATTTTACTTATTTTTCTCTTTTTTTCAACCAAAAATGCTTTACTCTGATAAAGGGGTACTTGAATTAAAAAAATGTTCACAGGGGGTACATCATTTAAAAAAGGTTGAGAACCTCTGCTGTAGTACATTTGATGAAAGCACTTTTGTGCGTGCCACACAGCAATGGATCATCAGAGAGGGTGTTCTGCATGGTTAGAAAAAATAGTAGCAGAGAATAGAACAAGGATAGACAATTCAACCCTTAACTCAACAATGAGTAGATGAGTGTTATGTGTGTGTATATGTGTAAATAAATGAACACTGAAGTTCAAGTTTATCTTTAATTTATATATATATATATATATATATATATATATGTATATATATAAAAACCACTGAAAGTCAAGTATTTCCTATATATATATATATATATGTATATTTATATAGGAAATGCTTGACTTGGTGAATTATAGCTGTAAATATACCCCTCCCATCTTAACCACGCCCCCAACCACGCCCCACCCCAATCACGCCCCCTGCTCTACCCCCGACCACGCCCCCCACCCCCACCTCCCGAAATCGGAGATCTCAAGGTTGGCAAGTATGGTTTTAGACATAGCATTTGTTAACTGTTGCCTGTTAAGCATTTGCTTTAGCCAGCTGCGGCACAGCTACGGGCAACATACGCTAAAAAGCAAGTTGTCTGTTTACTTTAGTCATGGCTAAGTAGGAGAATTAAGCCATCAATCGAGAAGTTGTTCAAAAAAGACACAAAAAGACGCTGGTTTTGCACCAACTTTTTTTTAAAACTCTTTGTGAGGATTATGAATAATCCTTCATCCAAACGGGAATATATGAACATCCCATCAATTGGCATCACAATGAGAGCGGACATTCTACTGGAAGTGTTTGTTTCATTATGTTTGTTGTCTCTCACACAATCGGCCGTGAATTGTAGTCAGTGTTGTTTTTGACGGAAAAAGTGAACGTTGTGCTGTGCCAGCCCCGTATGCCAAAATTGAGCCAAATACGAAGGTAATACATGTTATTTTTAAAGAGCCTGTTACTACGTTACAAATATACTTACAGCGTATATGTAAGACTTTGATTGAGGTGTTTGGACGTTCTTAGAGTGTTTTTTAAACGGATTGAGCAACTCCCATTGACTCCATTGTTATCTAACTTTTGCCATTGCTTATAAATGATTTAAATTGCATAAAAAAAAGAAAAAATGTGTTCTTGTCTTGCATGAGGACTGTGAATAATAGCCAAAATTGTGAGACTATTTCAACAGAGTTTTGCGAGCGGTGGAGGGCCAACTTCACACAGGTGCGAAATTCCTTCCAAAAAGCGCAGTTCCCTTTTAAGCTTCAATTTAATGTAGGAGTGACTCTTGATAGATGTTTTGCTGATAATCAATTCACAATACAATAAGTTAACGGTGTGTGATAACCTACTTTGTTTTCCCCTACTTGATACATTAGAGTTCACCCTATAAATTTGTTATTTTATGGATAGTAACAAGATGCTCAGTGCTAGGCACTGCACAGAAGACTGTTGGTTAATATTGTAAAAACAAGATGGCTCAGGTGCGCCTGTGGGTAAATGTTTGTCCCTCGCAATGGAAAAATACTTTCATCCAGACATCTGTTAGTGCACACAATAAGTTCACAAACATGAACAAATATCCAAAAGAACAGCTGCATAGTCCCATTCTGTTATTTCACTTGTAGAATCTAATCAAATGTTGTACTAAATGTAACACAATTAACCGAAAATTGCCACAATAAAACATGTAGAAATTCACTGCTTCTATACTTAGCATATGTTGAGAGTCTCAGGATTTTTTATACTGTGTCACTCCAGGGGATTGTACACACAAATACCTGTATGGTTCTTAATCTTCAGGAACAATGTCCACTAAAATACTGTGAAAACACATTGGCATCCAACCATATTTTCAAATAACTGGTCCAGACACACACATGCAGTGACATATAGGGACTGAGGATAGATTTTCGAGCAATCTGGCATTAGTATGGATACCATTATCAAAACAACTTAAATTACAATTAAGGCATATCAGTAAAATGTTAGTTCCAAAATTTGGAGAAGAGCTTGTCCTATTAAAAACATATTGGTAAATGTGAATGAAGCTTTTGAAATGTTTAATAAACACAATTTTGCAACAATCTAACAAATACCAGTCCCATGTTCCATGTACATTTCAATAGGGTGAACCTATTAAAGATAAACAAATAAAAAAAAAAGTTCCATTTGCAATTAATCATGATTATTAAATATGAGTTAACTGGACAAAATGTGATCATCTGATGGGTGTGCATTTTTAATAAGGTACACTTAAAAGAAAACCCTTCTATTTGCGATTAATTGTTATTAATTGTGAGTTACCTCTGGAAAAAATGTGATTAACCATTTTAAACATTTGACAACCCTGTGTATACTATGTATTCATACTCGTTTAGGGGTCTTCAACTTTCATCAGTACAAGAGCTACTTGGACAAAAAGAAAGGAGAGGTAAGTTACTTGTATATATATATGATTATAGACTGAACAATGTGAAACTGTGCTTTATTTGCAAAGCGAATTATCACCCAAACAGTGCAAACTGCAGTCGTTTTCTTTGTGATATTTTGTAGTAATGTTTCATTAAACAGAGTCATAAATGTCTGAATTGAACAGTTATACAAATAATGTGAGTTCCAGCTGCAGAAAAACTTGCATCCTCTTATTACCCCTATAATACTGCATAATAAGAACAATATTTCACATCTCATCATTATCAGCTGATGCACTCATGCTTACATGTAACCTTAAATGTGTTTTTCGAGTAGCTTACATCAAATAAATGCTCATATAGAAATGATAAATGATGCCCAATTGCCTAATTTAAGTCCTTCTTTCCTATTCCTGAAACATCAAGCTGCATTCCTATGGACTGTTGTTGTCATGGACCTCACATGACAATACACAGTGCATTGGGAGTGTATTCACAGTGCTTCACATTTTGAAGTGAAGTGAAGTGAAGTGAATTATATTTATAGAGCGCTTTTTCCTCAAGTGACTCAAAGCACTTTACATAGTGAAACCCAATATCTAAGTTACAATTAAACCAGTGTGGGTGGCACTGGGAGCAGGTGGGTAAAGTGTCTTGCCCAATGACACAACGGCAGTGACTAGGATGGCGGAAGCGGGGATCGAACCTGCAACCCTTAAGTTGCTGGCACAGCCGTTCTACCAACCAAGATATACCACCCCATTTTCTACATCTTGTTGTGTTATAGCTTTATTTCAAAATTGAATGAATTCATTTTAGTTATTGCAATTTTATGCACAATACCCAACAATGAATATTAAAATAACAAATCTAAAAGATTGAACTATTTGGCTTGAATCCCAGGCATTATTTTTTGGAGAAAACCAGATACTACTCATCACCAGGCCAATACCGTCCCTACAGTGAAGCATGGTGGTGGTAGCATCATGGTGCGGGGATGTTTTTCAGTGGCAGGAATGAGAAGACGAGTCAGGAGCTAATCTAGCCAATTTGATGAGTTCGAAATGTGCTCCAAAGAGGAATTGGGAAAGAGGAATGGACAAAACTGCCCAAGGATAGGAGCAGTTTGTAGCGTCGCATTCAAAAAGCTGAGGCTGTAATTTCTGCCAAAGGTGAATCAACAAAGTATTGAGCAAAAACTGTCAATACTTATTTACATGCAATTTTATAGTTGTTTAATTTGAATACATTTTCAAATGTTTAAAAAAAAAAAAAACATTTTTCACATTGACAAAATGGGGTCTTGTGTGTAGAATTTTGAGGACAAAAATTAATCTATTCCATTTTGGAATTAGGCTGTAACATCACAAAATGTGGAACAAGTGAAGCGCTGGGAATACTTTTCCGACATACTGTATACCACTAAAGAGTAAAAAAAGGGGAAAAAAAAATCCCTTTTTCTTTCACAGGGTTCTGTACTCTTCTAATAATGCAACAGTGTGGCGTTAAAAAAAAGGTGGCAAATTGAAATTGGCAGGTGTTGATTAGTTGAGGGAGAGATGGAGAGAAAACAACTTGAAGGTTATGTGACAAACCCCAGGCTCATGCGGGAAGCACGATGTGTTATTTCCCGCTTCTCTGACTGGAGTGTTGAAACAAGCGTCTTGAAATAACTCACATTCCAAATTGCAGCCAAAAGCCGAGGATCAGCGATTAACCATCGTCCTTCCTCACCAGTTTGACCGTAAAAAGACTGCTAACGTTTACAAGGAGCATGTGCTAAGTGATGGAGATAATTAGAAATGTGTCAGGTGGCGATGGAGGCCCCGAGGATAAAGTGTCACTTGTTACTGACACCAGCTTGTGCTGTTTACACCAACAGTTAGGAGCAAGTGTTTGTCTTGATGATGCCTCCTCCTGTTGGTCACATGGTCACTTGGTTGTTCCTTTTCTCGGGTCTCAACAAAAAGCAACCACACATCTGTCAATGTTCTTGTGAGAACGTGACACAGGTGGTGCGACAAAGTCAGCAGGAAAAGTATTCTCTACAGCTCGTTGCATTTATGCCACCTTGTTGTAGGTTTTGTAATAAATTGGGCTGCACTACACCGTCAGCCACTTTTCCTTTCTCCTCCACTTTCCCTTTTCCACATTCTTCTAACACAAAGGATGTATGGTTTATTATGTCTTTAAAAAAAGATGATGCCTTTCTTTATTTGTTTAATAATTGTAATAAATTATTAGTAAACCTTGCAACACATTTGGCAACTGAACATCCATCCATTCCCTTTGGGGTCGTGGGGGGCGCTGGTGCATATCTCAGCTACAATCGGGCGGAAGGCATTGTACACCCTGGACAAGTCGCCACCTCATTGCAGGGCCAACACAGATAGGCAGACAACATTCACACTCACAATCACACACTAGGGCCAATTTAGTGTTGCCAATCAACCTATCCCCAGGTGCATGTCTTTGGTGTTAAGACAAAATCTCTTGCATTGGCTGACTCACGTCAACATAAATGTTGTCGACTTTTAGAGACATAACGAGAATGGGTGACAATAAAACATTTTCACATTTTGAAGTGAAGTGAATTATATTTATATAGCGCTTTTCTCTAGTGACTCAAAGCGCTTTACATAGTGAGACCCAATATCTATGTTACATTTAAACCAGTGTGGGAAGCAATGGGAGCAGGTGGGTAAAGTGTCTTGCTCAGGGACACAACGGCAGTGACTAGGATGGCGGAAGCGGGAATCGAACCTGCAACCCTCCAGTTGCTGGCACTGCCACTCTACCAACCGAGCTATAACCATCATCCTTTGAACCAACATCCTTTTCCTTCACGTGTGAAAAAATGCAATGGGTATTGGTTGTAGGTTGCGGAAAGGGGGATGCAAAAACAACGGAGAATTTTAGGATATCTGGTTCCAGGGGCGTAGCAACAAATTCTAGGGCCCCATACAAAAGAGTCCAAAAAGGCCCCTCCCTCCCATTCTAAACCCAACGTTGCCTCCTCATACACACACACACTGGATATGTTTATATGCACTAAAAATAAATTATTGCAAGCATTTGTTGAAACAAACTCATGTACATGCCTTAATTAGGCGTTTTACCAATGGGAATAACGTGCAGTTGGGGTTAAAAGTTTACATACACTGGTAACGAACATAATGTCATGGTTGTCTTGAGTTTCCACAAATTTTTACAAGTCTTATTTTTTGTGATAGAGTGATTCGAGCACATATCACTATTTTTGGTTCTTCCTCCAGAAGGTCTTATCTTTGTCCATGTGATACCAGATTAAACAAAAATTTAGCTGTTTGGCCAAAATACCCAGCAATAAGTTTGGAAGAGAAATGGTGAGGCCTTTAATCCAAGGAACACCAACCCTACCGTCAAGCATGGCGGTGGTAGTATTATGCTCTGGGCCTGTTTTGCTGCCAATGGAACTGGTGTTTTACAGAGAGTAAATGGGACAATGAAAAAGGAGGATTACCTCCAAATTCTTCAGGACAACCTCAAATCATCAGCTCGGAGGTTGGATCTTGGGCACAGTTGGGTGTTCCAACAGGAAAATGACCCCAAATACACGTCAAAATTGTGGAATAGGTAAATCAGGCTAGAATTAAGGTTTTAGAATGGCCTTCCCAAAGTCCTGACTTGAACGTGTGGACAATGCTGAAGAACCAAGTCCATGTCAGAAAACTAACAAATTCAGGTGAACTGCACCAATTTTGTCAAGAGGAATGGTCAAAAACTCAACCAGAAGCTTACCAAAAGATTGTGGATGCGGCTACTAAAAGCACCTTATTGCAGTGAAACTTGCAACTTGCCAAGGGACATGTAGCTAAATATTAACTTTGCTGTATGTATACTCTTGACTCAGTAGATTTGGTCGCATTTTCAGTAGACCCATAATAAATTCATAAAAGAACCAAACTTCATGAATGTTTTTTGTGACAAACAAGTATGTGCTCCTATCAGTCTATCAAAAAAAAAAAAAAGAGTTGTAGAAATTATTGGAAATGCAAGACAGCCATGACATTATGTTGTATACACGTGTATGTAAACTTTTGACCACGACTGTATTTAGAACACATTTAGATAAACCCACCTAAATAATTTGGTTTTGTTAAAAAAGTTATGTTTTTTTAATATAAAAAATTCAATGTAAAGTGGCCACTTTATGAATTTAAAAAAATTATATAAGCTATCATTATTTACTTAAATATCATTATACAAGTGTTAAATTGTCCTTTACTTCAGAATATAATTTAGAGATGATCTGATTCACATATAATTGTATTCAACTGATAATAGGAATCCTAGTAATATGTCAATATTATTGTAATTATGTTATTTTTAGTGCATCTCCACAGGGTTATGTCTTCCCTGTCTTAAACACCAAGTGATGCCTCTGTTTATAGCTTTAATCAAGGGTCTTTGAATGCACCACAGTTATTGGCAATGACATGCAACTTTCACATCCATTTCTCCTATGCTGCCACAAATACACTTATACCTTTCCTCTATCACTTCAGCTTTGTTCCAATATGTTAGGGTGTGTGAATCCTTAAAGGTAAGCTTTGATAACATTATAATATCTGTGTTCAGGAAGTGTTAGCTTTGCTGTCATCCATTTATTTATTTATTTATTTGTTATCCATTTTGTATTTTTGATTGGCGGTGTGGTCTTAAAAATTCTTAGTTTCAAGCATCCTTATTAATGCAACTTCATGGTCAAATTTATATTATACAAACACGTATGGAATTTAATTATCACGCCAGGACATGGAATAGTTTTGCTTCTTCGATGCAGAGATGTTTTGGGACGAGTCAGGCGTGGATGTGAGTACATGATTATTTATTTATACACTTAAATACAAAAAGGCAAAACAAAGGACACGCTCGGTGGCGGATAATAATCTATACTAAAACTTCAAACAAAAAAAACAGCACAACGGCATGACTATCTACAAAAAAAAAAGATACTATCAAAGATACACAATAAACCAAAAACTTGCACTAAGGCAGAGAATACAAAAATCTTACGTGGCGTGGTTAAAATGGTTCGCCGCGTGGCAAGGCAAGAAGGTTGGCAAGGCCAGATAGGTGCGTGGTCGTGGTGAGTAAGCATTAGCAGTATGCAGGCAAAGTTTCACGACCGATGAACAGAAAGCAAATTACTTAAACAGTAGCAGTGGTAATGAGAAACAGGTGCAGGACTGAGGGCAGGGGCGTGACTAGGAGAATAGGTGGAAACTAATGGGTTGCTATGGAAACAAACAAAACCAGGAAGTGCAAAACGGGAAAATAGAGTCCAAAAAACAAAACATAACATGATCAAACATGAATCCAGATTAACAGGCATGACATTAATAACTCACGGGAAAAAAAGTATACAAACTTTACAAAACCCCAGTACATTACCCCTACTTTTTACTTTTTATAACGACTCCCCTGGTTTGTTCCAAAACTTAAGTAGGTGGCATAAATATCCGATTTTCAATAGTATTTCAATTCATCTGCATAAAACTGCATAAAAACTAAAGACTCTAATCCCACAGGTTGTCAGTGTTTTTCGTTATCTCTGTACTGCGCAGCAATACATTCACCGTTCGTTCAGACACCTTATTTGTTCACTCTCTTATGCCCCTTCAACCCAGTCTCCATGACAACAGGCTTCTCAAGCATGAGGCCGGGTAGAGAGGTATGATATGTGAGCTGTGTGTTAATTCACATGCAACGCTTGTTTCTCTCTTTCGCTCCCGTCGAAATGTGGGGGCGCATACACATACACGTTACCCCTGTCCATGCACTTATCATTACAGAGTCAGGGACGGCGATTTGGCTCTACACTTATGTACAAGGACATGCTACTTGATGGGCACACTGTAATCTCTCCATCAGTGCGTGAGATATGACTCATGCTTCGGTATCGGCAATGGAGGGGCACTTATATTGAAACATCACTCACAGTTTGTCAAAGGATTTTGATTAGATGTTTTTTTATTTATTTCACATCATGCGTGATATTAACATTTGTACTTCTGTGAAAAAAATAGGCTCTAAAACACATGGGTTGTTTTAGCGTCGTCAGGAATACGCAGAAATACGTTGCACGTATTAGAAGCAAGCACATGTTGCATGCCTTCCATCAACTAAACCAGACACTTACGTTCAATAATGTTCTGTAGTGTTGACATACCTCTTGTTGGTCTCCTCTGCTTGGTTTGCATTGTCAAAGTTCCCACCACAGCACCCATACTGTCACCGTGGTAACCAGCCTGCATATACAGCCCAAGTCCTCACAGTGCTTTTTTTCCACCTCCTGTCGCTCCTTCTTTGTTTCTCTACTATTTTTCACCCCCTATTATTTCCTCCCATGCCTTTCGCTGAGTCGACTCTCCTCTTTGAGATGGTTCCTTTGGATTTCTCACCTCATTCTCCAAACACACTCAGAAAACACACACACCCTCACGAGCTGATCCTGCCTCCCTGCACCACTCCCTCTTTTCTGTTTCTCCCTCCACTCATCTGTCAGCATATCCCCCCTCTTTCCAGCTGCCTGCCTCCTCACTGCCCCATACAGTATCATTGTGATGTCCTGATAACTGATGCAGCGCTCAGAAGCATTGGGCCCATTCAACTGGCAGCCCGGGAGCCAAAATCCGGTCTAGAAATGACATCACGCAGAATTGTATTTTTGCAGAAAATTCCCAAACACTTTAGCGTGCTCCTGTTGTAAAGAGGAACTTGGACCACTGTAAACACATTGGCAGATCTTTGCATTGACATTTTAAACTTGCTAGAGAACATAGAACACTGGGGTCCAAACTTAACTGAGGTGTTCCTCAAAGCATCCCTTTAAAGGGTAACATTATTACAATTTCAGAAGGGTTGAAACCAATAAAAATCAGTTCCCAGTGTCTTATTTTATTTTTTGAATTTTTTTTTCTAAATTTTACCCATCCCGGAATATCCCTAAAAAAGCTTTAAAGTGCCTGATTTTCACTATCTGTGAAGCCATCGCCCATTTTCCTGTGACGTCATCCAGTGATGCCAATACGGATAGCACAGCAAGATATAGCGACATTAGCTTGGATTCAGACTCAGATTTCAGCGGCTTAAGCGATTCAACAGATTACGCATGTATTGAAACAGATGGTTGGAGTATGGAGGCAGTCTACCCCAGGGCAGCTGTGGCTACAGATGTAGCTTACCACCACCGGGTGTGAATGAATGATGGGTTCCCACTTCTCTGTGAGCGCTTTGAGTATCTAATAATAGAAAAGCGCGATATAAATCTAATCCATTATTATTATTAGATAGCAAAAACGAAATTGAAGAAGAAACTGAAGCTATTGAGCGAATAGCTATTGACGCTATTCGGCCATGTTTGCGTTAGCATCGCTGGTAAAATGTGCAGACCAACGATCGGAAGTTTCGCATCTTGTGACACTGGATCAACTTAAATCCATCGATTGGTAAGTGTTTGTTTGACATTAAATGTGGGTGGAGGGAAACGCTGGATGCAAATATAGTTTCAAATGTACATACAGCTAGCCTAAATAGCATGTTAGCATCGATTAGCTGGCAGTCATGCCGCAACCAAACATGTCTGATTAGCACATAAGTTAACAGCATCAACAAAACTCACCTTTGTGATTTAGTTGACGTTATCGTTGGAAATGCATCAGCAGGTTATCCATACATCTCTGTGCGATGTCTGCCTTAGCACCGCCGGTAAAATGTGCAGACACTCCGGCACATTCAATGGGGATCTAGCGGCAGATTTATTTGACTTTATCGTTGGAAATGCATCTGCTTTGAGTGTCGCAGGATATCCACACAATCTTGCCATCTCTGTAGTAGCATAGCTTTCGTCGGTAAAGTGTGCGGAACAAACGACTGACCATTTCGTCGGCTTTCCCCACACCCTTGTATTTTGATCAAATTTCGTCCAATTTCTTGCCACTTTCGCATCTTTTGGCCAGTGGTGCAACTTGAATCCCTCCCTGTTAGTGTTGTTACACCCACCGACAACACACCGACGAGGCATGATGTCTCCAAGGTTCCAGAAAATAGTCGAAAAAACGGAAAATAACAGAGCTGATACGCGGTGTTTGTAATGTGTTTGAGAAAATGGCGGCGCTATTACCTAGGTGACGTCACGTTCTGACGTCATCGCTCCGAGAGCGATAAATACAGAGGCGTTTAATTTGCCAAAATTCACCCACTTAGAGTTCGGAAATTGGTTAAAAAAATATATGGTGTTTTTTCTGCAACATCAAGGTATATTGTCTCCTAAAACGTTGTTAGTTAATGATATTATCAGAGGCAACAATCTTAACGTCATCGGTCTCAGCGAAACCTGGCTTAAACCAAACGACTTTTTTGCGCTAAATGAGGCATGTCCTCCTAACTTTACACATGCACATATTGCCCGTCCGCTTAAAAGGGGTGGGGGGGTCGCACTAATATACAACGAAAACTTTAACCTTAGTCCTAATATAAATAATAAATATAAATCGTTTGAGGTGCTTACTATGAGGTCTGTCACACCACTGCCTCTACACCTGGCTGTTATCTACCGCCCCCCAGGGCCCTATTCGGACTTTATCAATGAATTGTCAGAGTTCGTTGCTGATCTAGTGACACACGACGAAAATATAATCATAATGGGGGACTTTAATATCCATATGAATACCCCATCGGACCCACCGTGCGTAGCACTCCAGACTGTAATTGATAGCTGTGGTCTCACACAAATAATAAATGAACCCACGCATCGCAACGGTAATACGATAGACCTAGTGCTTGTCAGGGGTATCACCGTTTCCAAAGTTACGATACTCCCGTATACTAAAGTATTGTCCGATCATTACCTTATAAAATTCGAGGTTCAGACGCATGTTCGTCAAACTAATAATAATAATAACTGCTATAGCAGCCGCAACATTAATACGGCCACAACGACAACTCTTTCTGACCTACTGCCCTCGGTAATGGCACCATTCCCAAAGTATGTGGGCTCTATTGATAACCTCACTAACAACTTTAACGACGCCCTGCGCGAAACCATTGATAACATAGCACCGCTAAAGTTAAAAAAGGCTCCAAAAAAGCGCACCCCGTGGTTTACAGAAGAAACTAGAGCTCAGAAATTATTATGTAGAAAGCTGGAACGCAAATGGCGCACGACTAAACTTGAGGTGCACCATCAAGCATGGAGTGATGGTTTAATAACTTATAAACGCATGCTTACCTTAGCTAAAGCTAAATATTACTCAAATCTCATCCACCGTAATAAAAACGATCCTAAATTTTTGTTTAGTACGGTAGCATCGCTAACCCAACAAGGGACCCCTTCCAGTAGCTCAACCCACTCAGCTGATGACTTTATACAATTCTTTAGTAAGAAAATTGAAGTCATTAGAAAGGAGATAAAAGACAATGCGTCCCAGCTACAACGGGGTTCTATTAACACTGACACGATTGTATATACGGCGGATACTGCCCTCCAAAATAGTTTCTCTCGTTTTGAGGAAATAACATTAGAGGAATTGTTACAACGTGTAAATGGAATAAAACAGACAACATGTTTACTTGACCCTCTTCCTGGGAAACTGATCAAGGAGCTCTTTGTATTATTAGGTCCATCAGTGCTATATATTATAAACTTATCACTCTCCTCGGGCACTGTTCCCCTAGCATTCAAAAAAGCGGTTATTCATCCTCTTCTTAAAAGACCTAACCTCGATCCTGACCTCATGGTAAACTACCGACCGGTGTCTCACCTTCCCTTTATTTCAAAAATCCTTGAAAAAATTGTTGCGGAGCAGTTAAATGAACACTTAGCGTCTAAAAATCTATGTGAAACCTTTCAATCCGGTTTCAGGGCAAATCACTCCACGGAGACAGCCCTCGCAAAAATGACTAATGATCTATTGCTAACGATGGATTCTGATGCGTCATCTATGTTGCTGCTCCTCGATCTTAGCGCTGCTTTCGATACCGTCGATCATAATATTTTATTAAAACGTATCAAAACACGAATTGGTATGTCAGACTTAGCCCTGTCTTGGTTTAACTCTTATCTTATTGATAGGATGCAGTGTGTCTCCCATAACAATGTGACCTCGGACTACGTTAAGGTAACGTGTGGAGTTCCCCAGGGTTCGGTCCTTGGCCCTGCACTCTTCAGCATCTACATGCTGCCGCTAGGTGACATCATACGCAAATACGGTATTAGCTTTCACTGTTATGCTGATGACACCCAACTCTACATGCCCCTAAAGCTGACCAACACGCCGGATTGTAGTCAGCTGGAGGCGTGTCTTAATGAAATTAAACAATGGATGTCCGCTAACTTTTTGCAACTCAACGCCAAAAAAATGGAAATGCTGATTATCGGTCCTGCTAGACACCGAACTCTATTTAATAATACAACTCTAACATTTGACAACGAAACAATTATACAAGGCGACACGGTAAAGAATCTGGGTGGCGCAGTGGGGAGAGTGGCCGTGCGCAACCCGAGGGTCACTGGTTCAAATCCCACCTAGAACCAACCTCGTCACGTCCGTTGTGTCCTGATCAAGACACTTCGCCCTTGCTCCTGATGGGTGCTGGTTGGCGCCTTGAATGGCAGCTCCCTCCATCAGTGTGTGTGAATGTGTGTGTGAATGGATAAATGTGGAAGTAGTGTCAAAGCGCTTTGAGTACCTTGAAGGTAGAAAAGCGCTATACAAGTACAACCCATTTATTCAACCCATTTATCTTCGACCCAACTCTCTCCTTTGAGGCACACATTAAAAGCGTTACTAAAACGGCCTTCTTTCATCTCCGTAACATCGCTAAAATTCGCTCCATTCTGTCCATTAAAGACGCTGAGATCATTATCCATGCGTTTGTTACGTCTCGCCTCGACTACTGTAACGTATTATTTTCGGGTCTCCCCATGTCTAGCATTAAAAGATTACAGTTGGTACAAAATGCGGCTGCTAGACTTTTGACAAGAACAAGAAAGTTTGATCACATTACGCCTGTACTGGCTCACCTGCACTGGCTTCCTGTGCACTTAAGATGTGACTTTAAGGTTTTACTACTTACGTATAAAATACTACATGGTCTAGCTCCATCCTATCTTGCCGATTGTATTGTACCATATGTCCCGGCAAGAAATCTGCGTTCAAAGGACTCCGGCTTATTAGTGATTCCCAAAGCCCAAAAAAAGTCTGCGGGCTATAGAGCGTTTTCCGTTCGGGCTCCAGTACTCTGGAATGCCCTCCCGGTAACAGTTCGCGATGCCACCTCAGTAGAAGCATTTAAGTCTCACCTTAAAACTCATTTGTATACTCTAGCCTTTAAATAGACTCCCTTTTTAGACCAGTTGATCTGCCGTTTCTTTTCTTTTTCTTCTATGACCCACTCTCCCTTGTGGAGGGGGTCCGGTCCGATCCGGTGGCCATGTACTGCTCGCCTGTGTATCGGCTGGGGACATCTCTGCGCTGCTGATCCGCCTCCGCTTGGGATGGTTTCCTGCTGGCTCCGCTGTGAACGGGACTCTCGCTGCTGTGTTGGATCCACTTTGGACTGGACTCTCGCGACTGTGTTGGATCCATTGTGGATTGAACTTTCACAGTATCATGTTAGACCCGCTCGACATCCATTGCTTTCCTCCTCTCTAAGGTTCTCATAGTCATCATTGTCACCGACGTCCCACTGGGTCATTATTGTCACCGATGTCCCACTGGGTGTGAGTTTTCCTTGCCCTTATGTGGGCCTACCGAGGATGTCGTGGTGGTCTGTGCAGCCCTTTGAGACACTAGTGATTTAGGGCTTTATAAGTAAACATTGATTGATTGATTGATACATAAGTCTGGTGATAATGTTCCCCTTTAAGTCCTATCCTTTTTGGCAGTTACACTCTTTTGTGTGATGTGATTTATATAACTAAGGTGTTTGTTTCGCTTGGTTACTTCAGATGCAGTCAATAGTCATTTGTTCAACTTTTTTAGTTTTACTAGTGTTCTAGTACTAGTACCGTTAGGTTCCATTTTAGGTCCTCTCTTTGCTTGTAAGAGCCTCACATTTATGTAACATATTTTTAAAAACAGTACAGAGTTGTCATAAAGATGACCTTTGACTAGCTTTTTTTTTGCAGAAGGTCCTTCAAAACACCAAAGTGCTTCTGCCACTCTGAGAAAATAAATTGACCAAAATCAAATGTCTACTGTAGAGGACGTTGGGTCTCTAGAAGATACAAAATAAGAAACATTGCGAAGGAAGGAGTCCAGCCCTCCAGTTAGGGCTGGGCGATATGGCCTTTTTGTAATATCTCAATATTTTGAGGCCATATCACAATACACGATGTATATCTCGATATTTTGCCTTAGCCTTGAATTAACACTTGATACATATAATCACAGCAAAATGATGATTCTATGTGTCTACATTAAAACATTCTTGTTCATACTGCATTAATATATGCTCATTTTAAACTTGTGCACAGAAGGAAATCACAACTAAGTCAAGTGACCAAAACTGTATTTATTAAACAGTTATTAGCAGGTGACTTTTCAAATGATGCTACATATTAGCAGTAATGCTACTTTTTGTAGCAACGCTTGTGCCCCACACTTGACAAATTAAAGATAGGCTGACCATAAGTCCTCTTTTCCCCGGACATGTCCTCTTTTGCGGCGGTGTCCGGGGTGTCGGGGAATTTTTTTTTTTAAATGCGTCAAATGTCCGGCATTTTGAATTAGGGTTGCATGTATTTTCAATGTAGGTCCAGGGTTAGGTAACCATATATGCACACACATATATATATATATATATATATATATATATATATATATATATATATATATATATATATATATATATATATATATATATATATATATACACATATATATATATATATATGTATATATATATATATATATATATATATATATATATATATATATATATATATATATATATATATATATATATATATATATATATATATATATATATATATATATATATATATATATATACACACACACTGTATATATATGAAATACTCGAGTTGGTGAATTCTAGCTGCAAATATTGTAGCGGCTGGCTACGGGGTGTTAGTCAAAGGCTTTGGCTGGGGGGCGGGATTTCCGGGAAAGTTAGGGAAGTGACGCTATTGACAGGAAGTGTTCGTTCGAGTTTTGCCGGGAAAAGGAAATAGACTTGTTGGTAAATACTAAGGTGAGTGTAAAGTCCATCCATCCATCCATCATCTTCCGCTTATCCGAGGTCGGGTCGCGGGGGCAGCAGCCTAAGCAGGGAAGCCCAGACTTCCCTATCTCCAGCCACTTCGTCTAGCTCAACATTAGTAAATTA
Organism: Nerophis ophidion; assembly: GCF_033978795.1. Taxonomy (NCBI): domain Eukaryota; kingdom Metazoa; phylum Chordata; class Actinopteri; order Syngnathiformes; family Syngnathidae; genus Nerophis; species Nerophis ophidion. Next base: position 31,631,292 of record NC_084614.1, on the reverse strand, counting down.
GTTATTTTAGTATTTGTGAGTCTATGGAAACTTTACATTTATCTCCCGCTGGATCCAAATCGTTTGAGGATGGAGACAGGCTAGCTGTTAGCTTCAAGCTAACCAGCACCCGAGCAGACTCAAAAACATACTTTGCAGGTCAAAAAACAGGGCAGTTGTTTTCCTTTTGAAGTGTTAATGTGCGAGGACTGTTCAAAAGGAGTCTTTTGAAGAAGTGGCTGACAAGTTAGCATTGCTGACAGTGACTTCATCACCGTCATTGTTTACTGAAGCAGAGATGGTGACTGTGTGTTATGATAAACACGATAGATTTATCAGATTTTATTTTTTATTATCTATAGCAGGGGTGTCAAAAGTGTGCCAAAGAGGCCATTTGCGGCCCACAGCTAATGTTTTAAAGGCCCACGGCACATTTTAAAAATACTATTAAAATAAACTAAAACATAACAAAAGTGAAATAAAAAAGCTTAAAGGTGAAATGTAATTTAGAAAAAGTTGCAATGTTGACTAATAAAAAAAACTGTTTTTTTTCTTTCAAATTATCATTGCTCAAAACATAATATTGACTCAAAATCAATGTTATTATGAATTATTAACCTATCCAAGGTTACCATTACTTCACATCAAATATTCCACTAAGACAAATATTTTTGGTGGAAGATTTTGCATATTCGGGCTTCACGGTGGAAGAGGGGTTAGTGCGTCTGCCTCACAATACGAAGTTCCTGCAGTCCTGGGTTCAAATCCAGGCTCGGGATCTTTCTGTGTGGAGTTTGCATGTTCTCCCCGTGAATGCGTGGGTTCCCTCCGGGTACTCCGGCTTCCTCCTACTTCCAAAGACATGCACCTGGGGATAGGTTGATTGGCAACACTAAATGGGCCCTAGTGTGTGAATGTGAGTGTGAATGTTGTCTGTCTATCTGTGTTGGTCCTGTGATGAGGTGGCGACTTGTCCAGGGTGTACCCTGCCTTCCGCCGGATTGTAACTGAGATAGGCGCCAGCGCCCCACGAGATCCCGAAAGGGAATAAGCGGTAGATAATGGATGGATGGATGGATGGATTTTGCATATTTTGTGTGTTTGCCATTAAAAACATAGTTTTGTATGACAAAAAAGGGCGGAAAACATACAAACAAAAAACAACATAAAAAAAATAAAACTTATTGAAATAAGGGATGGATGTGAAGTTGATGTAGACTCCAGAGATTTAAGCGTTAAATGTAAAATGTATGTATGCCCTGGCACACCATTATCATCATTTCATAACCAAAGCAAAACACTTTTTACACTTTTATACTGAAATAAATACACCTACAACTTATTAAATAAAAACATAGAAAAAATGACCATCAGCGGTAAAGTTTAGATCCATGAAGGAAAGAAGAAAGTGAATGAATGTTTATAACTGAATACATTTACATATGTATATACATTTGTTTTCTTTTTTTATTATTATTTTTTTAATGAATTAAAAAACAACCTTTTTCCAAAACACGATATAGAATGTGAAATACAACAGGATAATGAATATGTTTATCATTCGTTTTAAAATGGGACCCCATTTTAAAAATCCCTGGCGCCAACACAGCAGTCAACAGAGTAGAAAAAAAGCTTTATTTAAATAAATATATTATTTATAATGCAAGTTCGAGTATCATTGGTAAATTTTCACCTACTCCCGGCCTTAGCGTGCTGCCCGCCTTCGCACGCATATATGTGTCCTCTTTTTGGGATTTCAGAATATGGTCAACCTATTAAAGTTGTCTATTTGACATATTCCCACTTGAAGCTGAACCCCTGCAAGACGATGGACCCCCTGCTGTAACCAGATTCGCACCTTCTTTCTCTTGTATTACCACTCGCAAGGCTTTGCTAGCATCACAGCAAACGTTACCCATGCTGCTACCGCTCTGCTCCAAGAGGAAGTATACATATGTGACATATGACATGACAGTATGTGACATGTGTAAGAATGTGCGTTTACCGTCTGAGAGGAGGCACAGGAAAGAGTGGGAAGAGCCTGTAGTGTAATGCCCGCAGCTAAAAGCAACTGCGTGAGAACGTATACTCGAATATCACGATATAGTCATTTTTCTATATCGCACAGAGACAAACACGCGATATATCGCGTATATCGATATTTTGCCCAGCCCTACCTCCAGTCTTAGCTTTCTGGAAATGTGGTCCCCAATATATCCCTGTAATATATAGTAGTTTTTTTTACAACAACTTCTAATTATCTTGCTATATTTGCATGTGAGAGTGTGCAAGTTAATGACTGCAGGCAGAGTAATGATTGTTCATTCAAACTAAATGAATAAATACAAATCCCGTTATCATTTGAGTTGGGAAATTGTGTTAGATGTAAATATAAACGGAATACAATGATTTGCAAATAATTTTCAACCCATATTCAATTGAATATGCTACAAAGACAACATATTTGATGTTCAATCTGCTAAACTTTTTTTTTTGTTGCAAATAATCATTAACTTTAGAATTTGAAGCAAGCAACAAGTGACAAAGAAGTTGAGAAAGGTGGCAATAAATACTGATAAAGTTGAGGTATGCTCATCAAATACTTATATGGAACATCCCACAGGTGTGCAGGCTAATTGGGAACAGGTGGGTCCCATGATTGGGTATAAAAGCAGCTTCCATGAAATGCTAAGTAATTCACAAACAAGGATGGGCGAGGGTCACCACTTTGTAAGCAAATTGTCAAACAGTTTTAGAACAACATTTCTCAACGAGCTATTGCAAGGAATTTAGGGATTTTACCATCTACGGTCCGTAAAATCATCAAAAAGTTTAGAGAATCTGGAAAAATCACTGCACGTAAGCGATGATATTACGGACCTTTGATCCCTCAGGCGGTACTGCATCAAAAACCAACATCAGTGTGTAAGAGATATCACCACATGGGCTCAGGAACACTTCAGAAAACCACTGTCACTAACTACAGTTGGTCGCTACATCTGTAAGTGCAAGTTAAAACTATACTATGCAAAGCCAAACCCATTTATCAACAACACCCTGAAACGCCGCCGGCTTCGCTGGGCCCGAGCTCATGTAAGATGGACTGATGCAAAGTGGAAAAGTGTTCTGTGGTCTGACGAGTCTACATATCAAATTATATCTGGAAACAGAGGACGTAGTGTCCTCCAGAACAAAGAGGAAAATTACCATTCGGATTATTATAGGCGCAAAATTCAAAAGCCAGCATCTGTGATGGTATGGGGGTGTATTGGTGCCCAAAGCATTGGTAACTTACACATCTGTGAAGAAACCATTAATGCTGAAAGGTACATACAGGTTTTGGAGCAACATATGTTGTCATCCAAGCATCATTATCATGGACGCCCCTGCTTATTTCAGCAAGACAATGCCAAGCCACGTGTTACAACAGCGTGGCTTTGTAGTAAAAGAGTGCGGGTACCTTCCTGGCCCGCCTGCAGTCCAGACCTGCCTCCCATGGAAAATGTGTGGCGCATTATGAAGCGTAAAATACGACAGCGGAGATCCCGGACTGTTGAACGACTGAAGCTCTACATAAAACAAGAATGGGAAAGAATTCCACTTTCAAAGCTACGACAATTAGTTTCCTCAGTTCCCAAACATTTATTGAGTGTTGTTAAAAGAAAAGGTGATGTAACGCAGTGGTGAACATGCCCTTTCCTAACTACTTTGGGGACGTGTTGCAGCCATGAAATTGTAAGTTAATTTTTATTTGCAAAAAAATATAAAATTTATGAGTTTGAACATCAAATATCTTGTATTTGTAGTGCATTCACTTGAATATGGGTTGAAAAGGATATGTAAATCATTGTATTCTGTTTATATTTACATTACATCTAACATAATTTCCCAACTCATATGGAAATGGGGTTTTTACATTTGATTCAGTATTGGCCGGTATGAGAGTGCCATTGAATATTCATGTTGCACATTCATGCTTTCAGTGAAGCAAGACTATAAAAATGATGCACATTTATCCACTAATGCAGCCAATTAAAAAGTAGTTACAGTATGTGTGTTTTGTGTTAGTAGTGATTAATTAGATGTAGCATTACATCTGCACAATATCATGAAAACCAAACAAAGGCTATACCAGAAAATATCGCCTGCACGAGGGAACACTTTTTCATTAAAACAAGCAGCAATGAAAATGTGGTGTTAAATGTTAGAGGGATCACCTCTTTGTACAGTACCTTAATCTTTCTTTTGCAGTATGAATGTGAAAGTAAATGATAGCCTCAGGAAAGCTTTTTCACTTGTTAAAAATTGATGGTTACATTTTTTTCTGCAGTTACAGCTACTTGAAAAGTGTACTTGCTTCAAGCCTTAAAAAGAAAACATTGCAAAGACGTACACAAAAAAGTATTCAAGGAGTTTAAATTTGCCAATCACACGTCTCTTATTGCTTGTTGTTATGCAAGCTTTAAAAACAAGTTAGTGTCACGTCTTGTCACACCAGGCCGTACCTAATTTTGAGTTTGTTGGCATTTTCCTGTGTTTGATGATTTAGTTCCGGTCTGGCGCTATTATTTTGTTTCTTTTCATGTTTCAGTTAGTCTTTCCTGAAGCGACTTGATTCCTGCCTCAGCGCACTGTTAGGTCCACTCGAGTTCAGTTAGTAATCAACAGCCTATTTAAGCCAGCTTCACATAATAATCAGCTGCATTCTAGTTGCATCTCAAAATTACGGCAACTACTGCTAACATGCGGCTCCGCAAGCGTGACAGTTTTGCTCCACTAATCAAACTTTTTTTATAAAGTGCTTTTCATACATAAATGAAATGCAACACAAAGTGCTTCACAGACTAAAAAACAATAACCTGACGACCCTTATCCACCATTATCGCACACACACACACACACACACACACACACACACACACATGCAAAACATAATAATAATTAATAAATATTCGGTAAAAGTCAAATCAAATAGGTGCGTCCTGAAAACACACGAGGAGCCAATGCAGTCATTTTAAAACTGGTGTAATGTGGGCCTGCCTTTAGGTCTTCGTCAGAACACGGAGCAGCTGAATTCTTGAGTAGTTGTAAAGGTGCAATACATTTTTTAGAAAGACCAAAACGCAGGGTGTTACAATAATCTAAACGACTCCTAATAAAAGCATGTATTAACAGCTCCGTGTTGCCCTGAGAGAGAATAGTGCAAACTCCGGCTATATTCTTAAGATGATAATAACCCATTTTTGTTAGTGGGTCAGAGTTGAAAATGATGCCCAAATTTTTCACTTGGAATGATGGCGTTAAAAACAATGATTTTAGTTTCAACATGTGATTCTCTCTCAGGACCTCAGGGCCATTGACTAAAACTTCAGTCTTGTCCTAGTTAAGCTGTAAAAAGTTATTTGCCATCCAAAATTTCACATCTATAATGCAATTAAAAAGAGTATCAATTGGTCTTGTGTCATCAGGAGACATGGAAATGTACAGCTGTGTGTCATCAGCATAACTGTGGAAATTAATTCCTTGTTTCCTGAAGAATAGGACCTAAAATTGATCCTTGAGACACACCACCTGAGATTCCATGGATCTTTGAGGAGCTGGTATTCATACTAATCAATAATTTTCTTATTGAGGGATTAAATTTGAACCACTTGTGAACAGTACAGTAGGGGTTTGAGTTTTTTTAAAAGAATGAGGTGCACTAAGATCCGGTAGAAGTAAGACTGACAGTTTATGAGAGTCAGCACTCAACCTACGATGAATCACGATTTTGAAAAGAGCCGTCTCTGTACTGTGGTTCACCCTAATTTCAGACTGAAATTTCTCTATAATATTACATTTGTTTCAAAAAAATTTTTTTCTCCCAAAATTATTCTTAAAAAATGGTAAGTTGCTGCTGCGGGGCTGCTGCGGGGGCAGCAGCCAAAGCAGTGAAGCCCAGAATTTCCTCTCCCCAGCCATTTCGTCCAGCTCTTCCCGGGGGGATCCTGAGGCGTTCCCAGGCCAGCCGGGAGACATAGTCTTCCCAACGTGTCCTGGGTCTTCCCCGTGGCCTCTACCGGTTGGATGTGCCCTACAAACCTCCCTCGGGAGGCGTTCCGGTGGCATCCTGACCAGATGCTCGGAACCACCTCACCTGGCTCCTCTCGATATGGAGGAGCAGCGGCTTTACTTTGAGCTCCTACCGGATGACAGAGCTTCTCACCCTATCTCTAAAAGAGAGCCCTGCTACACGGCGGAGGAAACTCATTTTGGCCGCTTGTACCCGTGATCTTATCCTTTCGGTCATGACCCAAAGCTCATGACCATAGATGATGATGGGAACGTAGATCGACCGGGAAATTGAGAGCTTTGCCTTCTGGCTCAGCTCCTTCTTCACTACAATGGATCAGTACAAAGTCCGCATTACTGAAGACGCTTCACCGATCTGCCTGTCGATCTCATGATCCACTCTTCCACCACTTCTGAACAAGACTCCTAGGTACTTGAACTCCTCCACTTGGGGAAGGGTCTCCTCCCCAACCCGGAGATGGCACTCCACCCTTTTCCGGGAGAGAACCATGGACTCGGACTTGGAGGTGCTGATTCTCATTCCGGTCGCTTCACACTCGGCTGCGAACCGATCCAGTGAGAGCTGAAGATCCCGGCCATATGAAGCCATCAGGACCACATCATCCGCAAAAAGCAAGACCTAATCCTACCGGAACCCTTCAACGCCTTGACTGCGCCTAGAAATTCTGTCCATAAAAGTTATGAACAGAACCGGTGACAAAGGGCAGCCTTGGTGGAGTCCAACCCTCACTGGAGACGTGTCCGACTTACTGCCGGCAATGAGGACCAAGCTCTGACACTGATCATACAGGGAGAAGACCGCCACAATAACACAGTACGATACCCCATACTCTCTGACCACTCCCCACAGGACTTCCTGAGGGATACGGTCAAATGGCTTCTTCAAGTCCACAAAGCACATGTAGACTGGTTGGGCAAACTCCCATGCACCCTCAAGAACCCTGCCGAGAGTATAGAGCTGGTCCACAGTTCCACGACCAGGACGAAAACCACACTGTTACTCCTGAATCTGAGGTTCGGCTATCCGGCGTAGCCTCCTCTCCATTACACCTAAATAAACCTTACCGGGAAGGCTGAGGAGTGTGATCCCACGATAGTTTGAATACACCCTCTGGTCCCCCTTCTTAAAGAGAGGAACCACTACCCCGGTCTGCCAATCCAGAGGTACCGCCCTCGATGTCCACACGATGCTGCAGAGTTTTGTCAACCAAGACAGCCCCACAGCATCCAGAGCCTTAAGGAACTCCGGGCGGGCTCATCCAGGATGGCATGGTGCTGTGGTAGAGTGGCTGTGCGCAACCCGAGGGTCCCTAGTTCAATCCCCACCAATACCATCCTCGTCACGTCCGTTGTGTCCTGAGCAAGACACTTCACCCTTGCTCCTGATGGGTGCTGGTTAGCGCCTTGCATGGCAGCTCCCTCCATTAGTGTGGGAATGTGCGTGTGAATGGGTAAATGTGGAAGTAGTGTCAAAGCGCTTTGAGTACCTTGAAGGTAGAATTGCGCTATACAAGTACAACCCATATATCATTTATTTATTTATCCACCCCCGGGGAATTGCAATTGAGGAGCTTTTTAACTACCTCAGCAACCTCAGCCCCAGAAATAGGAGAGCCCAGATTCCCCGGGCACTGCTTCTCACAGGAAGCCGTGTTGGTGGGATTGAGGAGGTCTTTGAAGTATACCTTCCACCTATCCACAACATCCGCAGTAGAGGTAAGCAGAACACCATCCACACCATACACAGTGTTGAGAGTGTACTGTTTCCCCTACCTGAGGCGGCGGATGTTGGTCCGGAATCACTTCGAAGCCGTCCGGAAGTCGTTTTCCATGGCTTCCCCGAACTCCTCCCATGTCCGAGTTTTTGCCTCCGTGACCGCTGAAGCTGCACACCGCTTGGCCTGTCGGTACCTGTCCACTGCTTCTGGAGCCAAAAGAACCCAATAGGACTCCTTCTTCAGCTTGACGGCATCCCTCACCGCCCGTGTCTACTAACGGGTTCGAGGATTACTGCCCCAACAGGCACCAAGTACTTTGCGGCCACAGCTCGAATCAGCCGCCTCGACAATAGAGGTGCGGAACATGGTCCACTCGTTCTCAATGTCCAGAACCTCCCTTGTGACATGTTCAAAGTTCTTCCGGAGGTGGGAATTGAAACTTTCTCTGACAGGAGACTCTGCCAGACGTTCCCAGCAGACCCTCACAATGCTTTTGGGCCTGCCAGGTCTGTCCGGCATCCTCCCCCACCATCGCAGCCAACTCACCACCAGGTGGTGATCGGTAGAAAGCTCCGCCCCTCTCTTCAACCGAGTGTCCAAAACATGAGGCCGCAAATCCGATGACACAACTACAAAGTCGATCATTGAACTGAGGCTTAGGGTGTCCTGGTGCCAAGTACACATATGGACACCCATATGCTTGAACTTGGTGGTTGTTATGGAAAAACTATGACGAGCACAAAAGTCCAATAACAAAACACCACTCGGGTTCAGATCCGGGCAGCCATTCTTCTCAATCACGCCTCTCCAGGTTTCACTGTCGTTGCCAACATGAGCGTTAAAGTCCCCCAGCAGAACAAGGGAATCACCCGAGAGAGCACTCTCCAGTACTCCCTTGAGTGTACCCAAAAAAGGCTGGGTACTCTGAACTGCTGTTTGGTGCGTAAGCACAAACAACAGTCAGGACCCGTCGCCCCACCCGAAGGCGGAGGGAGGCTACCCTTTCGTCCACTGGGTTGAACTCCAACGCGCAGGCTTTGAGCCGGGTGGCAACAAGAATTGCCACCCCAGCCCGTCGCTTCTCACTGCCGGCCACGCCAGAGTGGAAGAGAGTCCAGCCCCTTTCAAGAAAAGTGGTTCCAGAGCTCTTCCTGTGCGTCGAAGTGAGTCCGACTACATCCAGACGGAATTTCTCTACTTCGCGCACTAGCTCAGGCTCCTTCCCCCCCAGTGAGGTGACGTTCCACGTCCCAAGAGCTAGTTTATGTAGCCGAGGATCGTACCGTCAAGAGCCCCGCCTTCGGCTGCCGCCCAGCTCACATCGCACCCGACCTTTATAGCCCCTGCTTTCGGTGGTGAGCCCATTGGAGGGGGGACCCACGTTGCCTCTTCAGGCTGTGCCCGGCCGGGCTCGCCATCGTGCCCCACCTCCGAGCCTGGCTCCAAAGGGGGGGCCCGGGGACCCGCGTGCGGGCGAGGGAAATCTGGGTCCTTTGTTTGATACAGGATTATTAAAATTGTCAGCAACTAAATTGCTCTTCATTAGCAAGGTGCCTCACCACTGTTGTTTTGAAGGCAGCAGAAAAGACCCCCATTTTAATTGAGCAAATTAAGATGTTTAAAATTTCCTCTTTCAAAGAACCATTACATATTTCCAAAAATTTGGTTGAAATTGGAATCTAAAAGACATGGTGGGTTTCTTAAGAGAAAAGAATCCTGTTAGGCGTCTCAGCTTTAACCAGGATAAAACTGTCCAGCGTTTCCTCAGGTAAAAACAGAAACTCAGATGGACTAAAAGCAGTGTGAGAAGATAAAATGTCACATCTGATTGTGTTTATTTTTTTATACTTAACAACCAGAAAAAAACGACCGGCCCTTTTTAAAGCTATCAAAGAAAGATGAGAACATAATATTGCAGCACTTAATTAAAAACGTAAGTCTGTAATGGAAAACGAGAAAAAGGCAAAAGGAGGCGAGCTGGACAAAGAACATTGAACAGGGATTAAGAACCTATTTAATTGTTGTGCATAGCTGGATAAAGGTGCTATTGTTATGACCCCACATGACAGTTTGGATGTTATTAGCAGGAAAAAACACTAACCTCGACAGGTACAAGCGGTAGAAAATAGATGGATGGATATCAGTTTCATGTATTTTGAATAATTTCCTAACCAGCGCTTTTATTTTTCGTACCTATTTCCTATCTTTCTTTATTTTCCAGCCACATTACCTCTGGCTTGAGCATCCTCCCCCAATTTGTTGTTAGGAGACCCATGTGCTGTCATTAATCAGGAGGCTTCTTATGCTGAATCATTTGTGTGTTTCTGCTTTGCACCTCCATGCTGTAGTCCTTGTTTTCGCCATTGAACATGTTTTACCAGCGAAATGCCTGCCGTCTCTGCATCCAGGCCATTAAAGACTATAACAGAATGATTCCGCCAAAATGGAACCCCTCAGGGATTGATGTGGGCACTTGATGGCGCCAGATGACTGCCCAACAGGATGCTCCTGGATGCAAGATGTGCCAACATATTTGCTATGTTGGACAAGCTTTGTGGCTCATCGTCTCATCCTCCAGTCTAGACACCACCACTCGCTTGACATCCGGGCTGCCGGACAAACTGCTGATCTGCCACTGGACATCCAAGCCCGTTTAGGAAGCGCCATCCTCGCACTCCTCTTCTTATTCCTCAACAGCCATGGAGGTGGTTATCCTCCAGGCACCACTACCCACTCAGGACCAAGGGTGAAAACCTCCCTGGTCGCTTGAGTGCACGTACTGTGCATAATGCGCTAAACGGCTGACTGAATGATTGTGTGAGTGTGTTTCATTTTATGTGAACAACTTTATTGGTCCATCGTGACCCGTTCGGCAATTTAATTGCTTTGATGTGACGAGACTAAAATTTATCGGCGACATGTGGGGCTTATGCGAACCTGAAAAAATCCATAAATTTGCCGCATTATTGTACAAAGCACAGGGTGCAAAGCATGGGAAAAAGTAATGTCTATTAGATTGGAAATTAGGGTCTGATAGACTCAATGAATGAACCGAGAAGTAACTTGCAAACCGAAAGACCCAAATAAATTCGTCCGATTTTCTGTATTTTTCACTTACATCCGTTCTCGACTGTGTTGTATTCTAGCTGTATGAAGATTTTTGGGGTCGATCTTGTATCGTGTCTCCGTAAACTGCATAGGTTGCAATTGAGTGTATGCTTTATTTATAAGTTTTGTGAAAATATGGTTCCTATTTCTAGTTTGCTTTCATTGAAAGCCAATTATTCAACAACACCTCTTGCAAATTTACACTACTGGTTCACAATAATCCCTGGCAGCTATTGTTAGGTGTTTTAATTTTTTTGTTTGCAACATGACATTATGTCTATTACAGTAGGGATTGTAGGATCTGATCACATTGGCTGCAGTTTGTGCATCGTTCTTGTTTTCCGTTCTATTACTCTGGCGTGACGTTGTTTTCTCTGCACTTTATAGCTCATTGCCTTCTCGCCGCAGGAAAAAAACAACAGCTTTACATTCAGTGGGGCTATCAGACACCAAAGCAGTTCCCTTGACAGATGTTTGCCATCTCAAACTGCATTTCAGCATGGTCTCAACCCGCACACAGCTGTGCCAAGGCTGCTGCACTGCAGTCTATAACTTCATTATCTTTTCATTATCTCCTTAACAGCTCATGTGCTGCAGCACACAAACCATCCACGTGTGACCTCATCTGGAATATAACTCATGTCAGCCATGACTCCATGTCCAGATTGTCCTTTGCATGTATCACCACCAGGTCAAACGCACATTCATTTGACAGAACAGCCCAGCTGGCTGTGGAGGCTTGTGGCCATGAGCACTAAAGATACACTGGACTGTGATTACTGTAGCCGTGATTGCATTGACACTGAACAGCAACAGAGCTGAAAGGAAACCCGATAGTAGTGTATCACTATCACCCTGTGCCCTACCCGTAAAGCCTTGTGTAATGTACAATGGATAAAAATGCAACGTTAGCCAATTGTCCTCTAAATATTCCACCGCTGAGAAACATTGTCTTGTTATCATAAGACAATATGATCTTTGAATTACAACTCTGGAAAGAGGCAATTAATGTATAAAGGTCTATGATTCCTTTTTACCTTAAAGTTATTGAAAAAGTATTGATCAACAAATTGGGAAAGAATTATAAATAAATGTTGAATTAGTCTAAATCAGGGGTGTCAAACTCATTTTAGATCGGGGGCCACATGGAGAAAAATCTACCTCCAAGTGGGCAGGACTGGTAAAATCATGGCACGATAACTTAAAAATAAAGACAACTTCAGATTGTTTTCTTTGTTTAAACATAAAACAAGCACATTCTGAAAATGTACAAATCATAATGTTGTTGGGTTTTGTTTACACTATCATGTTGCGGTTATTAGATTTCTATCTTTATTTGTCGTTACTTATACTTTCTTAACTGTGAAAACTGGTCGGCACAGTGCTGCCGGGAATGTCCCTTTTTGGATGCGTAGACATGAATACAGCAAAAGGTAAGACATAATAAATTTATTCTAAATAACAAAAAGGAGCTCTGAACAGAAACACTGGAGCTTAAGAAAAGGCAAACCAAAAACGCTAGTATGAGAACCAGGAAGTAAAAGTAAACAACTCAGCTGGCACGAAAGCACACAAAAAACAGAAAAACAATTCCTCAGCATGTGAGCTGGAATAAAGAAATGGCTAGCGTAAAAGCTAGCGGGAATATACATAAGAATTGCGTGAAAGCAAACGATCAAAACCAGACATACAGTTGCGTGAGAGCAAACTATGAACCCAGAAAGAAATTAACAAAGAGGCTGGCTTAAATAGGAGGGTGATTAGACAAACAGGTGTGTTTGGACCGGGAGTAGCAGGTGGACTGATGAGTACCATGGTGACGGACTAAACAGGAAGTAAGTGGTTCAGAAAGAGAATGAAACAAAGATGGAAAAAGAAACAACATGTGAAGATCCGAGTCACGGATCGCAACATTAACAAGTGATGTGATAATGTTCATCAGTCAACTCATTGTTGTTAATTTTCAACCTATCAAGATAAGAAAAAAATAATATCAAAATCAAATTGCAGGATGTTATTTTTTTTGGTTTGCTCATTTTCCTCGACTGGTGCACTAACATCATCTGGTTTATTAAAAAAACAAACATATTTAGCATAATCTACAAAGATACAAATAATTGCTAGTGTGACATCTAGTGGACACATGCAGAACAGCAGTTTCTTTCATTCAAAGATTTTGGCTAATTTTTATACTTAGCAAACTCATCCCGCAGGCTGGACACAACCGGGCCGTATGTTTGACACCCCTGATCTAAATAATGGAGAACATTACAAATGCAATACCTCACAATACGAAGGTCCTGCAGTCCTGGGTTCAATCCCAGGCTCGGGATCTTTCTGTGTGCAGTTTGCAGGTCCTCCCCGTGAATGCGTGGGTTCCCTCCGGGTACTCCGGCTTCCTCCCACCTCCAAAGACATGCACCTGGGGATAGGTTAATTGGCAACACTAAATTGGCCCTAGTGTGTGAATGTGAGTGTGAATGTTGTCTGTCTATCTGTGTTGGCCCTGCGATGAGGTGGCGACTTGTCCAGGGTATACGCTGCCTTCTGCCCGATTGTAGCTGAGATAGGTGCCAGCGCCCCCCGCGACCCCAAAAGGGAATAAAGGGTAGAAAATGGATGGTTGGATGGACGTTAGAACAGTATGCCATCAGAGGGTTGGTCTTGAATTGGGTACAGAGCTACTTAACCAACTGGAAGTAATAGGTGAAGCTAACAGAACACATGGCAACAAAGGACCAAAATTAGCCATTCTGTAAATCAACGACATCCGTACAGTTACAAAGTGCTTAAAAGTTAATACCAACCACATTTTGTTCAGAAGAGAACACAAATTAAAGAGATATTTTTACATGGTTTGACCTGTCACGGCTAGGTCAAAGTTTCTTTTGGTATTGTGGTGTTTTGTTCCTATTTAGCGCTCCTATTTTAGGTTCTACTTCCTGCTTTGTGTCTTGTGCTGCAGTGACTTTCCTGCCCTGTCTCTGATTAGTGATCAAGACACTTACCTGCGTCTGATCGCTAATCAGAGGGCTTTATATGCTAGCCTCCCTTCTTAGTGGATGCTAGATCAACCAAACTGGTGTAAATGTAGCTTAAATGTATATAATGGGTTTCTCAATGTAAAGCGCTTGAAGTCATTTGAGAAAAAGTGCAATATGAATTTAATACACTCCACTTCTTACTTCACCTCATAGGTTTGTAACTTTCATTGTTTGGTTTACCCCTACCACGCCATGTCATGCCTTGATAAGGACATTACAATTTGATATGTTTCATGTGCAACTCCTTGCTGCACTCTCTTGCGTCTTTGTAAAAAATATAATTCATACCTGCACGTCGTCTTTTGTCTCTCCATCTTGGGGGTCACAACTATCGCTACACACCAAATCTGATTTTTTTCCCCGAAAGTGACAAAGATCCGTTTTTTTTTTTGCCAGTCTATACGCTCCAAAGTGCTTCAAATCTGATCTGTTCGCATCAGATTCAGGCCACATCAGGAGGTCCAAATCAGATTGGAATCTGATCTCTTCGAATGCGACTTCAGTTTAAACCGTAATGCGACCCGTGTGTGACCTTTTCGTCAGTTTTGGGCAAGCTACGTCATTCCTGTGCGCGGGGAAAGTTGCAGGCCGCCAGCGGAAGTGGATACTTCATCACAACATCCGGTTTTGGTGAGAAGAGGGGTTTTTTTGACGGCCAAATTTTCGGTGCATCATTAGTCAATAGCGCGCAACTAACAGGCTATATGTGATATAGCAATACATATATAATTATATATTGCCGTATTTGCTTACATGTTTCGTGCATTGCATGAGTTGTTTACTTAAGTGAGTTGAAATATGAAGTGAATGTAGATCCATGCTGATGTCCGTGTTGCCTCTACTTAACTGTTACAAAAAGATTAAAACCCTCCCAAATGTATTACACTATACGGTACATACATTCATACATTTTTATTACTTCAATTTATTTTCACGTAAAACCCCCCCCGTCATTTTATAATATATGAATATAAATAAGTTCTGGACTGCTCGCTAGTGTTACCATATCTGAGTTTTGATTAATCAATTGATTGATTGATTGAGACTTATTAAAGGCTGAAACCCACTACTACCCACCACGCAGTCTGATAGTTTATATATCAATGATGAAATATTAACATTGCAACATATGCCAATATGGCCTTTTTAGTTTACTAAATTGCCATTTTAAATTTTCCGCGAGTTTCTTGTTGAAAATGTCGCGGAATGATGACGCGAACGCGTGTCGTCACTGACTGTCAGGAAATATTAGCAGCTGCACCACTTGGGGCTAAAAGTCGTCTGCTTTAATCGCATAATTACACAGTATTTTGGACATCTGTGTTGCTGAATCTTTTGCAATTTGTTCATTTAATAATGGAGACTATACAAAACAATGCTGTTGGTGGAAAGCGGTGTATTGCAGCTGTCTTTAGCACCGAGACACAGCCGATGTTTCTTTGTTTGATGTGAAGCGGAGCGGTCAAGCGAACATGTTTTCTCTACGTCAACCAGCATGTTTTTAGATGGGGAAATTGTGGTATATATCTTACCAGAGAAATCATTGTATTATTCGTCGTTCTGCAGCAGCGGCAGCTGTGAGCTTGGCTCCTCGGCTTCTCTCTGAGACACTTCGTGTTCACCGCAGCCATCCGACCTCGAGGTATGTCTTTACAATCTTTTACAATCTTTAAAATCTCACTAAAACACTATTAAAACAGTAAGCAGGTAAGGGATCTTCCAGAATTATCCTATAAAATGTGTCTAATTACATTTGAAACGCTCACACCGCCGTCGCCTGGAGCCGTCCCTTTTTTTCCCTATTCCTTCATTATCAATATCCTATTTCACAAATCTTTCATCCTCGCTCAAATTAATGGGGAAGTTGTCGCTTTCTCGGTCCGAATTGCTCTTACTGCTGGTGGCTCCTATTGAAAACAATGGGAATAGGTGTGGAGCCCTGCAACCAGTGACGTCACGCGCACATACTTCCGATACAGGCAGGGCTTTTCTATTAGCGACCAAAAGTTGCGAACTTTATCGTCGATGTTCTGTACTAAATCCTTTCAGCAAAAATATGGCAATATCGCGAAATGATCAAGTATGACACATAGAATGGACCGGCTATCCCCGTTTAAATAAGACAATCTAATTTCAGTAGGCCTTTAATAGATTACACAGTACAGTACATATTCCGTACATTTGACCACTAAATGGTAACACCCGAATAAGTCTTTCAACTTGTTTAAATCGGGGTACACGTTAATCAATTCATGGTAATTATGGTGCAGCGCTATGGGGAAAATAAATACAAAGGTACGCCTCATTCCCCAACCTTGTTACAAAATAGGTCTGCTGACAGGCAAGTCTTGAGAAGTGGTTCCCATGGTCTGGTTATGTCAAGAACCCATTCAATTATTTAATCTGCGTTTGTCGCCTCATTGCGTCACCAGCAGGCTCCATGTTCTATGAGATAGGCACATTCTATGAGCTGGGCAACATACGGTGACGTCGTGATGAGACAAAAGAAGTGCCTGGAGAATCAAGGTGTGGATGTCTTTCTTGAATCATAAATGATGCACAATTCAATACCGGTACATCCATTTTGGAAAGGCTTCATTTTGTCCCAAAGTGTGCATGTTCCGTATATTCATGCTGTAAAAAGCACGGTGTAAATATCTAATATTGCAAAAGCTGTTTTCTTTCTGGATTTTACATAACTTGAGTAAATTATTCACAGTAAATCAATGAAGTGAGCAAAAATTATGGAAACTAATTAACACTCGCATTAATATTTAACATTTTCCAATTAACTATATTGCTACTGGATATGTACTGTATACAGTAGATATGCACACACACTCACCACCAGCCAGACATAAATACAATACAAGAGAAAAACATGTTTGAAGGGGTGTCATTCGTCATCCGTTTACTTCATTAGTCCCCGAGGGGAAATTCAGAGGGTGTCAGAAAGGTTAACAACATTTTGATAACCTTAATTGGCTATTCGGCAGCCCTCAGTTAGTGCAGAGCAGCTATTCACCACTGCAAACTATGCAATTGATTAAAAATATATAATGCCCATATAAATGTTAGACTATGTCAGGGGTGTCCAAACTTTGACTTACAAGGACTGCACACAAAAAAGTTACCGAGTAAATAAATATAGTTGATTTTTACAATACACTGTAAGAAATTACTGTAAAAATACAAAAAAAAATACAGTTATATACTGTTCTTCTTAAATGCACTTAAGTATTTTTTTTGTTGTTGCGTTTTACAAAAAATATCGACCAACAGTAAGCTACTGCCCAACCTACAGCTGAGGTGTCCAAACTCTTTCCACAGAGGGCCGCACACGAAAAATGTAAACATGCGGGGGCCATTTTGATATTTTTCATTTTCAAACCACTACAAAATATATGTGTTTTGTTTTTTTTTATCTTTAGGGCTCCTGGGGAGCATAGAGGGTCTCAGTCACTAAAAGGATAAAAATGAATAAAATTATTATTATTTTTTTAAATTTAATTCTTACAGTAAATCTCTATATCAACTTGAGGTTAATATAACGTAAAACAAACAAGGTTTTATGCCTTTTCTGTCAAAGACAACTTTGTTTTTATAGTAAAATTGAAATATGCAGTATTTAGATAGATAGATAGATAGATAGATAGATAGATAGATAGATAGATAGATAGATAGATAGATAGTACTTTATTGATTCCTTCAGGAGAGTTCCTTTATTTAGCAATTAAAGCCCTCAAAGATCAATAATGCAGGACACCATTGATTTACATGTTTTAATATTTTTGAGTAATCACAGTGAAAAGTTAAATAAAATCCTACTAAATATATTTGAGATCTGAAAGGTTCCCCACTCATAAAGTGGTGCATTTTTATTAGTTGTTTTTTTTTTTACTTTCAACTCTTAAATTTCAAGATCAATTTCCGATATATCTGTCGATTTTGAGTTTGAACTATTATTTTGTTTGTTTTATGCTCTTTTGTCAAAACGCTGATGTTTTCATATGGCAACCACACAACATATGTAATATTTTTTCCACATAAAAAATTTCAAAGTGCTAACTTTTAAGTAATAATTAATTAAAACATATATTTTTTTGTCTTTTTTTTTGAGCAATGGAAAAAAAAGGAAAATAAAGACTATAGAAAAAAAACTGCCTGCATGGTAGCTTTGTGTCAACATTGCCACTTTTTCTCATTAGATTTCACCTCATTCCACTTTTTTTAAATGTTTATTTTTCATTTTTGCAGTACAATCAATTTTGCAATTTTTGCAGAATGTGTGGCGGGCCGGTAAACGATTAGCTGCGGGCCGCAAAAGGCCCCCGGGCCGCACTTTGGACACCCCTGACCTACAGTATAATTTAGTATTTTTAAGACTTGTTTCTTGGGTCCACCCACAATTGTCAGACCGAGCTACTTTTCGCACGGTCTGCTGCTTTCACGCGTAACACGTACCCAGGTGGAAGAAAAAGTAGTTCCCACTAAACCGTGCCATTTATACAAGATTTCAATAATAGTTCCCATTGTGTTGCTGTTAATGATATTTTACTTAAAAAAATGTACTATTAAAGTATCAACATTTGGATTTGAAAATCAATTTTAGAGCATAAAGATCAGGCACTCCTTTTATCAATATTCAAGTATCAATCCGCACATCATAACTCTGAAGTTGCCAAGTACCGATGGATGGACGAGCGATAACCTGCTGCCACCTCCAGCTATACGATCACCTGGCCGCCGGAGCTAAATCCATCCTACTGGTGTGATTTTGATAACAAGGTAATCCCCGTGCAATCAGAGTCACTTGTACCTTGATGTGTCATTTTCTGTTTGAATTGTTTTATATAGATATTTATAAAGTCCGAAATTACATAACTTCACAGTCGGCATCACAGACACTAACACATGTACCGCCGCATGCTAGCTAGCTAAGTTTTCTTCATTTTTGTCATAGTGATCATAATGTCATAGTCATCTCCAAAAAATGACAACTTGCAACTATGTGCTGATTTGCAGCAATGTATTTGCGTATGTTAGACACATGCAAAGTCATAGTTGTATGCATAATGCATCGTTTAAGTGTGCTTTACCCTAAATGCACAAGAGTTTTTTCCAACTTCTCAGCCTTCAAAACTCACAGACGTCGCCATAAATATGGCAAGAGTAGGACTGATCTGTATAGCGCAGAATGTTTACCTAGGCTGACCATACGTCCTCTTTTGCGCGGACATGTCCTCTTTTTTTGTGGCGGTGTCCGGGGTGTCTGGGCGTCATTTTGAATTAGGGTTGCGTGTATTTTCAATGTAGGTCCAGGGTTAAGTTACCGTATATATATATATATATATATATATATATATATATATATATATATATACACTGTATATATATATATATATATATATATATATATATATATGTATATATATATATATATATATATATATATATATATGTATATATATATATATATGTATATATATATATATGTATATATATATATATATATATATATACACTGTATATATATGAAATACTCGAGTTGGTGAATTCTAGCTGTAAATATTGTAGCAGCTGGCTACGGGGTGTTAGCCAATGGCTTTGGCTGGGGGGCGGGACTTCCGGGGAAGTTAGGGAAGTGACGCTTTTGAAAAGAAGTGTTGGTTCGAGTGTTGCCGGGAAAAGGAAATAGACTTCTTGTTAAACACTAAGGATAGATAGATGGATGGATGGATGGATGGATGGATGGAAGGAAGGAAGGTGTTGGGCATCTGGTCAGGATGCCACCCGAACGCCTTCCTATGGAGGTGTTTAGGGCACGTCCAACCGGTAGGAGGCCACGGGGAAGACCCAGGACACGTTGGGAAGACTATGTCTCCCAGCTGGCCTGGGAACGCCTCGGGATCCCCCGGGAAGAGCTAGACGAAGTGGCTGTGGAGAGGGAAGTCTGGGCTTCCCTGCTTAGGCTGCTGCCCCTGCGACCCGACCTCGGGTGAGTGGAGGATGATGGATGGATGGATGGATGGATGGATGGATGGTAAACACTAAGGTGAATGTAAAGTCAACATTTTTAATTCCAGTAAATGAGTTATTTTAGTATTTGTGAGTCCATGGAAACTTCACTTTTATCTCCCGCTGGATCCACATCGTTTGAGGATGGAGACAGGCTAGCTGTTAGCTTCAAGCTAACCAGCACCCGAGCAGACTTTTCCACCTCAAAAACATACTTTGCAGGTCAAAAACAGGGCAGTTGTTAGCCTTTTGAAGTGTTAATGTGCGAGGAGTGTTCAAAAGGAGTCTTTTGAAGAAGTGGCTGACAAGTTAGCATTGCTGACAGTGACGTCATCACTGTCATTGTTTACTGAAGCAGAGATGGTGACTGTGTGTTATGATAAACACGATAGATTTATCAGATTTTATTTTTTATTATCTATAGCAGGGGTGTCAAAAGTGTGCCAAAGAGGCCATTTGCGGCCCACAGCTAATGTTTTAAAGGCCCACGGCACATTCTAAAAATACTATTAAAATAAAGATAAAACATAACAAAAGTGAAATAAAAAAGCTTGAAGGTGAAATTTAATTTAGAAAAAGTTGCAATGTTGACTAATAAAACAAAGCTGTTTTTTTTCTTTCAAACTGTTATTGCTCAAAACATAATATTGAATCAAAATCAATGTTATTATGAATTATTAACCTATCCAAGGTTCCCATTACTTCACATCAAATATTCCACTAAGAAAAATATTTTTGGTGGAAGATTTTGCATATTTTGTGTGTTTGCCATTAAAAACATAGTTTTGTTTGACAAAAAAGGGCGGAAAACAAACAAACAAAAAAACAACATAAAAAAATTAAAACATTTTGAAATGAGGGGTAGATTTTAAGTTGATGTAGACTCCAGAGATTTAAGCGTCAAATATAAAATGTATGTATGCCCTGGCACACCATTATCATCATTTCATGACCGAAGCAAAACACTTTTTACACTTTTATACTGAAATAAATACACCTACAACTTATTAAATAAAAACATAGAAAATACTACCAGCAGCGGTAAAGCTTAGATCCATGAAGGAAAGAAGAAACTGAATGAATGTTTATAACTGAGTCCATTTACATATGTATACACATTTGTTTTCTTTTTTTATTATTTTTTTTAATGAATTAAGTAACGTTTATGACAACCTTTTTCCAAAACACGATATAGAATGTGAAATACAACAGGATAATGAATATGTTTATCATTTGTTTTCAAAATGCTAACAAAAAAGTGGGACCCCAAAAATTTATTGTGGGACCCCATTTTTATGACTCGATGGGGTCCCTGGGACCCCATTTTAAAAATCCCTAGCGCCAACACAGCAGTCAACAGAGGAGAAAAAATATATTTAAATAAATATATTATTTATAAAGCAAGTTCGAGTATCATTGTCAAATTTTCACCTACTCCCGGCCTTGGCGCGCTGCCCGCCTTGGCACGCATGTATGTGTCCTCTTTTTGGGATTTCAGAATATGGTCAGCCTAGTTGCCCTTGTAATATTGTCTCATGTAGCGCGAAGTGCGATGATATACGGCAGTGGTTCTCAACCTTTTTTCAGTGATGTACCCCATGTGAACATTTTTTTAATTCAAGTACCCCCTAATCAGAGCATTTTTGGTTGAAAAAAAGAGTTAAAGAAGTAAAATACAGCACTGTGTCATCAGTTTCTGGTTTATTAAATTGTATATATATATAGTGGTATTTCTTGAACTATTTGGAAAAAAGATAAAAATAACTAAAAACTTGTTGAAAAATAAACAAGTGATTCAATTATAAATAAAGATTTCTACACATAGAAGTAATCATCAACTTAAAGTGCCCTCTTTGGGGATTGTAATAGAGATCCATCTGGATTCATCAACTTCATTCTAAACATTTCTTCACAAAAAAATAAATCTTTAACACCAATATTTATGGAAC
This sequence comes from Nerophis ophidion, assembly GCF_033978795.1. NCBI lineage: Eukaryota > Metazoa > Chordata > Actinopteri > Syngnathiformes > Syngnathidae > Nerophis > Nerophis ophidion. Next base: position 31,609,404 of record NC_084614.1, on the reverse strand, counting down.
ATGTCCACAAAAAATCTAGCTGTCAACACTGAATATTGCATTGTGGCATTTCTTTTCACAGTTTATGAACTTACATTCATATTTTGTTGAAGTATTATTCAATAAATATATTTATTGAATTTTTAAAAAATCTCACGTACCCCTTGGCATAACTTCAAGTACCCCCAGGGGTACTCGTACCCTCATTTGAGAACCACTGATATATGGGGTTTACGGGGAGAGACGGAGAGAAATACATAAATAGAGAGGGGGATTGGGGAGGCTTTAGCATTGCCATCCTCTCTGAATTTGTCTTAATGGGTTGTAGGGCATTCACTCATCTACAGCTGTGGTTATGGTATAAGCTCACATATATCCTAAAATTGATTTGAATATTTGTGCAGTGCATATTCATCATTTAACAATGTGAGGGGAGTTCTGTATCGACTGCAAGTAATCTTCAATCACAACAGAATATATTATATGCTTTCACTGTTTTTAGGCGATTCATTGGCATTAACCCTGAGAGGGGAACGAAGGCTAGCCAGGGAAAGGTGGCGTCCAAGACGACCGGGAAGCTGGTCCAGAAAAAGGCAGCATCTGTAAATCCTCATGTAGCCACCCTTGGAAAAAATCTCACAGACTTTGAGTGGGGCTTTATGTAGCCGACCACTAAACACTGGACTCGTGATTAGTTATTTGTCTCCAGTTTGAAATGAAGTCAACAACTGAACACTGGGTATGTCCTGTTCAGTAGTCAATTCTGCGGTTCAGTTTTGTTTTACAAATTTTTATATTGCACATGATCCTAACTTATGTTTTGTTCTAAATGTTAAAATGTTCGTTGAAAATGTGTGTGCCCTATCTGATGGTGAAGCAGAGGCACTCTGTATGGAGGTGTGTGTGTGTGTGTGGGGGGGGGGTTATGGGGTGATAACATCATATACAAATGGACATCTTCATTTTGATCGTTTTGATTGTTATCTGGATGTACGGACCGCGTTCTCTGATGCCATCCTTTGTTCAGATTGCAGGAGTTGCTCAACATTATTTGAAATGTTAAAATGTGTGTGCTCTCTCAGATGGTGCAACAGAGGCACTATGTTTGGGGATGTGGGTGTGTCCTTTTGGGGGGATATCTAAATGGACATTTTCATTTTGATTATCTAGTTCTATGGACTGTTCTGATTCTATAGTTGCTAAACATTGTTCTAAATGTTAAAATGCTTCACTGAAAATAAGAAGAATGCACTAAATGTACATTGAATGTATTTGATGCGCTTTAAAATAATTGGTTAATAAAAGCATAAACCTGCAAGGCCATTTCTCCAGTCATTTTTATGCCAGTAGATTGCAGGGGTTTTGATTTTGAAAAATTAAAAAGTTCAACTCATTAACTTCTAGTGGCATTATACTGTAAAGCTCAGTCTATAGTGCTTACAATTATTTTACTGTAATTAACTGTCCATGGATAAATGGCAAATCACAGTATGTGTGCTGTAGAAAAACATTTTTATACTGGAACATTTAGCTGCCATTAGGTTACTGTAATTAAATGGTGAAATTTCTTACAGTGGAGAGTTCATTTCACACACACACACACACACACACACACACACACACACACACACACACACGCACACACACACACACACGTATGCACGCACGGGCAAACACACACACATGCACGCTCGCACACACACACGCACACAGACACACACACACGCAAGCACGCACGCGCACGTGCACACACACATACACACATTCTTGTATTTGTTACCTTCTTGAGACCTCTGAAAAATGCTTTCTTTTGTAGGCCCACCCTTTCTAGATATATAAAGATTTTTATTTACAACATACAGTAAATAATATACACAAACTATGCATATATAAAAAAGCTTGTTGTGCAAAATGAATTGGAATTTCACAAGAAAAAGTTTACAATTTCACAAGAAAAACTTAACGCAAGTGAAAATTTTCCCCCAAAATATTAAATCAATATTTTGATAAAAGTTTGAATTTTTCTCAATAACAGTTACAATTTTACAAGAAAGACTTTATGAAAAGAGTTGTAATTTTATTCGACCAAAGTCACAATTTTATAAGAAAACTTTCACATTTCTAATAATAATCTGAATTTTACTTGGCAAAATAATGACAAGTCATCATTTTACTCAAAAAATGTCACTATTTTACAAGAACATTATTGTGATAAAAGTCTGAATTTTATATGACAAAGGTCACAAATGTGTTATGTTACAAATTTACATAAAAAAGTAATACTTTGATGAGAAAATATTACAATATTACAGAAACAGAAAGAAATCAGAAGTTTTCCCAATTTTAGATGAAAAAGACTGCTTTTAGTTATTTTTGGTTTGTCTGTTTTTATTCTTCATTATTTACTTCAACTTATTACAGTATGTCTCTATATACATTTTTTTTTTTTTTTAAATGCATTTTGGCCAAAGGGGTGGCGTTTCAATTTCTTACACACACTTGTATATGCTGGCCAGAGGGGGGGCACTTCAATATTTACATACACTTGTTATTTCATATGTTGACCAGAGGGAGAGCACTTTTAAAACGGACACACAGTCAATTAGACAAAATCCCTCCTTTTTGGGACCACCCTAATTTTGATGGATTTCACCACCAGGGGTGCAAATGAGACATTCTCTATCAGATGCAATGGTTTTCTGTATTGGGACTATGATTTTGGTGCTAACTTGTTCACCGATCCTCATATGGAAGGTACTTTTCCTTGTTGATGTCTTAAGAAGGGTAGATATACAAGAACACACACACACACACACACACACACACACACACACACACACACACACGCATGCGCACGCACGCACGCACACACAGTTATAATTTAGAGACGAATTTCTAAGTAATTAAATACAATATAATTGATTCTGTAAAGCTATTGCTAACTTATTTTCCATCCTTGTTTTTTCACCATGTATTGTCTTGTTATTGCTGCATAGTTCCACAACAAAGTGTCTAACTATATAAACAAGAATAACGGCATGCATATGAGTTGATATAACCATGATTTGTGTCACTTCTCTGTTCATCTAATCTGTAACTGAAAACATGAAGCGCAAGCCTCCATATTTCAAGTGTAATTTCAAGCAGTGAACAGCAGATGGAAGCAGAGCTATGAATTTCTTCACCACATCATTTGAGGCGTTTCCAATAGTTTTGCCCATCGTGCAATTAAATAAGACAACCAAACTAAAATACAGCTTTCACCATCTTAAGCTTCAACCACAAATTAAATAAATGTTAATTTCTATAATAATGCAAATCACAACTTCTTCGTAAAATAAGTGGAAAGGTGTAGGCTACTTAATGTTGTGGCAGGGTAATAGTAAGCAAGAACATATCCATTGTTGACTGATACTTTATGTACATTCTGAAAAATAACATGCAATGCAAGGTGAGATAGGCAAAAAATAATAATAATAATAATTATAGCGGTTATATAAAAGCACATAGTGATTTAAAAAGTAAAATAAAAGGAGAAACACATTGTCCATTAAAGTTCACTGCTTTTACAGCAAAGAGCAGAAAAAGACCGGGGGCAAAAAAAAGGATAAAGGGTAAAATACAGGGCAACTCTCGTATAACCTTAGGCATTGAATATGTTTTATGCAAATGAACGGTCCAGTGAATCGGGATATTTTAAAGCCTTGGCTTGAAGTGATGTATCCTGTTTAAAGCTCAAGTGTTGTCCCCAGTGTGAGCTCAGCCGAGATCTAGTTCTCTTTGTAATGCTGGATTCTGCAGGCTAGTATTTGGTTTAAAAGCTTCATTCACCAATTTCGAGTCCTATTGCTACACTTGTTACGTCTTCGTCGCATGGCTGCGATTGTCATATTCCCCACCAACGCAGCAAACAAGCAGGATTAGTGTACAGGTAAGATAAAAGTTTTTAATAAATTAAAGGTGGGACAAAAATACAAAACTGCGGATGCTACCAAGCCTGGAGCTAAACAAAACCAAAATGTCACCAAGGGTGAAAAAACGAGGAAAACTAGCCAGTACAAAAACAACTACAGCAAGGAGGAAAACCGGAAGAATGTAATTGTTGCCTATCCCAAACATAGACCCAGCAACTGATGCTGGTTGACAGGAAAGTATAAAGGGGAGTGATTAACCAAAACACCTGGTGGGAACACCAATTGCTAAACACAGACAGGTGAGGAGAATCAGTGCCCTTAGAAACCGACAGTAAACAGGGAAAGAGAGTACAACCAGGAAACAGACGAAGACAGGAAAAAACACCCAAACATAAATTATGCCATGACCCGGGTGACCGGTCATGACAACACTCTGGCAGTGATGGGCGGTGGCAAGTTACATGTAGCTTCATATTGCTGCATGACAATGTTTTAACCGTCTCTATTAATTAAATATATTTAATATTCAATGTTTATTTCAATGTTTATTTATATAGCTCTAAATCACAAGTGTCTCAAAGGGCTGCACAAGCCACAACGACATCCTCGGTTCAGATCCCACATCAGGGCAAGGAGAAACTCATTGATTGATTGAAACTTTTATTAGTAGATTGCACAGTACAGTACATATTCCGTACAATTGACTACTAAATGGTAACACCCGAATAAGTTTTTCAACTTGTTTAAGTCGGGGTCCACGTAAATCTATCATGGTAGTGGGATGACAATGAGAAACCTTGGAGAGGACCGCAGATGGGGGATGACAACCCCCTCTGGGGCGACCGGTGCAATGGGCGTCGAGTGGGTCTAGCATAAGATTTTTAAAGTCCAGTCCATAGTGGATCTTACAAAATAGTGAGAGTTCAATCCATAGTGGGGCCACATTGAGCTTGCTAATCATTCTGTAATAGAGGAGTCGACCAGAACATGTTATAAAAGAATTGACACAATAATTCAGCCAGCCAGAAAAGACCAAAACACCCCACCCTCCCTCATATTCCTAAACTGATGTACTAGCATTTCTTTCGGAGCATACAGTATATCACAGAAAGCATTACAAAACATATCTGACAAAGCATGATCGTAATGGAAGACATTTTTATTTTGTTAATGTCAGGGTTTCTCCTAAATTGCCAAAATGCCTGAGGCAGTGGGGGTGTTTTTCCAATCCTTTTAGTAAATGTTCTGTATTAAAAACGATTGGCAACAAGTCTAGCTTCTATTGTTGGTGTTTTGGCGACAGTACTCGTGTTTAGAGACTGTTAAGATTCTGTCGCGCCATGTCTGTGATGAAAAACGCCGCAGAGAGCCTGACGTCACACTTAATTCACGTTGTTGGGAGCCTTTCTGTCATTAAAAGCCACCAGTGTCATCTTAAATTGTGAAGATCCCTGTTCGCGGAAGTATCTGAAATATATTAATGTACGTCCACAGCGCGGACACGCTGCCAACCCAAAATAAAAAAAATTCAAAATAAAAAGTGCCAGATTCTGTAACTATCATGTAGGACAGTGGTTCTCAACCTTTTTTCAGAGCAAAACATTTTTGGTCGGAAAAAACAGATAAAGAAGTAAAATACATTACTATGTCATCAGTTTCTGATTTATTAAATTGTATAACAGTCCAAAATATTGCAAATTTTAGTGGTCTTTCTTGAACTATTTGGAAAAAAGATACAAAAATAACTAAAAACTTGTTGAAAAATAAACAAGTGATTCAATTATAAATAAATATTTCTACACATAGAAGTAATCATCAACTTAAAGTGCCCTCTTTGGGGATTGTAATAGAGATCCATCTGGATTCATGAACTTAATTCCAAACATTTCTTCACAAAAAAAGAAATCTTTAACATCAATATTTATGGAACATGTCCACAAAAAATCTAGCTGTCAACACTGAATATTGCATTGTTGCATTTCTTTTCACAGTTTATGAACTTACATTCATATTTTGTTTAACTGTTATTCAATAAATATATTTATAAAGGATTTTTGAATTGTTGCTATTTTTAGAATATTTTCAAAAAATCTCACGTACCCCTTGGCCTACCTTCAAGTACCCCCAGGGTTACGCGTACCCCCATTTGAGAACCACTGATGTAGGATACAGTAAACCTTATACTACATGCAAAGTCCCTTGTTATTGTTGTTGGTAATGTTTAAGCTAGTTGGACAGCAGTTGCTGTGGGTACTACTTCCAAATAAATACCATATGATGAACTTTACAGCAGATAGTAAAGACAATGCCACACAACCAATATAAAAACAGTTTGTATTCAAACTTGATTAAAGCGGCAGAGTAACATTGAAACATTTATAGATAAGGCTTTCAGGGTCAAGAAGTACATCAGCATTCTCCCTAGGCCCATTGTTTAAATGATGAAAATGAATATGGATGCTGCGACTATTGTAAATCACCATTTTAAAAGGTGGATTATTTAACTGTGCATCTGCCGTGTGCAAGCAAGACAGCACAAAAACATAAAAACAAAGTAAACGAGTGTTCATTACATTTTCCAGTTTACCTGCCATGCTCGCGTGTGTGATATTGAATGTGTGTGGAAATGTGTTCATGTCTTCTTGCATGCATAACAGGTGATCACAGGTGAGCTGCTTGAAAGAAAGAAATACTTTCAACCTGGGACATTAACTGAGTCATACAAAAAAGGGAAAAAGTGTAGTCTTTACATATTCATGCATATTGTACCTACATGCGAGTACATTCACAAAAACATACACATATTTATAAAAGCAAGAGTTAATCGGATTCTTTACAATAAATGCATAGCTAGCAACATACTTCCAGAAGCAATTGCTAAAATGCTATTGCTTAATGGGTCAAACAATAATGCATTTAGGACAGGGGTATCCAAAGTGCGGGCTGATTCATTATTAATGAGGTATTGTCAGGAATTGGAAAGCGATGCTTGCAGCATGACCCCAAGGTGCAGAGACCAGGAGATGGAATGCAGGGGGAAAAAGCTAGTGCAGCTAGAAAGTGCACACAAAAGGTAAAGCAACACAGGGGTACAAAGCAGATTAGCAAAGGTTGCAGAAAATCACTACGTGTGACGTCTTGGTGGCATTGTGGTGACGAGTTGTTCTCTCGTGGGTGCAGCGGAGATGGACACAGCGTGAGGTAGGAACAATAATTTATTTATACTAACTAAAATGGACTAAGAACCAAAAACACTTGCTCGAAGGCACCAACAAACAAAACAGAAAGCGCTAGCATGAGCTAGGGACAAACAACTGAAATAGCATGGAAGCTAATGTACACAAAGGTAGTTACCACAAGGCTGGAAAGAGCGACGTCAACTAGCGTGAAGCAAACAAGAGTCCAAGAAAGAACTTCAAACAGAGGTGGTCTTAAATAGGGAGATAACTAATCAAGGGCAGGTGCGCGTGATCAAAGGAGAGACAGGTGACACTAAATGGGTAACTATGACAACGGAACAAAACCAGGAAGTGCCACAAAGAACTAAGGAAGACAAGTAATAAACAGAATGTGATAAAAAACAGAAACAAAACCAGAATATGCCATGATTAAAGACGTGGATCATGACACTACCCAATGAAAGATGATCCAGCGACAAACTAAGGATTAGGGTGGCATTTAAGGAATGACTCTGATTGGCAACCAGGAACAGGTGTGTCCTGCTTGCCAAACAGTGACCAGTGTAGGAGGCAGCACTTATGGTACATTCCATTTGTACTAGAAAGTCGGAATTTCTAAGTTTCTATTCGGATTTTGAACTGGAACGGCCCCTCAATGTCGACTTTCCAACTCGGAAAGTCGGAGAAATCTCACCACCCCCGAATTGGTTTCAAAGATGGCAGCTCTGGATGTACACAATGATATCCGCTATGATAACATCCGTTATTAGCACTTCTGATTGTTTTTTGTTGCAGCATATCAGCCATATACAATGTATTATTATATGTTTAAGGGACAAACTGACGCGTTGACGACGCATTGTGGATGCGCGTTGTCACCCCAGGGATGCACGAGGACCAAGACTGCTAGAAGTGGCAGGTAAGATTTGATTTAATACAAACATAAAAGAACACTGATACAAAATGACAAAGAAAAGGCGTGCCGAACGCACTGAGAGACAGGCTAACACTTAGCAACGAGAACAGAGTCCAAATATAGACGTGCAGAGCGCACGCAAAGCTAAGGCGAAACTTAGCAATGGTGGATACAAAAAGAGGAACCAACGTGCGTGTTGCAAGTAGCAAACAAACCATCCAGGAGGAACTGAGATAGATAGAAAACAGGCTTAAATAGTCAAGCAATCAATCAAACCCAGGTGTGCGTAAAAACAAGAGCAGGTGGAACAAATGTGAAACCAATGTAACCAGACAAAACAAGGAAGTGCACAAACCAGGGAACGGAAGAGACCAAAATCATAACAGTACCCCCGCCTTCAGGGACAGATCCCAGATGTCCCACAAAATACAAAGACCCCCCCACAACAAGACAGTCCAAAAGTGATGGAAGGAAGGAGGGAGGACATGGTGGATGGTCGTCAGGTTCTGTGTCCCTGAATCCACCGAGGATACGACAGGTGGCGGCGGCGGATGGAACGCCGCTGCCTCAGAAGTTTTGGCGGGCGATCTTGTAGAGGCCACATTCGTAGCCGACATGGAGATGGATGTGTCCTGCGAGGAGGACGCCAAGGGTACGGCCACATCCGTGGCTGATGTGGAGGTGGATGCGTCGGAGCAGGCCTCGAAGCAGCAGATGAAGGTGCGGGGGCTGCAGCCGAAGCAGGCACTGATGCAGGAGACGATGAAAGTGGCGACGGAGCTTTGCGTGACGGCCGAGGAGTAGATGCAGGTGACGGCCGAGGAGCAGGTGCTGGTACCGGCCGAGGAGCAGGTGCTGGTGTCGATCGAGGAGCAGGTGCTGGTGCCAGCCAAGGAGCAGGTGCTGATGCTGGTCGAGGAGCAGGTGCTGATGCCGGCCAAGGAGCAGGTGCAGGTACTGGTACCAGCCGAGGAGCAGGACATGGTTGTGGACTCCATCCCCGGAGCAGGTGCAGGTGTGGGTTCCAGCCTGTGAGCAGGTGCTGGAGTGGGCTCCAGCCCTGGAGCAGGTGCTGGTGTGGGCTTCAGGCAAGGGTCAGGTGCTGGTGCGAGAACCAGGCAAGGGTCAGGTGCTGGTGTGAGAACCAGGCAAGGGTCAGGACTACGACTACGACTATGACTTGGGCTGTGACTACGACTAGGACAAGAACTGAGACATGGACTTGGACTAACACTAAGACTGAGACTGGGACTAGGACTAAGACAAGGACTCGGGCTTGGACCAGGACTTGGACCAGTATTTGGACCAAAACTCGGACCACAAGTTGGTCTACAAGTCGAACCAGAAGTCGGTCTACAAGTCGGACCATGGGTCGGACCAGGAGTCAAGCAAGGACTAAGACTTGGGCTTGGGCAAGGACTAAGAATCGGACTAGCTACAGGTGCTAGCCCCGGTGCAGCTAGCTGTGGTGTAGGTGGAGGTGGATGTGGTCTAGCGGGCCGCGGTTTGACCGGTCGGAACACCGGTGGAGGAGGACGCGCCTTAAGTTGCAACTTAGTGGGTCGATAAACCGGTGGAGGAGGTCTAGCGGGACGCTGCGGCTTAGTGGGTCGAAGATGTGCTACTTCCGCAGCACAACTACAAGCACAAGCCCCCCCTCAAAAAGGCGAATCCCAGACGCCCTCCTTATGGTCAGCGATTGACCCTAAGGGTGGGTGGTGGGAGGTCAGGAGGGGGGTAGACTCTACCCCATTAGTTTGTGCAGAGAGAGGATTGTTCTGAGCAGCAAGAAATTGCTCCTCCAGCTCCAGTTCAATCAGTGCTCTCCTGTACCACTCGTCCATCCAAGCAGGACTATATTTCTCTAAATCAGTTTCAAAGTCAGGAGAAGGAGGGGCAGGACGTGAAATAGGCTGAGGAGTGGGCGGGGCTTGAGCCATAGGGGGTGAAGCCAAAGTAATGGGAGGCTGAGCTTGAAATTCAACATCAACATCAATAAAAATGTCCTGATGGTGTCCGAAAGTATTGTTAATGTTCAAGTCATTAGAGAATTACTGAGAAATATAGTCTTCAAAAAAAAAAATATTCGGTGATGTCATCGGGGGTCAATAACGGAGTGACGTCACTGTGATTGACAGGTGGGTTTGCTCTGGCCTTACAGCCCAGTCGGAAGAGTGTTTAGCAAATGGCGAAAAAAACAGGACTACCAAACCTCTGGGAGGAGTACTGGGCTGTTGTCGGCAGGAGTTTTCGCGGCTGGGCGAGGCGAAGACTCTAGGTGGTCCACTGCGAGGTGACGTCTTGCTGGATGGTTTCTGACGCGTTGGAGACGCATTGTGGATGCACATTGTCACCCCAGGTATGCACGAGGACCAAGACAGGCAGAAGTTGCAGGTAAGATTGGATTTAATACAAACATAAAAGAACACTGATACAAAATGGCAAAGAAAAGGCGTGCTGAACGCACGGAGAGCCAGGCTAACACTTAGCAACGAGAAACAGAGTCCAAAAATAGACGTGCAGAGCGCACGCGAAGCTCAGGCGAAACTTAGCAATAGTGGATACAAAAAGAGGAACCAACGTGCGTGTTGCAAGTAGCAAACAAACTATCCAGGAGGAACTGAGGTAGAAAACAGGCTTAAATGGTCAAGCAATCAATCAAACCCAGGTGTGCATAAAAACAAGAGCAGGTGGAACAAATGTGAAACCAAGGTAACCAGACAAAACAAGGAAGTGCACAAACCAGGGAACGGATGAGTCCAAAATCATAACACAAACGGTAGAAAAAGGATGGATAGATATATAGTAACGTCACTGTAGTGTAAACTACATTTGGTATATATGCTAAACATCGACAGCAATAGCGTCTTTTTCCTCTTCATCCACCGTGTTTGAAGGTTGCAAAAAGAGTGCATCTTTTCCACAAGTTGTTTTATATTTAGATAAAACAAGCAAAAAACTAGCTTTCGTGGATGTGGCCTCTATGGTTTATGACATTGTAACTGGAACGCTCACAACTTGGCTGTGATGTGGGGCGGCATAGCTCGGTTGGTAGAGTGGCCGTGCCAGCAACTTGAGGGTTGCAGGTTCGATTCCCGCTTGTGCCATCTTAGTCACTGCCGTTGTGTCCTTGGGCAAGACACTTTACCCACCTGCTCCTAGTGCCACCCACACTGGTTTAAATGTAACTTAGATATTGGGTATCACTATGTAAAGCGCTTTGAGTCACTTGAGAAAAAGCGCTATATAAATGTAATTCAATTCAATTCAATGTCATTCCTGGCTCCAACTTTCAACTTCCGAGGTAACTGGAATGCAGTAGGAAGTAGGAATTTAAAAAAAAATAAAACACTCAGAACGAAAATAACACCTATCCAGGAAAAACAACGCAAGTCCAAAAATTGTCACTGAGGGTCATAACACAAACAACTATTTTCATTGTCACCTAAAACAGAAACGCTAAGATAAAAATGTATTCCATATATCATAGCATATTTAGATGCACATTAGAGATGCGCGGATAGGCAATTATATCATCAGCAACCGCATCACCAAAGTCGTCATCCACCCGCCGTCCACCCGAACAAACATTTTATCAGAACCGCAACCGCCCGCCCGCTGAAATACATCAGAGGTTGGCCACCTTTACCACTCACAGAGCTATTTAAACCCGTTTCACAGAGTAATGAAGACAATTGGAGCTGCTAACGTTCTCGCGAATATCCAATTGGCGTTCATCCTGATGACAAGAATATGGGCGTGCTGTGAAGCCATTGCCTTTGACACCTTCAACAACATGTACAAACCGATTGTTAGTCCGGCAACATGTTGTGTGCAGCTTCCGCAATCACACGTACAAGATTGAAAGGCATACTGGGTGATACAGAGTACACTGATGGTTGTGATATAAACAACTTTAACACTTATTAATATGCGCCACGCTGTGAAGCCACACCAAACAAGATTGACAAACGCATTTTGGGAGAACATCCTCACAGTAACACAACAAAAACACAACACAACAAATACCCAGAATCCTTTGTATCCGTGACACATCCTGAATATATTTTACACCCCCGCACCCCCAACCCCGCCCACCTTACCGACGCACGGGGGGTCGGTGGGGAGGTTTGCTGCTAGCGGGGTGTATTAAATAGGTGTGTCATGGATACAAAGGATTTGGGGTATTTGTTGTGTTGCGTTTATGTTGTGTTACTGGGAGGATGTTCTACCGAAATGTGTTTGCCAATCTTGTTTGGTGTGGCTTCACAGTGTGGCACATATTACTAAGAGTGTTAAAAATGTTTATATCATAACCATTAGTGTACTCTGTGTCACCCAGTATGCCTTGCAGTCGTGTGCGTGTTGCTGCGGAAGCCACACACAACATGATGCTGGACTGACAAGCAGATCGTACATGCTGTAGAGGGCGACAAAGTCAATGGCTTCATAGCACGCCCTAATACTTATTATCTGGGTGACTGCCGGCAGTCATTCTAGAGAATATTAGCGTCTCCTATTGTCTTCTTTGCTTTGTGACACGGGTCTTAAATGGCTCTTTGAATGGCAGTGGATACCGATCCCAGAACCATGTTTATCAAATATTTCCGGATGGTTTAACCGCCACCCGCCCGAATCTAATTAAAATCAATTTTTTTGTCATGTCACCCGCCCGACCCGCGGTTTATCCGTGGACTCCGCGTATGAGACCGCAAACCGCGCTTCTCTAATGCACATTGATACGTTTTTAGCATATTTACTGTACAAAATGTATCAGGCGCCCCCACATTGTTTAATTTTTCCGTATGTGGCACTCGGTTGAAAACGTTTCGATAACCCAGATTTAGGAACTTCACATTCAATCGAACACAATCAATATAGCCATTACAGTCGTAATATTTCATATGTGCCAATATTACGTCGGACATCAGGTACAACAGAGATAGGCTGTTGACTTGTAATGAGCCACAGATGCCTGGTGTGACATCATAGGTCAACCCCCCCCCCCCCCCCATTGCCATTGTTTGAGAACGGGTTCACAAACTAGGAATTTTGTGGAATAGTGCATGGAAACATAGTGAATGTTCAAGTCAGACAGATGAGCTGTTTGCTGATGTCAACCAGGTGGTAAGCTTATGGTATGGAGGTGTATGTTATGTACAACAAACACAGGTTCTTCGTAGGATGCCATTTGGAATACATAGATATCTTTATTAGATCCTGAGGCCTATTATTTTGCCCTTCATCAATGAAATGTTAGAACAATCTGTACACAATCACTTTAACATCCCAATACTTGCATGGTTGGCATGATAATGCACAGCCCCATGTTGCAACAACCTGTACACAATCACTGGAAGCTGAAAAAAAAACAGTGTTTGCTTGGCTAGTATACTTGCCAGACATTTCACCCATTGCGCATGTTTACGGACGCTTTGGATCGACATATACGACAGTGTGTTCCAGTTCCAGCCGATATCCAGCATCATTGCACAGCCACTGAAGAGGGAGGAGTGAACCAAATCTATACTATTCCACAGACAACAACAACTTGATCAACTCAAAGCAAAGATACAGTATGTTGAGAGAAATGGTCCCACTTGATACTGAAGAGTTCTCTGACCGGGGTCCCCCAGATACAGTAAAACTACAGATTTTGGAATTGCACGCTGTACCTGTGCAATACTTATGCTGTCTAATCAGCATCTTGATATGCCACACATATGAGTTAGGTGAATTATCTGAAAAACAAAAAAGTGCTCACTGAAACAGATTTAGACAGATTTCTCCAAAATATTTGAATTAGTCTTTTTGTGTACTATACATTGAAAAAAATGACTCAGAATAACTTCCACATCACTAACATGTTTGTGTTTAATCAAAAGATTGGAATCTTCAAAGGCCCAAAAATGATGGAAACCCTAAATTGGGGGCTGACTCCTTCCATGCATTGATTTCAGTTTCAATAGCTGCGCACTTCTGACTTCTGGCAACAAATGTGTGTTCCTACTTCCGGAAACAAAGGAGGCGGCGCGTTCTAACCATTACAGACTTGGTAACAGACAACGAAGACAACTATTTTTGGACACATGTGCATTCATAACCTTATTTTTCTGGCGCTGAATGAACAGAGGATAAACTGCTGGTTATAGAGGCCAGCACAAAGAAGAAAGTGCAAATTAAGAGCAGACAGAAGCCAATGGAGTGAGGTGAAATTGATACAAAGCTGCAAATGTGCAATTTGGAGACAAGCTATTTCGACATAAATTGTGTGCCTACCCCATCCATCCATCCATTTACTACCGCTTATTCCCTTTTGGGGTTGCGGGGGGCGCTGGCGCCTATCTCAGCTACAATCGAGCAGAAGGCGGGGTACACCCTGGACAAGTTGCCAACTCATCGCAGGGCCAACACAGATAGACCGACAACATTCACACTCACATTCAAACACTAGGGCCAATTTAGTCTTGCCAATCAACCTATCCCCAGGTGCATGTCTTTGGAAGTGGGAGGAAGCTGGAGTACCCGTAGGGAACCCACGCATTCACGGGGAGAACATGCAAACTCCACACAGAAAGATCCCGAGCCTGGATTTGAACCCAGGGCTGTAGGAACTTCGTATTGTGAGGCAGACGCACTAACCCCTCTCCCACCGTGAAGCCCGTGCCTACCCCATATAAAATGGAAAAAATTTCCCCAGCCAGCTGGACCAAGCAGAGAACTGTCCATCCGTACTTGCCAACCCTCCCGGATTTTCCGGGAGACTCCGGAAATTCATTGCCTCTCCCGAAAACCTCTCGGGACAAATTTTCTCCCGAAAATCTCCCGAAATTCAGGCGGAGCTTGAGGCCACGCCCCCCCCAGCTCCATGCGGACCTGGGTGACGTGTGGACAGCCTGTTTTCACGTCCGCTTTCCCTTAATATAAACAGCGAGCCTGCCCAATGACGTTATAACTGTAAAATGATTGAGGGCGAATTCATGGTTTCTTATGTGGGTTTATTGTTAGGCAGTTTCATTAACGTCCTCCCAGCGCGGTAACAACACACAACTACAGCAGTCACGTTTTCGTCTACCGTAAAGCAGTTTGTCTGCCGTAAACAGCAATGTTGTGACACTCTTAAACAATACTGCCATCTACTGTACATGCATATGTGACAATAACATCTACGGCTTTTAGAGAGTGCAGAAGACCGAGCAAGATAAAGCCATGGGGACGCTGACGACGAGTAAGATGAAGAAATATGCTTGTAAGTTCCAAGCCGCAGGTGCGACTGGACCTGGATGGCCTCCGGGAAGAAGTACTGAACTACCAATTGCTTGGCAGTGAAGATCTTCCTCAGGAAGCAAAGATTGACCGGTCTTGGGCCATGCTAGGGAGAGATGGAAGATTCCGGACTCTAGTGCATTTGATTAAAGAACTTTTGTGCGTGCCACACAGAAATGCATCATTAGAGAGGGTGTTCAGCATGGTTAGAATAATAGTGACAGAGAATAGAACAAGGATGGACAATTCAACCCTTAACTCAACAATGAGTAGATGAGTGTTACGTGTGTGTGTGTGTAAATATATGAACACTGAAATTGAAGTATTTCTCTTATTTTTATACTTATATATATAGCTAGAATTCACTGAAAGTCAAGTATTTCATATATACTGTATATATGAAATACTTGACTTGGTGAATTCTAGCTATATACTCCTCCCCTCTTAACCACGCCCCAAACCACGCCAAGCCCCACCCACGGCCCCGCCCCGCCCCGCCCCCGCCCCATCCCACCCCCACTTCCCGAAATCGGAGGTCTCAAGGTTGGCAAGTATGTGTCCATCTGAGTCTCACTTTTATATTGATTTTAATACACGCAGTACGACATGCATGTTATTACAAATTCAGTACATACGCTGTTTTTCTAGCTGTGAACAAACAAAACATGAAATGTGGTTCTAATACTTTACAGATACCGTAATATGATTGTTCATATTTTTTAGTCTGTACAGATTTGTGTCCTATGCCATTGAGTTTTGCATTACAAACTCAAACGCGTTTCGTGCTGAGGTAGAAGCTATCTTATCTCTTTCCTTAGTTAGCTTTTACGGCTAATACCGAAGCACACCAATGTGTTACTACACTAGAATGAAAGTTCCTCGGTATTCTCTCTTACAATAACAATGTCACTACAGTTTGGTTATTATACAGGTTACAGAACGTAAATTAAGTATTGGTGACGGTTTTTGAATGCATTTTTAAAGTGATTCAGAGGTAGAGTTGATCGCTCGCATTAGCTACCTTGAACAAGCAGATTTGTACATATTAGACTGGAAAAAAACAAAACAAAACTTTTGTCTTCTTGTCTGTAATAAAGATTGTGAACAATAAGTATTTATTTATCATTTATTTTCCCCCAAAATGCAGTTCCCCTCTTAAGCCAGACAGTGAGCTAGCACTACCTTGCTTCTCCGCCAAATGAGTATGAGCACAGGTCGGTGAGTTCATCAAAGTTTTTATTTAAATTTAGATTTTTGGAGGGTTTTACTGAGGTTTAGCATTATCCCATTCATCATTAACACCATCACAGCTAGGTGCCATATTGTAATACGTAGATCTGTTTTTAAACCCCTCGAATATTTGTCACAATTATAAATCAGCAAAAATGCTGGCTAATTCATATTTAATAACACAAATTTTTTGACGGTTTATCAGCATATGTGACGTATGGAAAGTGAAGAGTTATATTACCTTTTGCGAGGCCTCCTGAAAGCAATCTCTGGACCGACTGGATCAACTTGAGCACCCCCTGTCGGCAGCGGCAGGTACAGCCCGCCATCCTCGGTCACAAGGATGTTTGAAAAAACGGCTTCTTTAAATATGTATATATAAAAAATTTGGGATTTACAAAATTTTTTACAGAATAATTTTTGAGGGTCTGTATACTCTCAAGAAATCTGCCTCAAGAGTTGGTAGAAAGGACACCAAAGTCTTCGATGATGATGGAGAAAAAAGTATACAAAAGAAAGAGAAAAAATGCTCAAATGTACATGTTGTATATATATATATATATATATATATAAAGCCTGGAAAGAGTTTTTCCTCTGGAATAAAACCTCTTGTGGTCGGGGAAGTTGGGAAGACCCCAGCTAAAACCTGCGAGAATTAAAACTAAAATGCAAGTTCCACAAACAAAAAGCACAGAGATTTTACCTGAAGACAATTATTTTCTGCAGTAAAAAGTAAGGAATCTCATCTTCATCTTCTTAAAGCACCTTTGTTGTATGAACCATCCCTAATTTGTATCATGGTCTTGCCTGAGGTACAAGGTTTTTTTTTCTGCTTTTCCGAACTGCAGGATGCTAAGGATCTCTCGTCTGGTGCCTGTAACAGATTTGGACTGCAGAGTGCACAACACTTAACCACCTCCGCCTACGTGCTCCCTCCTCCTCGCGTCCTTATGAGTGGCCTCCCCCTCTTGGTATGTCTAATCTCTAGAATCTGTTCCTATCATGTCCACCATCTGGCAGGTCCTAATGTGCAGTTGGGTGCTGGATTTTGAGGCTTGAGTCCTGAGTCTCTTTTTATTTTGTTGTTGTTTTTTGATCATAAGAATCCTACACTTTTGTTCAAATCACATATTATGTGAAAGCTTTATTCTAACCTTTAATTCATTTATCGGAAATGGACCTGAAATGCTTTCACTAGAATAATAAGACATGATATGTTTGACACATTGAAGCAGTGCGGGAATAAGATAATACACTGCAAGTTTGGCTTCAACTAAATAATAATAAAAAAATCTTTATAGTTCAATACATCATAATATAGAGAGCTTTTAATATGTTGGATATAATTATTGGCAAAATATTAGAAGCTATGTAGATGTAGTGCAGTTTTACACTACAAACTATCTGACATATACCAATATTCATTATTCCAAACTGAACATCAATAAGGGCATATTTCTTTATAAAGCTCCTATATTATGTCTTATTGGAATGAATTTGTATCTAATGTTGTGGCCACGGAAAGTGCTACAGTATGAATATTCTAACAATTAGTTCTATCAGGAAAAGACGAGTTATGTAATCTTGCAGTTTGCTTGTAGAGATAGAGCTCTTTTTTTCCTCTCTCTCTGCACTCGTGTTGGCAATGCTCTGGCAGAGGTGGATGCTACACACATTTTTTCTTTGTATTGTATTATTGTATTTTATGGCATGCATCTATCCCATCATAATCACACAGGATTTTCTAATTGAAATTGCTATGACATAAATTAAAAAAGGAAACCCACTAAAATAATTGGAGAACATTATAAATACAATCCCAGTTTCCATATGAGTTGGGAAATTGTGTTAGATGTAAATATAAACGGAATACAATGATTTGCAAATAATTTTCAACCCACATTCAGTTGAATATGCTACAAAGACAACATATTTGATGTTCAAACCGATAAACATTTTTTTTTGCAAATAATCATTAACTTTAGAATTTGATGCCAGCAACACGTGACAAGGAATTTGGTAAATGTGGCAATAAATACTGATTAAGTTGAGGAATGCTCATCAAACACTCTTTTGGAACTTCCCACAGGTGTGCAGGCTAATTGGGAACAGGTGGGTGCCATGATTGGGTATAAAAACAGTTTCCCAAAAAATGCTCAGTCTTTCACAAGAATGGATGAGGTGAGGTACATCCCTTTGTCCACAACTGCGTGAGCAAATAGTCAAACAGTTTAAGAACAACGTTTCTCAAAGTGCAATAGCAATAAATTTAGGGATTTCAACATCTACGGTCCATAATATCATCAAAAGGTTCCGAGAATCTGGAGAAATCACTCCACGTAAGCGGCATGGCCGGAAACCAACATTGAATGACCGTGACGTTCGATCCCTCAGACGGCACTGTATCAAAAACCGACATCAATCTCTAAAGGATATCACCACATGGGCTCAGGAACACTTCAGAAAACCACTGTCACTAAATACAGTTGGTCTCTGCATCTGTAAGTGCAAGGTAAAACTCTACTATGCAAAGCGAAAGCCATTTATCAACAACATCCAGAAACGCCGCCGATTTCCCTGGGCACGAGATCATCTAAGATGGACTGATGCAAAGTGGAAAAGTGTTCTGTGGTCTGACGAGTCCACGTTTCAAATTGTTTTTGGAAATATTCGACATTGTGTCATCCGGACCAAAGGGGAAGCGAACCATCCAGACTGTTATCGACGCAAAGTTCAAAAGCCAGCATCTGTGATGGTATGGGGGTGCATTAGTGCCCAAGGCATGGGTAACTTACACATCTGTGAAGGCACCATTAATGCTGAATGGTACATACTGTACAGGTTTTGGAACAATATATGCTGCCATCTAAGCGCCGTCTTTTTCAAGGACGCCCCTGCTTATTTCAGCAAGACAATGCCAAGCCACATTCAGCACGTGTTACAAAAACGTTGCTTTGTATTCAGGATTAAATACTTCTATAAACTCAACTTTTAAAAAAAACCGAGGTGATTATACAAAGTACATTGTCATGGAGGATATACTGCTTTTCACATACAAATACAATGGAAGGTAAGAAAACCCATCAATCCATTTTCTACTGCTTATTCCCTTTGGAGTAGCGGGGGGCGCTGGTGCCTATCTCAGCTACAATCGGGCGGAGAGCGGGGTACACCCTGGACCAGTCGCCACCTCATCACAGGGCCAACACAGATAGACAGACAACATTCACACTCACATTCACACACTAGGGCCAATTTAGTGTTGCCAATCAACCTATCCCAGGTAAGAAAACCTCCAAATCAAAACCATTATGTATCAAAGCATATAAATGGGACCAAGAAGGAATTAAAAACACTTTCATGAAAGTGAATTACTACCTTCTTTTTTTGTTACCATCCAATCGAGCAACCTTTATTAAAAGTTGTTTGAGCATTTGCATTTAAGTAAAAAAGAAAATAAAAAACTCCTAAGGATTCCTTACAATTGATGGGGATTGCTTTAACTGTAAGCTACTCCTAAAAAATATAAAACAAGTACGTTCAACAATCAGCAGGCAATGGAAAAAAAAATAACAAAACAGATTTGACTATAAAAATCCTTAAGGAGATAACAACCCTAGTTACTAGCATACATTTTAGTACTGTATATCTCCTTCAACTTTTTTCTTCCTACTTTATGACTTTTTGCACATTTTTTGCTAAATTTTTGCTAAGTTGTTTTGTTTGATTTCATTCCAACAATATACTGCATGCATGGACCCCCCTGAACCAAACAACAAGAGTTACCACAGCACAAGTTCTATTTTGGTCAAAGCATACAAATACTTTTGAATATGCTGATGCTAGAACACTATTCTGTTGTTTCTTTTTTTGACCGTCATTAAGTAAAATTTTTTCTTAAAGTGTTTCTTCCTTAGTTAAAGCTAATAAAATACTTTGCAAATAATGCGTAAATACAAGGAATTATGTGTTTAAAATTGACACTCAACTAAATGGGCCATTCATCCGAATTTGTGTCATTTGCTCAATTTTAATACTCTCCCAAAATAAAACCGATTACATTTCTGTCTTTTTAAAAAATATAAATCTGATAGTAAACATATTGATCACCTCAAATGTATAATAGCCCATCGCAGTAAATTATATTTAATTTTTGTATGAGGCCCCTTAGCCAAAATAGGACTCATTTGAGTGACAGGACAGGACTGAAAGTAAAGAGGGAGTTTTTAGCATAGAGTTATAAAATACAAGGACAAGCAGTAGGAAATGGACGGATGGATGAATGAAATATACTGTAACAATATGGCATTTAAATCAGTGTTAATTTTGACGGCAGTTTTTAACTTAGTTTTAGTCTTAGTTCTTGACCAGACATATTTTAGTAATCTAAATTGATTTACTTTTAGTCTAGTTTTAGTCGACTAAATTCCTCAACCTTTTAATCGACTAAAATTACAGTAAATGTTGTTGACTAAAATATAAAGTATGAGGCATACTTGAAGTGATCTTGAAAACATTTTTATTAGGGTTATTGGAGAGCATCTCAAAAGCTCAATTTACAACCAGACCTGCACACCATGAATATATCAATAAGTACATTTCAAACTAACCTTACTGCGTGTTATTATTTTAGCTGAAATTAAGCATGTTTTTTCAAATATTGAATAACTACAAGGGTGGCAGCGGGGTTTGTGCGTCTGCCTCACAATACGAAGGTCCTGAGGAGTCCTGGGTTAAATCCCAGGCTCGGGATCTTTCTGTGTGGAGTTTGCATGTTCTCCCTTGGGACTGCGTGGGTTCCCTCTGGGTACTCCGGCTTCCTCCTTCCTTACTCTCTGTAAAGCACCAGTTCCATTGGCAGCAAAACACGCCCAGAGCATAATACACCACCACCATGCTTGACGGTAGGAATGGTGTTCCTGGGATTAAAGGCCTCACCTTTTCTCCTCTAAGCATAACGCTGGGTATTGTGGCCAAACAGCTCAATTTTTGTTTAATCGGACCACATAACTTTCGTCCAGAAGGTCTTATCTTTGTCCATGTGATTTCAGATGAAACAACATTTTTCAGTACATCCATAATAAATTCATAAAAGAAGCAAACTTCATTACTATTTTTTTTTTTGTGACCAACATTAATGTGCTCCAATCACTCTTTCACAAAAAATAAGAGGTTTAGAAATTATTGGAAACGCAAGACAGCCATAACATTATGTTCTTTACAAGTGTATGATAACTTTTGATGGCGACTGTATAAACACTTATACACATACACATATGCATATACATACATACTGTACACATATATATATATACACACACACACACACATATAAACATATATATATATATGTATGTATATATATATATATATATGTATATATATATATATATATATATATATATATATATGTATATAAACGACTGATGTCTGTAAGCACCTTCCTCTCAACGACTGATGTCTGTAAGCACCTTCCTCTCAACGGAAGGTGCTTACAGACATCAGTCGTTTACCAAGCAAAGGTAATACGCAAGGACATTAACACATCCGACACTTACGTAGGATTAACCGAAGGAGCGTTCAAAACAAGATGGAATAATCACAACGCCTCCTTTAGAAACCAGACTTTGCAGAATTCTACAGAACTCAGCAAACACATTTGGAACCTCAAAGACAATAATGTTGAATATTCAATAACATGGCAAATTCTTGCATCCAGCACACCTTACAACAGTGGTAATAAAAGATGCAACCTATGCTTAAAAGAGAAACTGTTTATTATATATCATCCAGATCTATCATCCCTCAACAAGCGCAGTGAAATCATTTCAACATGCCGCCATAGACGGAAACACCTCCTAGGTAACACATGAGCCAATCACCACACCCTACGCCTGCTTGTACCCACCCACTCTGTGCTCTATATAAACCATTGTATGTGAATGCTTCCATTAAAATCTCCTGATGATTGAGGGAACCCCTCATGAAACAGATCTGTAGAGATGAAGTAGTCTTGTGATTTTTTCCCACACCTACATATATATATATATATATATATATATATATATATATGTATATGTATATATATATATATATATATATATATATATATATATATATATATATATATATATATATATATATACATATATGTATATATATATATGTATATATATATATATATATATATATATATATATATATATATATATATATATATATACATATATATGTTGTTGATAAATCGTTCTTCACTCTGCCTTCATTATCAGAGACCTATCGCCCACCTACTATATTTGTATTATACGAGACAATTGCCATCCTACTGTGCTCAGCTTGGGGACAATTTGACTGCACAAAAACCAACCTGGACTTGATTCAAACAAATTGTCAGTTTTTACACTCTTCTGTCGTATGTCTGAAATAGCTATTCAGAAAGAAATTAAAAAAGGTTTTTGTCTTTTTCCACACCACCTACACAGTTGCATAATGTGTGCATAATGTATTGAAACACTGTAAGGCCACCTGCCCTACAGACAACTGCTGAATATTTCAATGCTTTCTACTGTTCAAAACTGTTCTGTATTGTTAGTTCATCAAATAATAATATTATTTTGTTGACTTGATTGTGGGATTTTAGCTCGTGGGAGCATTTGCAACACAACACGATCCACTCTTCCTACATAATAAAGGAATCATATATTTCAGTTTTATTAGGCTTTTCTAAATCATAATAGATTAGTCTAATACTATCCTAATAATAACTGGCAGTGACCATAAACCACTTATATACAGTAGAAGAACAGCCAAGCAGTACTAAAACCTTAATAGCTAGGTACGACTGCCATCTAGTGGACACAACTTTCAGTTCATTTTTATCTTTCCTTGACATGTTTTCTTTGCCAAAGCCTGCAGCAGTCACCTTTGACTGTATTCCAAAAATGAGTGTGGTTTGTTAACTTGCCGCCCTGTTTTCTAACTTAAGGCTGTCGAGTATTTTGCCTTCATTAAAGGCCTTCCGACAGAATGCAGCTGAGATAGGCTCCAGCACCCCACGCGACCCCGAAAAGGACAAGCGGTAGAAAATGGGTGGATGGATGGATGGATAAAGGACAACTGCTATTCTAGGATTGACATAAATACATTCTCAAACAATTACATGTTTAATTACTTTACAAAAAGTGGAAGTAAATACCGTCATGTGTTAATAAATGTGTCATTAACGGATTCAATGTAAAATTACATTTTATTTATTAATTTAATCAATAATTTATTTCATTATGTCATGATTTATTAAAAAATGTGTGGTTTCATTTTTACGCGATTTAAGGATTAATATGATGATTTAATTAAAGAAAAAAAAACAATTAAATAATTATTGAAGATACTTTTTTCTTTTTCTCTGATTTTGACATCAATACATAAATCATTACAAAATTAGTTAATGTGCCGTCAAATAAACTAAATACATAATCCAATCATAAAATAATGAAATAACATTGTGAAATAACTTATTCAAACATGGCATTATATTAATTAAATCATGAAATCCCAAAATTACTAAATGATTAAACAATTGATTATTATCATATATTAAATCAATTGATGACACATTCATAACACATGTATGTATTTAATTTGAATTGTAATCATAAACACATTGAAGTAATTATTTAAAGATTTATTTAATTTAGTCCCATTTGGACTCCATAGTCTGGTGGTGTCAGAGTCCTGAATTACAAACCCCGTTTCCATATGAGTTGGGAAATTGTGCTGGACGTAAATATAAACGGAATACAATGATTTGCAAATAATTTTCAACTCATATTCAGTTGAATATGCTACAAAGACAACATATTTGATGTTCAAACTGACAAACATTTTTTTGGTGTGCAAATAATCATTAACTTTAGAACTTGATGCTAGTAACACGTGACAAAGAAGTTGGGAAAGGTGGCAATAAATACTGATAAAGTTGAGAAATGCTCATCAAACACTTATTTGGAACATCCCACAGGTGTGCAGGCTAATTGGGAACAGGTGGGGTATAAAAGCAGCTTCCATGAAATGCTAAATAATTCACAAACAAGGATGGGGCGAGGGTCACCAATTTGTAAGCAAATTGTCGAACAGTTTTAGAACAACATTCCTCAACTAGCTATTGCAAGGAATTTAGGGATTTTACCATCTACGGTCCGTAAAATCATCAAAGGGTTCAGAGAATCTGGAGAAATCAGTGCACGTAAGCGATGATATTATTGACCTCTATCCCTCAGGCGGTACTGTATCAAAAAACGATATCAGTGTGTAAAGGATATCACCACATGGGCTTAGGAACACTTCATAAAACCACTGTCAGTAACCGCAGTTGGTTGCTACATATGTAAGTGCAAGTTAAAACTCTGCTATGCAAAGCAAAACCCATTTGTCCACAACACCAAGGAACGCCGCTGGCTTCGCTGGGCCCGAGCTCATCTAAGATGGACTGATGCAAAGTGGGAAATTGTTTTGTGGTCTGAGGAGTCCACATTTCAAATTATATTTGGAAACTGTGGACGTGGTGTCCTCCATAACAAAGAGGAAAAGAACCATCCGGATTGTTATAGACGCAAAGTTAAAAAACCAGCATCTGTGATGGTATGGGGTGTAATAGTGCCCAAGACATGGGTAACTTACACATCTGTGAAGGCACCATTAATGCTGAATGGTCCATACAGGTTTTGGAGCAACATATGTTTTCATCCTAGCAACATTATCATGGACGCCTCTGCTTATTTCAGAAAGACAATGCCAAGCCACGTGTTACAACAGCGTTGCTTCGTAGTAAAAGAGTGCGGGTACTTTCCTGGCCCGTCTGCAGTCCAGACCTGTCTCCCATGGAAAATGTGTGGGGCATTATGAAGCGTAAAATACGACAGTGGAGACCCTGGACTGTTGAAGGACTAAAGCTCTACATAAAACAAGAATGAGAAACAATTCCACTTTCAAAGCTTCAACAATTAGTTTCCTCAGTTCCCAAAAGTTTATTGAGTGTTGTTAAAAGAAAAGGTGATGTAACAGTGGTGAACATGCCCTTTCCCAACTACTTTGGCACATGTTGCAGCCATGAAATTGTCAGTTAATTATTATTTGCAAAAAAAAAAATAAAGTTTATGAGTTTGAACATCAAATACTGTATCTTGTCTTTGTAGTGCATTCAACTGGTTGAAAAGGATTTGCAAATCATTGTATTCCGTTTATATTTACATCTAACACAACTTCCCAACTCATATGGAAACGGATGTTTGTAATTAACTCTGGCCCCCAGAATGATATTTAATTAGTATTAGGACCGGCCCGCAGGCCACAGCCACATGCTGCTGTTTTGCACCAACAATACTCCATCAGTGTTGGCACTACGAATTTTCAAAATGGGGTCCCAGGGACCTCATCAGGTCATAAAAATGGGGTCCCACAGTACATTTTGGGGTCCCACTTTTTTGTAACCTTTTTGAAAAAAAAAGATAAATGTATGCATTTTCTATCTTACATTCTGTTGTTTTGGAAAAAGGTTGTCATAAACGTTACTTAATTCATTGAAAAATCCATCCATCCATCCATTTCTACAGCTTATTCTCTTTTGGGTCGCGGGTGGTGCTCGTGCTTATCTCAGCTACAATTGGGCAGAAGGCGGTGTACACCCTGGACAAGTCGCCAAAAATAATAATACAAAATAAAACAAATATATATGCAAATGTAAATGTATTCAGTCATAAACATTCATTCACTTCCTTCTTTCCTTCATGGATCTAAACTTTACTGCTGCTGGTAATTTTTTAAAATATTTTTATTGTAATATTTTCAGAATGTGTTATTTTTATTTTTGGCCAAAGTAAGACAAAGAAAACATTCTGAAGTTGTCCCTTATTTTTTTGTTTTAATGCCATTATTTTAATAGTCTGGCCCGTGTGTTCACAGATTTTCCTCCATGGGGGCCATGAGCTAAAATGAGTTTGACACCCCTGCCATAGTCTGATGCACTGCACATTTTAAAGGCCTACTGAAATCCACTACTACCCACCACGCAGTTTGATAGTTTATATATCAATGAAGAAATATTAACATTGCAACACATGCCAATACGGCCTTTTTAGTTTACTAAATTGCAATTTTAAATTTCCCGGGAGTTTCGTCTTGAAAACGTCATGTAATGATGACATGTACGCAAGACGTCACGGGTTTTTAGGAAGTATGAGCGCTGCACACACACAGAGCTAAATGTCGTCTGCTTTAACGGCGTAATTATGCAGTATTTTGGAGATTTGTGTTGCTGAATCTTTTGCAATTTGTTCAATTAATATTGGAGGAGTTAAAGTAGCAAGATGGAGTTGGGAAGCTTTAGCCTTTAGCCACACAAACACACGGTGATTCCTTGTTTAAAATTCACGGAGTTGAAACTTTCCTATGGATCAGAGCGGACATGGATCCCGACCACATGTCAACCAGCAGGTTTCGGTGAGAAAATTGTGGTTAAAAAGTCGCCACTTACCGGATATCAGCTGAGCTTGCGCATCCCGTACAGCTGCCATTGACTTCCCCGAGACACTGCGCGTCAACACCCGTCCGTGGACACACACCTCCGACTATCAGGTACAGTTAAACTCACTAAAACACTAGCAACACAATGGAAAGATAAAGGATTTCCCAGAATTATCCTAGTAAATGTCTCTAAAAACATATGAATCCTTCTCAATGCAACGCGATTGCAATCGCGTTTTTTTTATTTTTTTTTTCTAGTCCGTCGCTATCAATATCCTCAAACACAAATCTTTCATCCTCGCCCAAATTAATGGGGAAATTGTCGTTTTCTCGGTCCGAATAGCACTTTTTGTTGGAGGCTCCCATTAAAAACAATGTGAATATGTGAGCAGCCCTCACACGTGTGACGTCATCGTCTGCGACTTCTGGAAGAGGCAGGGCTTTTCTCCAGTTGCAAACTTTATCGTGGATGTTCTCTACTAAATCCTTTCAGCAAAAATATGGCAATATCGCGAAATGATCAAGTATGACACATAGAATGGACCTGCTATCCCCGTTTAAATAAGAACATCTCATTTCAGTAGGCCTTTAAATACAAACATACATTGATATTTTAGTCAAGACAGTAACACCTTTTTAGTTGCTCTTTGGGTAGAAAATAATGATCAAATACCATTATTTGTTTAATGAATAGGATTTTATTTACAGGTTGAAAAGGAAAATTATTTCTGCTTTTTTGGACTGTTCTACACTAGATTAAGCCACACAATTATGCAGTTACAGCTTGTTTGACAACCATTAACCCATGTAGAATGTTTCTCTACATGAGTACAAAAACAGATTATTGTGTTTCATACAGTTCCCCAACAAGCAGAGGTAAATAAATAATGACATATTCATATGCAGTTAATCCCTGCAGTCATTTGGCTGCCAGGGTTGAGTCAAGCATTTCAATAACACACATACCAACACAATGTTGGTCACTCATTCACTTTCATTGGCATGGTTGAGGAGGAAAAACACCCTGATTGCAAACTTTTAACCAATTTTGTCTCAGAGGAGACTGCTTGGGAAGCCAAATAGAAGTTATGAATTAAATTCGTCATGACGTATTTCTTCAATGGCATTGTCATTGTGATTCAGCCCCACTCGAACTGACAAAAACATATAATGATATAGGGCTGTAACAGTACACCATAATCACGGATTGTTACATTCCTCAGTTATAAGGTCACAGTTATGTTTTTTTTTTTGGTACAGTAAGTACCAAAAGTAACACAATGCAAAACATAAGGTTACTAACGTTTTTGTGATATTCATAATGAACCAAAACAAATATTTCCAGATAATTTTCCAATAAACACAAATCTACAAAAAAATAACAACAGTAAAGATACAGCATGCAGAAAAATTGAAGCGGGTGAACTTTGATAGATTGTGTGCATTAAAGAAGCTAAAACCAGTCCAATGCAGGGGTTGTGAGCTGCATGACAGTTTTTTTTTTTGTGTGTTGTTTTCCTGTGCTTAACGTTCCTTCCTGACTTATATTTTTGTTCCACTTCCGTTTTAGGTTGTCTTGCACTGACTTCATCACTGTTCCTGAGCTCTGTTCTCCGCACCTGCTCTTTATTAGTGATCAGGGGATTTACCTGCCTCTGATTACTATTCAGGAGTGTTTATCCTGCAGCGTTGCTTCCTTGCGACTGGTTTGTTGTTTATTGTGAATAATATTCACGGAGTGCCTTTTGTCAAACTCAGATTGTATTTTTTTCAATAAATTTCAATGGGCAGGGCTGATTTGAGATTTGAGTTTTTTGAGTTAAGAACTCGGTCAGACAAAAAATATCTTGTGAGGTATTATTGTATAAGAGCTTTTTGATAAAGCAAACTATTGTAATATCTAATATTAACCTTTATATATCCGTCCACAGAGATTTCCGCTTGACTTTGTGTCCACTTCCACAGCTTGTGCATCGCAACACTTGATGTACACTTTCTATCCCTAACTTGAAATGTCTACTGCAGGGGTCTCAGACACGCGGCCCGCGAGATGTTATTTTGTGCACCTTGATATGAAAATTTAATGTTAGTGCGGCCCGCGAGTTTTGTATGAATGATAATATTTGCCACAGGCTCCCGGATTTCAGGGCAACCATTCTCTTGAATTTCTGACGATTTTACTCAACCAACCAACAATGATCAGGGGTTGCCGTAGTGGCACTGTCTTTAGCGCCCTCTACAATTTGTACGAGTAGCATGCCAGCCCAGTCTTATGTTGTTTCTGGCTTTTGGAGACACACGTGAGTGACTGCAAGACATACTTGATCATCAACCACACAGGTCACACTGAGGGTGGCCGTATAAACAACTTTAACACTGTTACAAATTTGCCCCACACTGTGAAGCCATACCAAACAAGAATGACAAACACATTTGGAGAGAACATCTCCACTGTAACATAACATAAGCACACCAGAACAAATACCCAGAATCCCATGCAGACCTAACTCTTCCAGGCTACAATATACACCCCAGCTACCACCAAACCCCCACCCCCTCCTCCAGGTGGTGTATATTGTAGCCTGGAAGAGTTAGGGCTGCAAGGTGTTCTGGGTATTTGTTCTGTTGTGTTTATGTTGTGTTACGGAGAGGATGTTCTTCTGAAATGTTTTTGTCCCTCTTGTTTGGTGTGGGTTCACAGTGTGGCGCATATTTGTAACAGTGATAAAGTTGTTTATACCACCACCCTCAGTGTGACCTGTATCGCTGTTGATCAAGTATGTCTTGCAGTCACTTTCACGAGTCTCCAGAAGCCTCACACAAAATGTCGCTGGGCCGACACACTGTTTGTATAATGTTAAGGTGGACGCAATGACCTGTTGTAGAGGAAGATAAAGGTAGTGCTATTACGACACGCCGGTAATATTGTTGGCAGGGTGAAAATCGGGGCAAATTCGGGAGAATAGTTGCGTTGGGAGGAGCACTGAAATTTGGGAGTCTCCCAGAAATATCGGGAGTAATGGCAAGTATGTTGCGAGGTTGGGAAAGCCATTCAAAGAAGGTGAATACATTAAAAGGTGCATGTTAGATTTTTTATGAAATATTTTCTTGCGGCCCAGCCTCACCAAGTTTCTGCATCCAGTGGCCCCCAGGTAAATTGCGTTTGAGACCCCTGGTCTACCGTCTGGGGAAATCATACGCACTTGCACAAGTATGAATACATGCACATTTACATGCACATGATTGAAGGAAGAACACACTAGTCTTTACTGAAACAAATGTTGTGCCGGCTTGGCATAAAAAAAAAACCCAGCCATGACCCCGAGAGAGAGTATTAAGACCATACCTTCTGTCAAAAAATGATTTATGGGGGGTCATAAATCAATGATTTATGAGGGGTCAAGGTCAAAGGTCAATGATTTATGAGGGGTCAAGTTCAAAGGTAAATGATTTATGAGGGGTCAAGGTCAAAGGTCAAAGTCAAAGGTCAGGGTCAAATGTCAAGGTCAAGTGGGTGTGGCTTACCCCGGAAGAGGGTGGAGTTAAGACCTGCGGTGGGAGTGGTTAAACCAGGAAGAGGGTGGAGTTTTAACCAGAAAGAGGGCAGAGTTAAGACCTGCGGTGGGAGTGGTTAAACCAGGAAGAGGGTGGAGTTAAGACCTGACGAGGGAAAAAAGGAGGGTTCAGTTTTTTAAGAAAGCAATGTCATATGAATAGCATGTGACCAGCCATTTGACAGTTTAAATGTTTACGATCGTTTGAAACAACTTCCAGATTTCGATGTATTGATGGCTGGGAATGTTACGTGTGGAGATGTGGACAAGCACGCACTTCACACACGCACACACACACACACACACACACACGCACACACACACACACACACACACACACACACACACACACACACACACACACACACACACACACACACACACACACACACACACACACACACACACACACACGCAGAGGAGGGGTACAAAAGGGCGGTGTAAGGCTTAGTCATTATTTGGAGCTTTATACGTTAGCGTAAAGACTTTGTTCGATTCGGTCATGATTAGTGAAACGCCTGTGTCGATTTATAAAAATAATAAAACTTACATTGACGCTCCGCAAAAAAGTCGAGTGTTTCTAAATCGTATTCAGATGCCACCGACCGAGTCTTTGCGTGAGAAATGGGACTTGGAAGCGTACAGGATGGAGGGATCTTTTGGATTTGTATTCAGATACGAAATGGGTGATATCTGCTTATTTCAGCTAAAAGAAAGAAGAGACGGAAGCCCTTTCTCGATATTTTCATCGTTATCTACCGTGGATTGGGAAGTTTTTGTTACGTGGGGAGATGTGGACACGCACACACACGCACACACGCACACACACACACACACGCACACACACACGCACACACACACACACACATTCGTACGCACACATCGTTAAGACCAGAAGAGGGGACAAAGGAGGGTTCAGTTTTTACTGACCAGCCATTTGACAGTTTAAATGTTTACGATCGTTTGAAACAACTTCCATACCTCACGAAAACATATTTAAACAGATGGAGAAACTATCGCAGAACACAGTGTAACCTAGCAACTGACCAGCCATTTGACAGTTTAAATGTTTACGATCGTTTGAAACAACAGGTCAGTTTGGGGACAAAGGAGGGTTCAGTTTTTACTGACCAGCCATTTGACAGTTTAAATGTTTACGATCGTTTGAAACAACAGGACACGCACGCACGCACACACACACGCACGCACGCATGCACGCACGCACGCACGCACACACACACACACACACACACACACACGCACACAAGCACACACACACACACACACACACACACACACACACACACACACACACACACACACACACACACACACACACACACACACACACACACACACACACACACACACACACACACACACACACACACACCCCATTACCTCTGCTATACCATGTTATTAGACATTGGTTTAACTCCATTTAAGCATTTAAACGTTAAAAGCATTGCACTTGTACGACGTTGTAATACTTTTTTTTTTTTACCAGCCGATGACGACGAAGTGAAAGACGATGAACTTTGTTTAAACGATCTTACAAAGTTGGAAGATGATTATCGAGGTGTGTTTAAACCTTCGAATTATTTAATATTATGTGTATTCATTATTTTGTTTCATAGAGGAATTGCCGTAAGATCCTAACGCGATCATTTTAACACAATCGCAGTCTGGTGAGTCAAATGATTCTCATTTTACAAGAAAAAAACATGCGGTATACAATACATATATACATATATTTACTTACAGATTTTCCGTTTACATCTCCGGCTCGCTGGTCTCCCTCAACGCTGGCGGGTCCGTCAACGGCCGTTCCAGGCAGAGGAGAAGGCTTGATTGCGCCAAAGACTCCAGACATCGAATCCTTGCTCCGAGGGGAAATCATCGAAAACGACGGTGAATGTCCGACAGGCACCCGCTGTAAGTTTTTCTCGTTTTCTGTAAGCTTTTTAAGATTCTCAGGAGCTTTAAAGAGCTCCTCTCATTCCAATGTCTTTCGCTCAAATGAATTTCGCGCCTAAGGGGAATGGGCGGGGACTGATTCCGGAGGTGGGCGGTTGTTTCCGCCAAGCAACCTTCTGGTGTGCATTAGCGTCACTTACTGAAATGGAGTGTGGACCAAGATGGATCCCTACTCTATATTCTTTTATTTAACCCAATGTTTTTTAAATACGTGTATAATGCTTTATATCCTATGTGTTGTGAATTCCATCCTACAATATCTTCCAAGGAACCCAAAGAAATGTTACCACACCTCCCACTTTATTTATTCTATAGATTGCCTGAACTATTTCATAAACTAAATCTTGTCTTGTTTCTGATGCTATGTTTTTTTTTATGCTCATCAATGCACTGTTGGACTGCGAGCACACAACTACTTTCCTTGCTTTGTTTTCCTCTATCCAGTTAACTGCCATATACATTGCTACCAATTCCCCCGTAAAAACAGATAGTTTATCACTGATTATTTTATTTAATACTATGTTTCCTTGTGGGATAACTGCTACAGCTCTTACCTTTATTATTTTTTTTTTTTATAGTTTTTGATGCATCCGTATATATCATATCTCAATCCATTTTTCTATCCGGTAACTATTTAAATTTCTATTCTTTAGTAATTACATGTTTTCTTTTGGGTTATCAAACATCCACGGTGGTATTGCAGGCATTGGTACTGTAGGACTAACTTTAATATTGTCAATTTTAACTTTATTACATATGTCTCCTATAATCCACCCAAAACTATTCTTTTTTGTTTTCTCTTTTTCTTGGCAGTTTGGTAGCACTGGACAAGTCGGATATCCTTGCTTGGATCCTTTTAAAGTTGCCCGATAAACTGCTGAGAGTTGATCTCTCCTCTTGTCCAAAGGTTTTTCGTTCATTTTTACTTGTAATACTGCCACTAGGGTTGATGTAGTAGCTCCACAACATAACCTTAAAGCCTGTGACTGGATCCGGTCTATTTTCCCAAGTCATGTTTTTGAAGCAGATTGGTAAATAATGCATCCGTAATCAATAACAGATGGAATTAAAGTTATAAATATATACATGTATTGTTTTCAACGTTAACCTATCAGCCCCCCAATCATTACCCCTCAAAGCCCTCATTATATTTAACACCTTTTTACTTTTTCCCCTATTTTTTTATTTTCCGGAAGGAACACTCCTGAAGGAATAAATAAAGTACTATCTAATCTAATCTAATCAAATCTATTTTGCTGATGTGGGTTGACTAGTTCATATTTTTATCAAACCATATTCCTAAATATTTAAATACTTGTACCTCTTCTATATTTTCACCTTAGAGTTTTTATTTGGAGCTTGTTTTGTACTTTTGTCTTTGTAAAATGTATGACTTTTGTCTTTCCAACAGAGAATCTTAAACCTCAAGCCGTTCCCCAGTCTTGAACATTATTTACCACTTTGTTAGTTTTTTGATTATTTCTTTTGACTCTAAATAATATACTAGTCTTTCATTAATCATTTTTTTTTTCCATTACTTTCCCCAAATTTATAATTTCCTGCCTCTTCCGGGTCTTACCCTGACTTGCATATTGGAATTATTACCGCTAATTTTCCCCTCTGCCGGTCATTCTCCTTCTTCATATATCCTGTCATATCATTTCAAGACCACTTCTTTGACGATGCTACCTAAGTTTTTGATCATTTGATAACCCGCTAGGTCTTTCCCCGGTGACGTATTTTTAACCTTTTTCAAAATTCGAACCATTTCATTCAAAGAAAATGTCATATCCATAGTGTTGGTAAAGCTATTATCGTTGTCTTCCATCATTTCCCCAATATTTAAACTCATTGTTTTTCTATCTTTTGTTTTTCCACATTTCTCAAATTATCATTACTGTGCACTTTAACAAATGTTTTTGCTAAAGGTTCTGCTGTTTCTTTACCCGTGACTACATCTTCTTTAATAAATGTGGCACATCAGCCTCTTTACCCTTCATTCCTATCTTTACGAATCGTTATATATCCTTTTATTATAAAGTTTAATTTTGGCTTCAGCCCTGTTTCTTGAATACAAATTATATGTGGTTTAGTTTTCATATTTTTAATATATCCCTTTAATTCATGTTCGGTTGCTATCAAACTTCTGGCATTCCACCGGACAATTAACAGGGTGTTGGAATGTGGTAACATGACTCCGTCACGTCTACTCTCCGTAGTACAGCTTTCACCCGGTCCCAAGATAGTTCTTTCAACAACTTTGCTGCTGCTTTGACAATCATTTTGATCTTCTCAGTCTTATTTTTTACTTTCATTTTGTATCAAAGCTGAGTTGTGCTCTCTGGTTTATTTTGCAAATGAACCGACAGAACATGATCATGTACAAGACTCGCCTACCCACAATGCACTGCAGCCCAACGCTCCTGGTCGGATGTTTTTTCGGGGTTCATGGAGAGATGCGGTAAAGAGTGGTAGCCAAGACACACGGTCACACACGGTCACACACGGTCACACACGGTAACACTCGGCAATTATTTTGACCTGGGGAGCAGATTTAGAGGAAAAAATGTGTCTGGGGGGCCGGGATATCTGATTTTCAGGTACAAAAAACTTCACAATGACACAAAATAAACACAACAGTTAAACCTCACACTAAAAACAAGACATTGACTTGTACGTTCAAAAGACAGAATAGAACAAGACAAGACATGCAATGCCATCTACAAAATGTTATGTAAATGTTAGTCATTACACACGCGGCTATGGTTTTGATGTATTTGTTACAGACATGTTTACGTCAAGTAACATCACATGGTTCCATTTGCACCTTTCAACAAATCTGAAAAGGAATATTAAGAAGTAAAACTTATATTTAATCCTACCTCTTCTCCGAGCACACGGTGACTGTACATACGGGTCGAAAAATGTTGACCTAATTCAGCATTTCTCAAAGTGTGGGGAATAGAGACATGACAGGTGGGGCGCGAGGAAAGGGAGGACATTTTTATTTTTGATTTTTTTACTATGCTTTCATTTTCTATACACACTGTAAATCACTTTGTGATTCTGTCTGTGAAATCCGCCGTATAAATAAATGTAAATTACTTATTTTTCCTGTAGGCTTTAAATTTCTCGGCAGGAGCGAAAGTTTGACAGACATAGCAACAGTAACTTTTGCATGCGGGGCTAAGAGGAACAAACTTTCGCGCGGATGGGTAGCAGGCTAATGTGCGGACCACAATTACACAAAATGGATAAATTTGCAACTCGCACCTCAAAGGTCTGCGGAGAAACAAAAATATGACGGGTCTAATCAACCAAAAAGTCAACCTAAAAGAAAATATGGCGAAGGGTATCTTGCTCTTGGATTCACGGCAGCGGAGGTGGGGGCAGAGGAGAGACCCCTGTGTGTTCTGTGTCTAAAACGGCTAGCAGCAGACAGCATGAGACCCAACAAATTAAAGAGACAACTCGAGACCTCACATGATGTCCAATAAATTGTTTTGTTGGGGCGATGGGGGTAGGTGGGCCTTGAAAACTAACTCCTTAGTCTAAAGTGGGGATGACAGAAAAAAAAAAAGTTTGAGAAGCCCTGACCTAATTGTACGGATCTCACTTTAAACGGCAAACCGATCATTTAAATGTTTTCACTTTGAATATGAAACGAGGAGTAAAATGTACAATGTACAATATTATCAATTATTTCACAATGACATGTTTTAAGGATATTGTACAGTATAATTAAATCTAAAATGAATGTGATCACTTTCAGGATCATTTTATTTTTAGCCAGTAAACAACTGTTATGTACTTTTGAATCGGGTTTTCAAAAAAAAAGAAAAAGGGAGGGACAATCAAGGATCAACAATGGCACGACTTTCACTAGCTTGCGTGAGGTCAAAAGACAAGAGATTTTAGACCAATGCTGCTTTGGATCTGTTCCTGCTAAACTAGTAAGTGACTTTCAATGCTCAAATCAGAATAATAATACTAATTTTAGCTACTGGAAATTTGTGTGGTAGCAATAAATACCCACCAGCGCGATACTTCGCAGTTCCACACTGACCAACCACGCAACAAACTCAAAAGAACTGTACCAGGAAAAAACAATGCAGTGACTTCAAACTGCAAATATAAGGTTTGAGTAAAATATGTAGGTTGGTGTGAATGTTGTCCGTCTATCTATGTTGACCCTGCAATGAGGGGGCGACTTGTCCAGGGTGTACACCTCCTTCCACCTGATTGTAGCTGAGATAGGCGCCAGCGACCCCCACGTCCCCAAAAGGGAATAAGTTGTAGAAAACGGATGTAGGTTCCTACTGTGGAAAGTTCAGTAATACAGAATCATTGTGGCATTATCGTGTCAGTTTGACGCTATATGCGCTAGTCCTCATGGTAAATGTGGTTTTCCTTTTGGGAAAACGCCATCGCTTTGGTTCACTGGTGCGGCCAATATAAACCAAAACTGAAAGTTCTTAAGTGGGGCTTTAAGTAGAGTTTATAAATCTTGTATCTGTGCCACATATAGCCTTATTTCAGTGTCAACAGTCTCCAGCTTACTTGCTACACATGTTTTGGCTCTGCCCATCCCTGTGCAGTTATTGGACCGACATTTTTAATACTTTGTCTGTTGTTGTAATTACCTACTAGGCCTTCTTTGCCTTTATTTGTTGTTGTATCTTTATGTTAGCAATTGGGACTTTTTGAATGAAATTGTCTGTGGCTCCATGTTAACGAAGTTGCCTGTACTATTTGACTGATGCATTTTATTGATTGATTTATTATTTTTCTTTCTTTTTCGTTTTGTCTCCTCAGAAAAAAAATGTGGTAACTTTGTTTGTTTTATAACTTGTGCCAGGATAGCAGTAATTGCACAAAGGCATTCTTCTTCTTTTAGTTTTCTGACAGCACGTAGGCGTTCATATCAACTTTCGTCTTTTTAACAAATGGGTAAAGGGGGGATGATGTATGCCGTAAAACTAGTTGGCACATTTAATATTTAATAATAATGAATATTGTAAAATTCTATAATTTTTGTTATTTAAAGGGGAAAACCCGATTCAAAAGTACATAACAGTTGTTTACTGGCTAAAAATAAAATGATCCTGAAAGTGATCACATTCATTTTAGATTTAATTATACTGTACAATATCCTTAAAACATGTCATTGTGAAATAATTGATAATATTGTACATTGTACATTTTACTCCTCGTTTCATATTCAAAGTGAAAACATTTAAATGATCGGTTTGCCGTTTAAAGTGAGATCCGTACAATTAGGTCAGGGCTTCTCAAACTTTTTTTTTTTCTGTCATCCCCACTTTAGACTAAGGGGTTAGTTTTCAAGGCCCACCTACCCCCATCGCCCCAACAAAACAATTTATTGGACATCATGTGAGGTCTCGAGTTGTCTCTTTAATTTGTTGGGTCTCATGCTGTCTGCTGCTAGCCGTTTTAGACACAGAACACACAGGGGTCTCTCCTCTGCCCCCACCTCCGCTGCCGTGAATCCAAGAGCAAGATACCCTTCGCCATATTTTCTTTTAGGTTGACTTTTTGGTTGATTAGACCCGTCATATTTTTGTTTCTCCGCAGACCTTTGAGGTGCGAGTTGCAAATTTATCCATTTTGTGTAATTGTGGTCCGCACATTAGCCTGCTACCCATCCGCGCGAAAGTTTGTTCCTCTTAGCCCCGCATGCAAAAGTTACTGTTGCTATGTCTGTCAAACTTTCGCTCCTGCCGAGAAATTTAAAGCCTACAGGAAAAATAAGTAATTTACATTTATTTATACGGCGGATTTCACAGACAGAATCACAAAGTGATTTACAGTGTGTATAGAAAATGAAAGCATAGTAAAAAAATCAAAAATAAAAATGTCCTCCCTTTCCTCGCGCCCCACCTGTCATGTCTCTATTCCCCACACTTTGAGAAATGCTGAATTAGGTCAACATTTTTCGACCCGTATGTACAGTCACCGTGTGCTCGGAGAAGAGGTAGGATTAAATATAAGTTTTACTTCTTAATATTCCTTTTCAGATTTGTTGAAAGGTGCAAATGGAACCATGTGATGTTACTTGACGTAAACATGTCTGTAACAAATACATCAAAACCATAGCCGCGTGTGTAATGACTAACATTTACATAACATTTTGTAGATGGCATTGCATGTCTTGTCTTGTTCTATTCTGTCTTTTGAACGTACAAGTCAATGTCTTGTTTTTAGTGTGAGGTTTAACTGTTGTGTTTATTTTGTGTCATTGTGAAGTTTTTTGTACCTGAAAATCAGATATCGCGGCCCCCCAGACACATTTTTTTCCTCTAAATCTGCTCCCCAGGTCAAAATAATTGCCGAGTGTGACCGTGTGTGACCGTGTGTGACCGTGTGTGACCGTGTGTGACCGTGTGTCTTGGCTACCACTCTTTACCGCATCTCTCCATGAACCCCGAAAAAACATCCGACCAGGAGCGTTGGGCTGCAGTGCATTGTGGGTAGGCGAGTCTTGTACATGATCATGTTCTGTCGGTTCATTTGCAAAATAAACCAGAGAGCACAACTCAGCTTTGATACAAAATGAAAGTAAAAAATAAGACTGAGAAGATCAAAATGATTGTCAAAGCAGCAGCAAAGTTGTTGAAAGAACTATCTTGGGACCGGGTGCAAGCTGTACTACGGAGAGTAGACGTGACGGAGTCATGTTACCACATTCCAACACCCTGTTAATTGTCCGGTGGAATGCCAGAAGTTTGATAGCAACCGAACATGAATTAAAGGGATATATTAAAAATATGAAAACTAAACCACATATAATTTGTATTCAAGAAACAGGGCTGAAGCCAAAATTAAACTTTATAATAAAAGGATATATAACGATTCGTAAAGATAGGAATGAAGGGTAAAGAGGCTGATGTGCCACATTTATTAAAGAAGATGTAGTCACGGGTAAAGAAACAGCAGAACCTTTAGCAAAAACATTTGTTAAAGTGCACAGTAATGATAATTTGAGAAATGTGGAAAAACAAAAGAGAGAAAAACAATGAGTTTAAATATTGGGGAAATGATGGAAGACAACGATAATAGCTTTACCAACACTATGGATATGACATTTTCTTTGAATGAAATGGTTCGAATTTTGAAAAAGGTTAAAAATACGTCACCGGGGAAAGACCTAGCGGGTTATCAAATGATCAAAAACTTAGGTAGCATCGTCAAAGAAGTGGTCTTGAAATGATATGACAGGATATATGAAGAAGGAGAATGACCGGCAGAGGGGAAAATTAGCGGTAACAATTCCAATATGCAAGTCAGGGTAAGACCCGGAAGAGGCAGGAAATTATAAATTTGGGGAAAGTAATGGAAAAAAAAAAAAAGATTAATGAAAGACTAGTATATTATTTAGAGTCAAAAGAAATAATCAAAAAACTAACAAAGTGGTAAATAATGTTCAAGACTGGGGAACGGCTTGAGGTTTAAGATTCTCTGTTGGAAAGACAAAAGTCATACATTTTACAAAGACAAAAGTACAAAACAAGCTCCAAATAAAAACTCTAAGGTGAAAATATAGAAGAGGTACAAGTATTTAAATATTTAGGAATATGGTTTGATAAAAATATGAACTAGTCAACCCACATCAGCAAAATAGATTTGATTAGATTAGATTAGATAGTACTTTATTTATTCCTTCAGGAGTGTTCCTTCCGGAAAATAAAAAAATAGGGGAAAAAGTAAAAAGGTGTTAAATATAATGAGGGCTTTGAGGGGTAATGATTGGGGGGCTGATAGGTTAACGTTGAAAACAATACATGTATATATTTATAACTTTAATTCCATCTGTTATTGATTACGGATGCATTATTTACCAATCTGCTTCAAAAACATGACTTGGGAAAATAGACCGGATCCAGTCACAGGCTTTAAGGTTATGTTGTGGAGCTACTACATCAACCCTAGTGGCAGTATTACAAGTAAAAATGAACGAAAAACCTTTGGACAAGAGGAGAGATCAACTCTCAGCAGTTTATCGGGCAACTTTAAAAGGATCCAAGCAAGGATATCCGACTTGTCCAGTGCTACCAAACTGCCAAGAAAAAGAGAAAACAAAAAAGAATAGTTTTGGGTGGATTATAGGAGACATATGTAATAAAGTTAAAATTGACAATATTAAAGTTAGTCCTACAGTACCAATGCCTGCAATACCACCGTGGATGTTTGATAACCCAAAAGAAAACATGTAATTACTAAAGAATAGAAATTTAAATAGTTACCGGATAGAAAAATGGATTGAGATATGATATATACGGATGCATCAAAAACTATAAAAAAAAATAATAATAAAGGTAAGAGCTGTAGCAGTTATCCCACAAGGAAACATAGTATTAAATAAAATAATCAGTGATAAACTATCTGTTTTTTACGGGGGAATTGGTAGCAATTTATATGGCAGTTAACTGGATAGAGGAAAACAAAGCAGGGAAAGTAGTTGTGTGCTCGGACTCCAGCAGTGCATTGATGAGCATAAAAAAAACATAGCATCAGAAACAAGACAAGATTTAGTTTATGAAATAGTTCAGGCAATCTATAGAATAAATAAAGCGGGAGGTGTGGTAACATTTCTTTGGGTTCCTTGGAAGATATTGTAGGATGGAATTCACAACACATAGGATATAAAGCATTATACACGTATTTAAAAAACATTGGGTTAAATAAAAGAATATAGAGTAGGGATCCATCTTGGTCCACACTCCATTTCAGTAAGTGAAGCTAATGCACACCAGAAGGTTGCTTGGCGGAAACAACCGCCCACCTCCGGAATCAGTCCCCGCCCATTCCCCTTAGGCGCGAAATTCATTTGAGCGAAAGACATTGGAATGAGAGGAGCTCTTTAAAGCTCCTGAGAATCTTAAAAAGCTTACAGAAAACGAGAAAAACTTACAGCGGGTGCCTGTCGGACATTCACCGTCGTTTTCGATGATTTCCCCTCGGAGCAAGGATTCGATGTCTGGAGTCTTTGGCGCAATCAAGCCTTCTCCTCTGCCTGGAACGGCCGTTGACGGACCCGCCAGCGTTAAGGGAGACCAGCGAGCCGGAGATGTAAACGGAAAATCTGTAAGTAAATATATGTATATATGTATTGTATACCGCATGTTTTTTTCTTGTAAAATGAGAATCATTTGACTCACCAGACTGCGATTGTGTTAAAACGATCGCGTTAGGATCTTACGGCAATTCCTCTATGAAACAAAATAATGAATACACATAACATTAAATAATTCGAAGGTTTAAACACACCTCGATAATCATCTTCCAACTTTGTAAGATCGTTTAAACAAAGTTCATCGTCTTTCACTTCGTCGTCATCGGCTGGTAAAAAAAAAAAGTATTACAACGTCGTACAAGTGCAATGCTTTTAACGTTTAAATGCTTAAATGGAGTTAAACCAATGTCTAATAACATGGTATAGCAGAGGTAATGGGGTGTGTGTGTGTGTGTGTGTGTGTGTGTGTGTGTGTGTGTGTGTGTGTGTGTGTGTGTGTGTGTGTGTGTGTGCTTGTGTGCGTGTGTGTGTGTGTGTGTGTGTGTGTGTGTGTGCGTGCGTGCGTGCGTGCGTGCGTGCGTGCGTGCGTGTGTGTGTGCGTGCGTGCGTGTCCTGTTGTTTCAAACGATCGTAAACATTTAAACTGTCAAATGGCTGGTCAGTAAAAACTGAACCCTCCTTTGTCCCCAAACTGACCTGTTGTTTCAAACGATCGTAAACATTTAAACTGTCAAATGGCTGGTCAGTTGCTAGGTTACACTGTGTTCTGCGATAGTTTCTCCATCTGTTTAAATATGTTTTCGTGAGGTATGGAAGTTGTTTCAAACGATCGTAAACATTTAAACTGTCAAATGGCTGGTCAGTAAAAACTGAACCCTCCTTTGTCCCCTCTTCTGGTCTTAACGATGTGTGCGTACGAATGTGTGTGTGTGTGTGCGTGTGTGTGCGTGTCCACATCTCCCCACGTAACAAAAACTTCCCAATCCACGGTAGATAACGATGAAAATATCGAGAAAGGGCTTCCGTCTCTTCTTTCTTTTAGCTGAAATAAGCAGATATCACCCATTTCGTATCTGAATACAATTCCAAAAGATCCCTCCATCCCGTACGCTTCCAAGTCCCATTTCTCACGCAAAGACTCGGTCGGTGGCATCTGAATACGATTTAGAAACACTCGACTTTTTTGCGGAGCGTCAATGTAAGTTTTATTATTTTTATAAATCGACACAGGCGTTTCACTAATCATGACCGAATCGAACAAAGTCTTTACGCTAACGTATAAAGCTCCAAATAATGACTAAGCCTTACACCGCCCTTTTGTACCCCTCCTCTGCGTGTGTGTGTGTGTGTGTGTGTGTGTGTGTGTGTGTGTGTGTGTGTGCGTGTGTGAAGTGCATGCGTGTCCACATCTCCACACGCCACATTCCCAGCCATCAATACATCGAAATCTGGAAGTTGTTTCAAACGATCGTAAACATTTAAACTGTCAAATGGCTGCTCAGTAAAAACTGAACCCTCCTTTGTTCCCTCGTCAGGTCTTAACTCCACCCTCTTCCTGGTTTAACCACTCCCACCGCAGGTCTTAACTCTGCCCTCTTTCTGGTTAAAACTCCACCCTCTTCCTGGTTTAACCACTCCCACCGCAGGTCTTAACTCCACCCTCTTCCGGGTAAGCCACACCCACTTGACCTTGACATTTGACCCTGACCTTTGAACTTGACCTTTGACTTTGACCTTTGAACTTGACCCCTCATAAATCATTGACCTTTGACCTTGACCCCTCATAAATCATTGATTTATGACCCCCCCATAAATCATTTTTTGACAGAAGGTATGGTCTTAATACTCTCTCCCGAGTTTTGGAAAAGTTGCAATAAGCAGATACACAATTGTTACAGTTTATTCACCGTGACTCATTAGGAACACCGATATAGTGATTTTGCATATTTAATTGTTTAGCTCAGT
Source organism: Nerophis ophidion (assembly GCF_033978795.1). Taxonomy (NCBI): domain Eukaryota; kingdom Metazoa; phylum Chordata; class Actinopteri; order Syngnathiformes; family Syngnathidae; genus Nerophis; species Nerophis ophidion. The sequence goes on along the minus strand of NC_084614.1, from coordinate 31,565,872 downwards.
CTCCTTAACAATGGATTTGTGCTCCGCAGACACTTGAGAAAGCCGTTGTCCATTAGAGAGGGTTGATCTTTTGTACACTCGCAGTTTTCTGCGTGACGATCCCTTGTAGATAAGCAGCTCTGCATAGGCCTTACGAAAGTCCCTATTCAGGGCGGGGTAAAGGATGGGGTTCAAGAGCGAGTTAAAGTAGCCTAGCCACAGGAGGACAGAGTGAAGCGTGGACGGGGGGTTCATGTGTTCCTTGATGCCTATGCAGGTAAAGTAGGTGAAGTACGGGAACCAGCAGATGATGAAGGCTCCCAGCACAGCGGCGAGCGTGATGGTAGCTTTGTGCTCTCTGGCTATGGCTGCAGTTGACGCCGTGCGGGCGAATGACGGCGTGGCGGCACGTATTCGTTGCACCTGTGATTAAAATTACACTCATATTTGTATGGTAGAAATTATACATATTGCAACTCTGTACATTTTTCAGTGTGTTATATTAAATTAGAGCTCCAGTGGCAGTGTGTGAACTGTCCTGCATGAATGGGACTTAATGCATTTCTGCTCTAGATGACTGAGTAATATTTCTGTTGAGCTGTAATGATTACAGGTGACACTCAAACAAGCCAGCTGATAGCAGACGGTCCAAAAGCAGTGAACATTTGCAATCAACCAATATGTTACAGATGTACCTCAACTGAAGAGTGCCACAACTTAAGAGTGTTTTGAGATAAGAGCTGTCCCATTTGCGTTAAGTTGCAAGAGACTCCATTAGCTGGTGGGAAAAATTCCACAGTGAACCCCACAAGATCCGCCCCAAAAACATATCATCGATTAAGAGTTGTGTGAATTTCCTACTCAAAATTGGCATACCTTTGAATCCAGAAAGAATTGCACACAAGAAAAAGTTCAGATGCGTGTAAGTTTTCGCATGTACTAATCCAAGCACATTTCTTTTTTACATCCAAATTGACAAGGAATTGACTTTAGATGTTTGTGTGGCTGGGCACGCCCGGACCACGCCCAGGCCACGCCCCCTTATAGATGCGCAAATCATATTGAAATTAGTCCTGTGCATGAAATTTGCGGACTCTGCCGAATCGGAGTGCTTCTTTCTCGTTTTTCAAACGAAGGAAAGAAGTTTAAGATTGTGAGCTCGTTATCTAATTTTTACTTGACCCAGGATGATACAGCGAGACCATGCGATAAACCGTGGTTTGTTTTTCGCTAAAGGAGGAGAAGAGGCGGCGGACACAAAGTAAAGAAGCTGGGTCAAAAAATTTGTAGTACGAAACGTTGGCCAAGGTTAAATTTCCTTCTCTCTCCAATGCTAGAACCTGGACGTACGCATGTGTATATTGATAATAAAATTATGTTCTATTCAACCATCCATCCATTTTCTACCGCTTGTCCCTTTTGGGGTTGCGGGGGATGCTGGAGCCTATCTCAGCTGCATTCGGGCGGAAGGCGGCGTACACCCTGGACATGTCATAACCTCATCACAGGGCCAACACAGATAGACAGACAACATTCCCACTCACATTTACACACCAGGACCAATTTAGTTTTGCCAATCAACTTATCCCCAGGTGCATGTCTTTGGAGGTGGGAGGAAGCTGGAGTACCCGGAGGGAACCCACGCAGTCATGGGGAGAACATGCAAACTCCATACAGAAAGATCCCGAGCCCGGGTTTGAACTCAGGACTACTCAGGACCTTCGTATTGTGAGGCACATGCATTAACCCCTCCCCCACCGTGCTGCCCATTATCATGTTAATACTTTCACTACCCTGCTGCTTTAAACCATTGTAAAGAATACAGGCCTGAGCTGGGTAATACAATTAGCTATGCTATGGGCAACATATTCTTTAGCGAGGCTCGCAAACATAATAACCGATTATAATACTAACTGGTCCATTACCAACACAGTATGCACATGGCCATTCGAAAGTAGTTTTTAGGAAGATTATTCTTCATTTTCTGGTGGACGGTGATGCTATTGTCTCACATTAGAAGGCTAAGCTAGCTACACAACAAATCAAACTAACATTGCTAATGTATATTCACACATTTCTAACATACTGTTATTACTTAACGTTTCATTAAAAGTGACTATTTCGGAAAATACAATATTGTGAAGGTTTGAGGTTGAAGTAGGACTAATCTTTTCACACACTCGGATTGACTTCCTAACAATTGCAGGCTCATTACCATGACTCATAACAGTTAAAAGTAAGGCATTTTTTACTTCAGATTAGGCCGAAAGTTTGTGTAGTGACTTGTGCTGGTTAAAGCAAACAAACCACAGAGCATTTTTTTCATTGGTTTTCATCGTTGACATGATGTTGCAGCACAGTCGGTTTTACATCAGTTTCAAATGGCTGAGTCACGCAAGGATGTTTGGGTAAATGTCTACCATGAATAGACAATCCGTTAATGTCAAGTATGGAAAATAACTCACAAAAGGAGCAAATTCTAAACAGCCATATAGAGGTAGTATGAACGTAGGCAAAATTGTTTTATAAATATGTCTGCAATGCCTCCATTTCAAAATTTTGGGACTTATGCAGATCCCAGATACACATACGAAGGTATTATCAGGTAAAAACGTTGGTTTTGCACAACAGGATCCTTTTAAAAAAATATTTTTTAAATGGCTTTTAAAAAACAGGCTGAGCTACACATTTCTATATATTTTTTAGTAGTATTAAACAATGTTTTAATTGAGTTTAATTTTTTTAATAAAACAATTCAGTTTTTTGTTTGTTTTAAAACCTCTCAGATATTTTTATTTGTTTTATCATTTAAATATTTCCTTTGCTGTAACCTTTGTAATTTTACAGAATTTTTACAGCACTACGGGGCAGCTTGAGACGTTGTTTTTAAACGGGAACCGCACCTTTTTTTGGGGGGGAATTTTGCCAATCATTTATAATCCTTATGTGAGACAAGCACATATATGTTTTTCTTTTTTTTTTGCATTCTAACTAGAGCCTGTTGGAGTCGCTCTATTCTGCCAATAGGGTGCTTAAAACAACAACATCCAAACACATCCATCAAAGTTTTATATGCATGCTGTAAATATTTAGGTAATTAAAATGTGAATATTCTAAGCATACAGTGGCACATTAATTTCACAAACACAATCATTTAAAAAATGCATCACAACGCTGGCTTTTCCTTCATCCACATCACTGATTACTACTTAATGCAGACGTCATTAGAGCCAACAAACATAATAAAACATCATTTACTGTACAATGTCTTCTCTCACTAGGATGCCGACTATTAGGATGTTTACATATTCCTAATAAGATAAAGGATGAATCAAAATACTCACGAATAAAAAGATAGGCTGGACCAAGCGTCTTTTTGTTGATTTTTTTTGCCATTCCCGGGTCTAAATTGGATGCCAACTTGTCAAATTATGTTTTCATCCTGAGTGAGAGGCAACATATATTATCTAGAACAGAACTCGGCAAATTAAGGCCCGGGGGCCACATGCGGCCCGTTGAGCTTTTCAATCTGGCCCACCGGACATTTCCCCCCAATTTTTTTTTAGATCATTAAGATGGAAAGTGTAGCTGCCATTAAGATGTGCAGTGATGTTTTCTAACGACCATAAGTCTTCAACTATACAAAGTATTTCAATGGTTGGAATCTGCGCTTATGGATAATATACCAGTTACTATGGTAATCTAATTAGTTACTATGGTCATCTAATTAGTTACTATAGTAATGTAAGTCACAGCAGCTCAGACGAGGCACCAAGTTGTGTGGGTGTGCAGCGTTTTCACAGACCCGGAAGAAGATTTTCACAACAAAGTTCTAAAGCTTAGTGATGTGTCAGATATATCAGATTGTCCATCCATCCATCCATCCATCATCTTCCGCTTATCCGAGGTCGGGTCGCGGGGGCAGCAGCCTAAGCAGGGAAGCCCAGACTTCCCTATCTCCAGCCACTTCGTCTAGCTCTTCCCGGGGGATCCCGAGGCGTTCCCAGGCCAGCCGGGAGACATAGTCTTCCCAACGTGTCCTGGGTCTTCCCCGTGGCCTCCTACCAGCTGGACGTGCCCTAAACACATCCCTAGGGAGGCGTTCGGGTGGCATCCTGACCAGATGCCCGAACCACTTCATCTGGCTCCTCTCGATGTGGAGGAGCAGCGGCTTTACGTTGAGGTCCTCCCGGATGGCAGAGCTTCTCACCCTATCTCTAAGGGAGAGAACCGCCACCCGGCGGAGGAAACTCATTTCGGCCGCTTGTACCCGTGATCTTATCCTTTCGGTCATGACCCAAAGCTCATGACCATAGGTGAGGATGGGAACGTAGATCGACCGGTAAATTGAGAGCTTTGCCTTCCGGCTCAGCTCCTTCTTCACCACAACGGATCGATACAACGTCCGCATTACTGAAGACGCCGCACCGATCCGCCTGTCGATCTCACGATCCACTCTTCCCCCACTCGTGAACAAGACTCCTAGGTACTTGAACTCCTCCACTTGGGGCAGGGTCTCCTCCCCAACCCGGAGATGGCACTCCACCCTTTTCCGGGCGAGAACCATGGACTCGGACTTGGAGGTGCTGATTCTCATTCCGGTCGCTTCACACTCGGCTGCGAACCGATCCAGTGAGAGCTGAAGATCCCGGCCAGATGAAGCCATCAGGACTACATCATCTGCAAAAAGCAGAGACCTGATCCCGTGGCCACCAAACCGGAACCCCTCAACGCCGTGGCTGCGCCTAGAAATTCTGTCCATAAAAGTTATGAATAGAATCGGTGACAAAGGACAGCCTTGGCGGAGTCCAACCCTCACTGGAAACGTGTCCGACTTACTGCCAGCAATGCGGACCAAGCTCTGACACTGATCATACAGGGAGCGGACTGCCACAATAAGACAGTCCGATACCCCATACTCTCTGAGCACTCCCCACAGGACTTCCCGAGGGACACGGTCGAATGCCTTCTCCAAGTCCACAAAGCACATGTAGACTGGTTGGGCAAACTCCCATGCACCCTCAAGAACCCTGCCGAGAGTATAGAGCTGGTCCACAGTTCCACGACCAGGACGAAAACCACACTGTTCCTCCTTAATCCGAGGTTCGACTATCCGGCGAAGCTTCCTCTCCAGTACACCTGAATAAACCTTACCGGGAAGGCTGAGGAGTGTGATCCCACGATAGTTGGAACACACCCTCCGGTCCCCCTTCTTAAAGAGCGGGACCACCACCCCGGTCTGCCAATCCAGAGGTACCGCCCCCGATGTCCACGCGATGCTGCAGAGTCTTGTCAACCAAGACAGCCCCACAGCATCCAGAGCCTTAAGGAACTCCGGGCGGATCTCATCCACCCCCGGGGCCTTGCCGCCGAGGAGCTTTTTAACTACCTCAGCGACCTCGGCCCCAGAAATAGGAGAGTCCACTACAGATTCCCCAGGCACCGCTTCCTCAAAGAAAGACGTGTTGGTGGGATTGAGGAGGTCTTCGAAGTATTCCCTCCACCGATCCACAACATCCGCAGTCGAAGTCAGCAGAACACCATCCGCACCATACACGGTGTTGATAGTGCACTGCTTCCCCTTCCTGAGGCGCCGTATGGTGGTCCAGAATCGCTTCGAAGCCGTCCGGAAGTCGTTTTCCATGGCTTCCCCGAACTCTTCCCATGTCCGAGTTTTTGCCTCCGCGACCGCTAAAGCTGCACACCGCTTGGCCCGTCGGTACCCGTCCACTGCCTCCGGAGTCCTATGAGCCAAAAGAACACGATAGGACTCCTTCTTCAGCTTGACGGCATCCCTCACTGCTGGTGTCCACCAACGGGTTCTGGGATTACCGCCACGACAGGCACCAACAACCTTGCGGCCACAGCTCCAATCAGCCGCCTCGACAATAGAGGTTCGGAACATGGTCCACTCGGACTCAATGTCCCGCACCTCCCTCGTGACATGTTCAAAGTTCTCCCGGAGGTGTGAATTGAAACTCTCTCTGACAGGAGACTCTGCCAGACGTTCCCAGCAGACCCTCACAATGCGCTTGGGCCTGCCAGGTCTGTCCGGCATCCTCTCCCACCATCGCAGCCAACTCACCACCAGGTGGTGATCGGTAGAAAGCTCCGCCCCTCTCTTCACCCGAGTGTCCAAAACATAAGGCCTCAAATCTGATGACACAACTACAAAGTCGATCATGGAACTGCGGCCTAGGGTGTCCTGGTGCCAAGTGCACATATGGACACCCTTATGTTTGAACATGGTGTTTGTTATGGACAATCCGTGACAAGCACAAAAGTCCAATAACAAAACACCACTCGGGTTTGGATCCGGGCGACCATTCTTCCCAATCACGCCTCTCCAGGTTTCACTGTCGTTGCCAACATGAGCGTTGAAGTCTCCCAGTAGGACAAGGGAATCACCCGGAGGAGCACTTTCCAGTACTCCCTCGAGTGTACCCAAAAAGGGTGGGTATTCTGAACTGCTGTTTGGTGCATAAGCACAAACAACAGTTAGGACCCGTCCCCCCACCCGAAGGCGAAGGGAAGCTACCCTCTCGTCCACTGGGTTGAACTCAAACGTGCAGGCTTTGAGCCGGGGGGCAACGAGAATTGCCACCCCAGCCCGTCGCCTCTCACTGCCGGCAACGCCAGAGTGGAAGAGGGTCCAGTCCCTCTCGAGAGAACTGGTTCCAGAGCCCTTGCTGTGCGTCGAGGTGAGTCCGACTATATCCAGCCGGAACTTCTCTACCTCGCGCACTAGCTCAGGCTCCTTCCCCCCCAGTGAGGTGACGTTCCACGTCCCAAGAGCTAGCTTCTGTAGCCGAGGATCGGACCGCCAAGTGCCCTGCCTTCGGCTGCCGCCCAGCTCACAATGCACCCGACCTCTATGGCCCCTCCTATGAGTGGTAAGCCCATTGGAGGGATGACCCACGTTGCCTCTTCGGGCTGTGCCCGGCCGGGCCCCATGGGGACAGGCCCGACCACCAGGCGCTCGCCATTGTGCCCCAACTCCGGGCCTGGCTCCAGAGCGGGGCCCCGGTGACCCACGTCCGGGCGAGGGAAATCTGGGTTCATTTTGTTGTAATTCCATAGAAGTCTTTGTAGGTGGATTTATTTTGTACCCTTCGCGTTCATATTTCACTGTTTGTTGCATTTTTGTTGCGTTTCACTTGTTTGTAAAATATGTCGATCGAAAGGGGGTGTGACATTCATATTTTGTCAATATTCAGTGTTTTATCCTTCATAGAAAAAAGTAAAATTCCATTATGTCTTTTAAAGTGGTCTGTCATAGTGTTTTTAGCATTCAATAAGACATTATTGTGAGGTTTTGTATTAGTGTTCATAATAATAGATATACCGGCAACCAGACATATTTATTTCTCTAAATATGGCCCCCGAGTCAAAATAATTGCCCAGGCCTGATGTAGAATTTACTTCCACGAGCCCCGAGACAAGAAAGCAGCTCACCAGCCAATGATGTCAAAATAGCAGCACAAGCTCCTTAGCTCTCTGTAATCACGGTGCCGCTATAAATAGTTTGTCTGTGTTAGCGTTTATTATAATAAAAAATATCACTAAAATTTGGTTAATATTCAGGTAATGAAATGTAAATGGAGTATTATTGGTGGCTTTTGGGTGGTTATTCAGAGGGCTCTATGAACGGAATAGAGGACCTTCCATAGACTCTATTGCAGTGGTTCTTAACCTTGTTGGACGTACCGAACCCCATTAGTTTCATATACGCATTCACCGAACCCTTCTTAGTGAAAAATAAAATGTTTTTTTTTTTTAATTCAAGACAAAGTTATGTGTTTTTGGTAACACTTTAGTATGGAGAACATATTCTAAGTAACAAAGACTTAATTTAGAGGTTTTTAGACACTAGGGGAACATCTTCTAAGTAACAAAGACTTCATTTGGAGTTATTTGTTTAGGGTTAGGGTTAGGGTTAGAGGGTTAGGGTTATAAGGAGGCCATGCCAAATAAGGCATTAATAAGTACTTAATAATGACTAGTTAAGAGCCAATATGTTACTAATTTGCATGTTAATAAGCAACTAATTAATGGTGAATATGTCCCCCATACTAAAGTGTTACCATGTTTTTTTTTATTGGTGCACAAAATGAACCGTGCATGAACATCACCATGTTCAAAGAACAAAACCGACACTAAACTCCCACTAGACTGCATAAACTCACAACAAATTACCCCCCTGTAAATCAGTGTGACCTCTGCTGTTGCCGTATCCGTAATACACCGATAGGGAGAAGTTTTTATTGACACGATGACTCGGGTGTGATTTGACCTCTGCCGAACCCCTGAGGCCGACTCACCGAACCCCTAGGGTTCGATCGAACCCAGGTTAAGAACCACTGCTCTATTGTAAGCTAACTTTTGTTTTTACCTTTATTTACGAGTTAGAATGCATTAAAGAAATACATCTGTCTTATCGTCTCTCATAATGATTGGGAACAATAGGCAAAATTCCCAAAACAAGTACAGTTCCCCTTTAAAGGTGCCTTTATAGCTGGTTAAAATCGCTCAGACCCAGATAAAGGAAGACATATATGAATGTTTGCATATACTGTAGGTATCCATCTTTAAATTTGTATACTGCGAGTAAATTTAACGCAGCCTAAGTCTTGGACTTAGATTGGTCCATCTTAGTCTTAGATTTACAGTAGATTAGTTCAAATTCATAGACTTGGATTGGATTTAAGACTAGATGTGATAAATCTAAGCCTGAGAGCATGAAGTGACAAAGCCTATGTGGGTGACAGGCGAAATGTCTCCCAAAACAACCTGAGCATTCCAGAAGCGAACGATTGAATGACCTGGATGAATGAAAACGTCCACAGACATTGGTTGATTAAAACTTTGCTGATTAAGTTACTCACCTGTTGTCGTGCCACTCTGAATATGCAAAGGTACATCCCACAAATAATCAGCATTGGCAAATAAAATGAGCACAGGACATAAAAAATGATGTAATTGTTATTCCATTCAAACTGGCAGTAGCGTCCCTCTTTGTGCTCTTCGCTGGCGTTCCAGTCCAGGTGCTGCACTCTGTAGTCCGCCGTGTTCCAGCCCAGATGGATGGACACAAAGGACACCGCCAGTGACAAGGCCCAGATGGCGACAAGGGCCACGGTCACTCTCGGGGCGGTGATTATGGACAAGTAGCTGAGGGGTGCTGATATGGCCAGGTATCGGTCGACGCTAATTGCCAACAGGCTCAAAATGGAAGCGGCGCACAGCATGACATCCAGGGAGATGTAGATGTTACACATGGTGCCTCCGAGCGGCCACTTCCCGCCACGAAGCTCCAGCGTGGCGGAGAAGGGCAGCACCAGCAGGCCCATCAGCAGATCCGTCACCGCCAGCGACACCACAAAACAATTAGCGATGCGCCAAAGTCGACGGCTGAGGGCCATGGCCAAACACACCAGCATGTTCCCGCCGATGGTCAGGATTATGAAAGACAGCAAAACTAACCAGTGGAGGGCTGTGGAAATCATGATGAGCTCCTTTGGTCGGTTTTCTCTCGGTTGGAAAGGCTTAGTCATCTACAGCGTGTTAATTTTTTGATTATATACTCCTCTTCTTGTGTATGACGATCATCATGTTCATAGGTCACCGAGTGGAAAGGTCCTTCCAGATATATTTTTTATTTTGTCTGCTGTGACGCTCTGAGCTCAACAAGGCCCTGGTGGTAAAAAACAACAACAACTATTTACTGCAGATTCACACACACTTCCTTATTTCCCGTCCACTTACAAATCATATGTGTTGTAAGACGAGGAGAATTACATTAAAATAGTCAACATTTTGTGATCAGGTCAATACATTTACGCCAGTGGAAAGTGTGGAAGAAATGAGTGCGGTGTCTCCAACTGATGTGCTCAGTGGCACATTTCACTTCAAAATACACCTGAATGTGGCTTGAGATAATATAGTTACCAAGACATGCATTCATGTAAAATATTTACAAAAACATGTGAAATGGTGTCAAATGTAATGCAAGCAATTTACTGTGATTAATTCCAGTTACTGTATTTTTCAGACAATATGACACTTAAAATCATTTAATTTTTTCAAAAACTGACAGTGCGCCTTATAACCCGTACAAAATAATTCTGGTTGTGCTTACCGACCTCAAAGAAATTATGGTGTGGGGCGGGGGGTCCCCACATATGGGGTCCTCTCCAAGGTTCTCATAGTCATCATTGTCACCGACGTCCCACTGGGTATGAGTTTTCCTTGCCCTTATGTGGGCTTACCGAGGATGTCGTAGTGGTTTGTGTTGTGGTTTGTGAAGCCCTTTGAGACACTAGTGATTTAGGGCTATATAAGTAAACATTGATTGATTGATTGATAAGTGTGACCAGTCGATGGTAGTCACACATAGGAGATACCAGAGTCGTGTTAAAGAGAGCTGGGCCAACTCGGTTTCTCCTCAATGGCGTTTAAAAGGCACGCACGTGACTGCTGGACGCCCTGACTGCTACCAACTTTGGCTGCTGGTATGTGTTTGCGGCACTTCCTCAGTACATTTTGACGTTTAAACATGCCCTCCTGTTCAGCAAGGGGCTGCTTCATCCGCTAGAATTGTGGAAAGCTTCTACATCACTTTGCCCACAACAAAGAAGTCAAGTATGGTTAGGGAAGGTCGCCATCCACATTGGAGTCACCAACTACAGCATCTTGTGTGAGGTAAACACAACACAGTGACTGCGTTTTGTTCAGGACAGAACACACAGAAGCTGATACAAATAATAGCAGAAATTAACAAGAACAGACTAAAACTAAAACAATTAGCTTTGGTAGCAGCATAAGAGAAACACAAACACAAATATAAATAGACAGACTTTCAATGAATAAATGACAACCTATTTTTGGGTGTAATAATAGATAACACAATAAACTGAAACACCCATAAAAATGTATAACATAACGTGACAAAATACATCAATAATGAATAAAGCAAAATATGTTCTGGACCAAAAATCACTCCATATTCTCTACAGCTCTACAGTGTTGCCATATTTGAGTATTTGTGCAGAAAATAGGGAAATAAGTACACAACCCAAAACCAGTGGAGTTGGCACGTTGTGTGAATGGTAAAAAAAAACAGAATACAATGATTGGCAAATCCTTTTTAACTTATATTCAATTGAATGGATTGCAAAGACAAGATACTTAACATTCAAACTGATAAATGTTGTTATTGTTTGCAAATATAAGCTCATTTAGAATTTGACGGCTGCAACATGTTTCAAAAAAGATGGCATAAGTGGCAAAAAAGACTGACAAAGTTGAGGAATGCTCATCAAACACTTATTTGGAAAATCTAACAGGTGAACAGGCTAATTGGGAACAGATGGATGCCATGATGGGTATAAAAGCAGCTTCCATGAAATGCTCAGTCATTCACAAACAAAGATGAGGCAAGGGATACTACTTTGTGAACAAATGCGTGAGCAAATTGTTGAACAGTGTATGAACAACATTTCTCAAGGAGCTACTAGGGATCTCACCATCTACGGTCCTTGATATTATCAAAACGTTCTGAAAGAATCTGGAAAAATCACTGCACCTAACCGGCAAGGCAGAAAACCAACATTAAGGCCTACTGAAATGAGATTTTCTTATTTAAACGGGGATTGCAGGTCCATTCTATGTGTCATACTTGATCATTTCGCGATATTTACATATTTTTGCTAAAAGGATCTACTAGAGAACATCCACAATAAAGTTCGCAACTTTCGCTGCTAAAAGAAAAGCCCTGCCTCTACCGGAAGTCGCAGATGATGACGTCACATGTTGATGGCTCCTCACATATTCACATTGTTTTTAATGGGAGCCTCCAACAAAAAGTGCTATTTCGACCGAGAAAACGACAACTTCCCCATTAATTTGAGTGAAGTTCGTGTTTGAGGATATTGATAGCGACGGACTGGAAAAAGAGAAAAACGCGATTGCATTGGGACGAATTCAGATGTTTTTAGACACATTTACTAGGATAATTCGGGGAAATCCCTTATCTTTCTATTGTGTTGCTAGTGTTTTAGTGAGTTTAACTGTACCTGATAGTCGGAAAGGTGTCTCCACGGGTGTCTTGATGCGCAGTGCCTCAGGGGAGTCGACGGCAGCTATGGACGGCACAAACTCAGCTTTTCTCCGGTAAGAAGCGACTTTTTAACCACAATTTTCTCACCGAAACCTGCTGGTTGACATTCCGTCGTGATTCATGTTCGCTTGACCGCTGTGATCCATAGTAAAGTTTCACCTCCAGGAATTTTAAACAAGGAATCACCATGTGTTTGTGTGGCTAAAGGCTAAAGCTTCCCAACTCCATCTTTCTACTGTGACTTCTCCAATATTTATTTAACAAATTGCAAAAGATCCAGCAACACAAATCTCCAAAATACTGTGTAGTTATGCGGTTAAAGCAGACAACATTTAGCTCTGTGTGTGCGCAGCGCTCATACTTCCTAAAAACCCGTGACGTCTTGCTTACACGTCATCATTACACAACGTTTTCAAGACGAAACTCCCAGGAAATGTAAAATTGCAATTTAGTAAACTAAAAAGGCCGTATTGGCATGTGTTGCAATGTTAATATTTCATCATTGATATATAAACTATCAGACTGCGTGGTGGGTAGTAGCGGGTTTCAGTAGGCCTAAAAATTCCCGTGACATTCGATCCCTCGTGTAGTACAGCATCAAAAAGCGACATCAGTGTGTAAAGGATATCACCACATGGGCTCAAGAACACTTCAGAAAACCACTGCCAGTAACTACAGTTTGTCGCTACATCTGTAAAACCAAGTTAAAAGTCTACTTAGCAAAGCTAAAGCCATTAATCAACAACACCCAGAAACATCGTCGGCTTTGATGGGCCCGAGCTCATCCAAGATGGCCTGATGCAAAATGGAAAAGTGTTCTGTGGTCTGACTAGTCCAGATTTCAAATTGTTTTTTGGAAACTTTGGACGTCGTGTCCTCCGGACCAGAGGAAAAAAAACATTCGGATAGCTATAGGCGCAAAGTTCAAAAGCCAGTATCTGTGATGGTATGGGGGTGTATTATAACTTTTACATATGTGAAGGCACCATTAATGCTGAAAGGTACATACAAGTTTTGGAGCAACATATGTTGTTATAACGTCTTTTTCATTGACGCCCCTGCTTATTTCAGCAAGACAATGCCAAGCCACATTCTGCGTGTGTTACAACAGCGTGGCTTCATAGTAAAAGAGTGCGGGTATTAGACTGGCCTGCTTGTACTGTAGCCCAGACCTGCCTCCTATTGAAAATGTGTGGCGCATTATTAAGCGTAAAATATGACAACTGAGACCCCGAACTGTTGAACAACTTAAGCTGTTCATCAAGCAAGAACGGGAAATAACTCCACCTGAAAAGCTTAAAAAATTGGTCTCCTCTGTTTACAAACGTTTACTGAGTGTTGTTAAAAGGAGAGGCCATGTAACACAGTGGTAAAAACGCCCCTGTGCCAACTTTTTTGCAATTAGTAGCATCAAGGGTTGGAAGTGGGGGTTAAATCACCATAAATGATTCCCAGGCACGGCCATCGCTGCTGCCCACTGCTCCCCTCACCTCCCAGGGGGTGAATAAGGGAATGGGTCAAATGCAGAGGACAAATTTCACCACACATAGTGTGTGTGTGTGTGTGTGTGTGTGTGTGTGTGTGTGTGTGTGTGTGTGTGTGTAACAATCATTGGTACTTTAACTTTAACTTTAACTCAAGTAAAAGTAAAATGTAGTCATCAAAATAATTATTTGTGAAAGAGTAAGTAAGTATCCCGCGAAAAAAACACTCAAGAATTGAGTAACATGTAACTTTTTTTAAGGTTTTTTTTTTACTACAATTGTAGTAGTGTAGATGTTAATGTGCGTGTGTAGAACATACAATTCATATACAGTTTGTTGCAACATGTTTTCTCCAGTTAGAAGTGAAATTATTTTAGGCTGAAATGAGAACATTTTTAGTGACACGGATGACAGCACATGATATAAATGTTTTTTACTATTTTAAAAATAATCATTGACGTTTTGTGCAGCTTTGGCTAACGTCATGTAACTTTTTACAATCAATATATTATATGCACTAAATTAGTCTAAATTGTCAAATAATACAGTTTCTTCTATTTTCACATCTACATGTGAAGTTTTAGTTTCCATGCTATCATCTAAACTAAAGTGACTGATGGCCATATGCAGTGTGCCTCTCGTACACTAGGGGGCAATTGTGGTCATTTCAGCTTGTTTAGGTATGTGGGAGTGTAAATACAATAGAAGAAGAGAAGCCACATGCTAATAAGCTTTTTTGGGGGATTTAATTTAAACTTTTATTAGTAGATTGCACAGTACAGTACATATTCCATACAATTGACCACTAAATGGTAACACCCAAATAAGTTTTTCAACTTGTTTAAGTCGAGGTCCACGTTAATCGATACATGGTAAGCTGGCGCTAGTAACTTTCCAACTCCAGATCTAACAGATAACTGCAACTTTCCACTGCTATTTATTGTTGTTTGTAATGTTTTAATGTGCCTAAATGGCTCTTGTGGTTATTAGGATCGTCAGAAACATACAAAAAGATCGCTATTTTAGTCAAATGTTGTTAGAGGTTTCTGCTAACCAGTTGTGTCAAACAGCAGGAACGTGCTGTTGTCATGTCGGGTAATTAAATTGTCTCATTTTTGGGACATTATTTAATTTGTTAAACAGGTAGGTTTTTATTTTATCATACCACCAACCAGTGTTAATTTTGACAACAGTTTTTTATTTAGTTTCAGTCATAGTCCTTTTATGAAAATGTACTCTAGTTTTAGTCATATTTTAATCATCTATATCAGTGGTTCTCAAATGGGGGTACGTGTGCCCCTGGGGGTACTTGAAGGTATGCCAAGGGGTACGTGAGATTTTTTTTAAATATTCTAAAAATAGCAACAATTCAAAAATCCTTTATAAATATATTTATTGAATAATACTTCAACAAAATATGAATGTAAGTTCATAAACTTAAAAAAAAATACAACAATGCAATATTCAGTGTTGACAGCTAGATTTTTTGTGGACATGTTCCATAAATATTGATGTTAAAGATGTATTTTTTTATGGATAAATGTTTAGAATTAAGTTCATGAATCCAGATGGATCTCTATTACAATCCCCAAAGAGGGCACTTCAAGTTGATGATTACTTCTATGTGTAGAAATCTTTATTTATAATTGAATCACTTGTTTATTTTTCAACAAGTTTTTAGTTATTTGTATAGCTTTTTTTCCAAATAGTTCAAGAAAGACCACTACAAATGAGCAATATTTTGCACTGTTATACAATTTAATAAATCAGAAACTGATGACATAGTGCTGTATTTTACTTCTTTATCTTTTTTTTTCAACCAAAAATGCTTTGCTCTGATTAGGGGATACTTTAATTAAAAAAATGTTCACAGGGTGTACATCACTGGAAAAAAGCTGAGAACCACTGATCTATATTAATGTAGTTTTAGTCTAGTAGACTCAATTTCTCAACATTTTAGTCCACTAAAATGACAGTAAACGTTGTCAAAGAGAACATAAAGACAGCGCGTCTTTGAAGTTGTCTTGAAAGCACTTTAATTAAATATTTATTATTGCATAGCATCTCAGAAACTAAATTCACAAGACCTGCATTCCATGCACATTTCAATAAGTACACTTCACACTAACTATATTGTGTGTTATTATTTTAGCTGAAATTGAGCATGTTTTTTTAAATGCTGAATATTAAACTTATATTAGACTAAATGATCACGTGAAGAAACAAACTAGTTATATTCTAGATTGCCGGCCAAGCTTCGCTGTGGTTACAACAAAAGTAGTGGTTGAGTCTTCCTCCTTCTCTATTGTCTTTAATAATGACAGTAATTTAGTACAGTATGAGTCATTTGGGAATATTAGCTTACTCATTGCTCTATCGATGTCCTGATGATTAGCCTGCAGAAGACGCTTCAAATTAGTTGTATTTTTAGCAGCTAAAATAGAGCCGTCAAGGTATAAAATATATCTTGTTTATCATTGCAGAGGTAAAATGTGTCCATATGACTTCTCTTCCTTCCAGGTGTAGAAGACATATTGTAATGATATGTGTAACAATAGCCCTTGTGATTTAGGGCTGTATAAATAAACATTGATTGATTGATTGATTGAAGGAGAGCAACATGTTCATTAGGTGGCAGATATATATTTCCAAGGCCATTTTTTTAAGAAGAATACTTAAGAGAAACTAGATCTTGTGAAACGAGGTCGGCCGAGCCCGGAAGCTATCCCGGCGGTGAATGGGCCCTCCAAATTGTGAGTTCAAATATTTTATTTCTTAATTTTTTCATGTTCATTTGTTTTCTTCAATTCTTTTAATTTTGACAGTAACACGTAAGATATGTTTTAATTGCTGAAGTGGGTTTATTGAATGTTAAATGTGCCAACAAATTGACCGTTTTGTACACTGTTGAGGGGATTAAATGTCCAGTAGTGTGCAAGTGTGTTTCTGTATCCTATCCCCAGCTGTGTCCTTGTGGTGACATAAATTACGGTATTTTGAGGGCTGAAGTCGGACTAAGTAGGACATCATAGGTGAAAAACGCATGACCCATCCCTGGTAGTTATCAATCTAAGTTTTTTTATCATTTTAATTTAAAAGGGTAATACTAACTGTTGGGAGTTTTGCCGCCTTTTTCATTGTTACTATTTATAGTTACATCCCTACAAAATAGTTTTTTTTCCCGGGAAATAATCCAAACACTGGGTCTCAGTAGTTGTAGTTCTGATTGGATCCCTGCCGCGATTTACTCCCGCCCCTGTCTTGCATGCTACTGTGATTGAATGGATTCATAACTTGTCCCACCTGCCGAGAGAGAATATTAAATATGATTGGATTTCGTCAACATTTTCGTCTCGTTTTTATGTTCGTCAACAAAATTGTCAATTAATTTTGTAATTGTTTTCGTCAATGTGCATTTGTTGCGATTCATTATTGTCCTATTTGAGTCAGGGGAAAATAGGCTGTTGACAATAACTAAGACAAACATTTTTAGTCAACAAAATCAACACTGCCACTGGCTTGTTATTCCTAGCAAGGAAGAATGCAAGGCGCTGTTTGATTGGTGGAATAAAGTCAAACGTCACTAAAGTTTACATTGTATTGGGGATTAGTTTTTTTGTATGACTGGGTTTAGTGGCCGCACAGTAGGATTTCTTGGCGCAGGTGTCATTGGGTGTTGTTCTGGCTTATGGGGTCATGGTGTTTTTTTTCGGTGTGTTTGTTTGTGTTTTTGTCATCTTTTCAAAGTTTTGGGGTGTTTATTTATGGATGTGGTTTGGGAGGGTCAGTTGTTTCGCTTCTGGTTTATGTGGGCACTGCACTTTACTTTTAATTTTGCTTATCATTCACAATCCCTATGTAAAACAAAACACGTATATCTTCCTCGCAAAGTCAGCTAGGAATGGAGCACCTGGAAGTCATGTCGTCATTGTGTCTATTGCGTGTCTATTATGCCCATCAAACCTTCTAAAAAAACATCCAAAAATCGCCAACAATACT
Organism: Nerophis ophidion; assembly: GCF_033978795.1. Taxonomy (NCBI): domain Eukaryota; kingdom Metazoa; phylum Chordata; class Actinopteri; order Syngnathiformes; family Syngnathidae; genus Nerophis; species Nerophis ophidion. The sequence continues at coordinate 31,548,292 of NC_084614.1, read as the reverse complement.
ACATTTACATTCCGTGACCTGAATATTCACCAAGTATTAGTGATTTTGTTATTATAAACACCAACGTTAAAGACTTGCATTTAGCGGTGCATTGATCACAGACAGGTAACAAGCTCATGCTGCTATTTTGACATCATCATCTGGTGAGCTTCTTCATCGCCTCTTGGCTGGTAAACGTTTTTCTAGATTATAAATCATGCCTCTCACCTGGAAAGTAGAAGGTTGAGGCCATAAACCGAGAAGTTGGTCAACTTTGACATTTGACGCATACAAGGATATACAAAAGACACCAAAAATTTTCATTTGCATCCAGATTTTTTTTAACCCTTCATGAGGATTATGATACATTTTTAAACAGTCGGAATTCCAGTGAGAGCAGACATTGTACAGGAAGTGATTGTGTTATTGTGTCATTGTCTCTCATGAAGTATGTCATGATAAGTAGTAGTTTTTGTACAGTAAGCCTTTCATAATGTTTTGAATTATATTTTGAATTATATTGGAAATATTACAAATAAAGAACGCTTTGATGCGTCTATAAAATTAATGCACCGCAGAATGTTTGAAATAAGCAAAATGTGTACATATTACATGTTATTTTGAACGTGCCTGCTACTTTATTACATATAATGTATACTTACAGTGGGTATACAAAACCTTGATGGATGTTTTGGTATGCTTCTTTAGAGCACTCTATCCGCGGAATATTTTGACACTATTGAGTTCATTGTTGGCTGATTTTTGCTAATGCTCATGTTCTAGTTAGAGTGCATGAAAAAACAAAAATCATACATGTTCTTCTCTTACATAACGATTGTGAATTACAGGCAAATATATTTTTAAAAAAAAGGTCAGTGTTCCTTTAAGATAGTCAGTGAGTTATTGTGGTACTTTTTGGTAAAATTAATGTAACGTTGTGCAATTTAAAAAAACAGGCTCTTAATTTACAATCAATGCAATATTTCTTTGTTTGCATTAAAATTGCGGTGCATTTGTTATAAACAGCTTCACAGTCAAACCAATAATTTCCTTACATGTCCAAAACAGAGTCCAATGTTCTAAATATTTGCTTTAAATTGATGACAATGGGATTAGCTCTTGTTTCCCTGGAGACTACAGCAGCTTTATTACTGACTTAGTTCTCAGAGTTCAGGGCTGAACAACTTGTGCCACGCTTAAGAAGGAAAATATAATTCAAAATATAATTCAAAACATTATGAAAGGCGCACTGTACAGCAGAAATCAAAACCGAAAACAATGCAGAGTGAAGTTTTGATGTGGTTTTCATCCATCTCACTTTCTTGTGTTGATTTAATTCATGAAACCTTATTTGAGTTTCCAATATAGGGCTAACTATACATTATACTGTGAATAGAAAAAGTACTATACAATACATTGTTTAAAATTGAATTTTCCTATCCCATGCAAGTACTGCAAATGTATAACCAGAATGCACATGTGACTAAGCAACACATTTAATAATAATTATATTCATCTTTGCTCTAAGGCAATGACTGAGAGTGGTGTTGTTGTTTTTGCATGGCTTATCCTTATTCTACTTGTCAAAATCTCAATCCAAGGTTTGACTCACCTCATATTGTGCAAGCTTCTTCCCAGGTCATAAATAAAATCTACTGCCAAGTAGAAACTGTGTATGTACTCTCTTTCTCTCTCTCAGACTTTTTTCCGCACCCCATTTTTTTTTTTTTTTTTCAAATTTATTGAGCAAATAATGCAGCCAAGCAAAGATGGCCCACCCACCTGTGGAACACTCATTCATGGCTGGGGTTTAATCAGTCACTATGTGTTTTTGCTTTGCAAAAATGCTTTTATAATCAGATGTAACTAGGTATTATTTTGTATAGTTATCAACCCGTCTTATATATACTAAACGTTTTTTAAAGTAAGACTTTTGAGCCATTTAAGACATTTGGAATGTTTATTTTTTTTCCCACTTTTAGTACAAAAAGTACTAGTATGAAACACAGTGTTCAAAGCTGCTGAATAAATGGATAATATATAAATGTACTATAACCCAGAGGTTGTTTCAGGTAGTTGTTATCCGAGTTTGCGAATATGAACACACACGTTGTACACATTAATGTCAAGTTACAACTTTGCTAAACTACAGGATGATTACAAGCTGTTTATAAAAGACCACAAACGAGAATACCCAGAGGAAACTAATTAGAGCTGTTGACCCTCAGTGCAACAGGGAGCTGTAATAACAATATTTAGGCACAATGAGAAACCCAGCAAAGAAAAAAACATAGGAGAAAGGCAGAACACACACTTATGTGCAATGTTTTTAAACAATTGCATTTGTTCTATTGAAGCTCGATTTTGTAGAGTATTATATGACTCAATTGTGTCACCTTTTGGACATGAGTAGTTACTGCTATTTTAATTAAGTCATACTGTAAATCACTGCAAAACAGATTTACAAGTCTTGCCATAAATCCCCAGTTCAATGTTTTATTTATGAATGTGGGTTGGCAAGATATTAAGATTAGTTGCAATTATTTAGAGACTCCCTGTCTATCGCCAATGCTTCATTAGAATGCATTCCATACGAGACTGAGGTCTTTTGAAATCCTACTTGTGTTAATTAAAGCTGCTTATTAATGTACTTGTTGTGGGTGCAGACTATGTTTTCCTGCTGTGTTGACTGTCAATCATTTTGTCTCATAATTGTTTTTTCAAACCAGACATGAGTGAGCTCAAGGTGATGTTTTTGACTAACAAGCTTCAGTCTTTCAAAGGCTGATGCCTGGCCTGCTTCACATCTTTGCTGCACTTCAGCATCTAAGAGGTTTTATCCTCTGATTACTATTCATCCATTTTGTACCGCTTGTCCTTTAATCATTTGAAACTAGTGTACAGTAACAGAGTAAAGTCGCTCTCTTTCAGATATTTACATAGTGTATAGTGGAATACAACTCTACAATGTAAGTGATTATGAGAGCACTTGTAATTTTGGAAAAACATGCAATAACGCCAACGTCCAACAAACATTGAATGCGAAAAAAATACTGCCATATGAAAATGCTGAAAATCCCTGCAAAATACCCACACACCGCCAAAACCACTGCATGAAAGAAATGCCACAGTTTCACAGAAAAAAACAACTGAAATTTGCCAGTCCACCAGAATGTTATCCAGGTCTACCATATAGTTAGTCAAGCTGCTAGCAAGTTAGCCAGGCTACCAGGAGGATAGCCTGGCTACCAAAAAGTTAGCTCGGCTATTATGGGGAGTTAGCAGGGTGTTTGTGGAATGTGAGAGTGTACCTGGGTTTTGGGAGGAGATCAGAGATAGGCTGAGAAACAAGGGTGTTGAGATGTCCCCATTCTCTATAGAAGAGATACAATTTGTTATTTTTATAAACGACTGTAACATACAACATTTTTGTTAACATTATTATGCTCCAGGCATGAATTTTTGTACATAAATGTCTATGTATGAAGGCCTACATTTTCTAATTTACCTCAGAAGTTGGAAGTCAGAGCTTGGAATGACGTCACAGCCGAATTGTGAGCGTTCCAGTTACCAGGTCGGAAATCAAGATGGCCACATCCACAAAAACAAGTTTAGCGCTTGACATGGCTAAATATAAACAACTTATCTGAAAATATGCAATTTTTCTGCAGCCTTCAAACACGATGGATAATGAAAAAACAAAGACGTGCTTTCTGGCAGTGTTGAACGTATACAACACATGACATAAATGTACTTTATGCTACAGTAATGTTACCATGTATAAAGGCTGCGCCCGGGGATAATTTTTGGTGATTTAACCCCCAATTCCAACCCTTGATGCTGAGTGCCAAGCAGGGAGCTAATGGGAATTCAGCCATATATGTTACTGCGTTGGGGGCATTTTTTTACGATCTATGATTGGCTATTGAAAAAACTCCGCTCTTCAAGCCTAGTGCCTCAAAAAGGAGGACAAATACGTGTCCGGCTTGATGTTGCGCCGGACGCCGGACAAAGCATTAAAAATCCGGACTGTCCGGCCTAAATCCGGACACTTGGTCACCCTATTAGCCAGGCTACAAGGAAGTTAGACAAGCTACTACAGAAAGTTAACCGGGCTGCCAGGAAGTTAGCCAGGCTACTAGAAAGTTTAAAAGTCTACCAGGAAGTTAGCTTGGCTAGCAGAAAGTTAACAAGGCTACTTAAGGAATTTAGCTGTCACGTTCGGAGCACATTGAGATGCGCGGAGGTGTCAACTCAAGATGCATGGGTCCAGACAAGCAAGTTAGCAGGTAGGAGCTGGATTTAATTTATACAATGACAAAAGAACACTGATGCAAAGACAAAAGAAAGTGCGTGCAATGCACGGGGAGCTAGGCTAACACTAGCACTGAGGTAAAGTCCAAAGAGGCACGCGTCGAGCGCCCAGAAGCAAAGATGGAACTTAGCAGCCAAAAAACGGACCAGATCATCGAACGTGAGTGTTTGCAAAAAGCAAATGAAGAACTCAGGCAGAACAAAGGGAGGAGGCAGGTATAAATACAGAAACGGTAATCAAAAACAGGTGTGCGTCAGTGCAGGTTGAACAAATGAAGTCGCTATGGTGACGAATACAAACAAGGAAGTGCTCAAATACTGGGATCGGCAGAGTCCAAAACGTGATCAAAACATACACAAAAGCAAACAACAAACGATCCATGTAATGGATCGTAACATTAGCCAGGCTACTCAAAAGTTTGCGGGACTACCAGTAAGTTAGCCAGGCTACTATTGGAAGTTAGCCACGCCAGCAGAAAGTTAGACAGGCTGGCAGGAAGCTGGCCACGCTACCAGGAAGTTAGCCAGGTTACCAAAGAAGTTCTGAGTCCAAAATAAGCCTAAGGAAAGTCAGTGACTTCACTATAAAAGTGGGTGACATTGTTATCACCAGGAAAGATGAGGTCACCTACCTAGGTTTCATTCTAGAGGCTAATCTTTCCTGTGATAAAATGGCAACCAAGGTAATCAAAAAGGTCAACCAACGAACAAGATTTCTCTAGCGAATCTCCTCTCTGGTCAACAAAAGCACCATGAAGATTCTATCGAGGAACTCTCATTCAACCCTTTTTTGATTACGCTTGCACCTCCTGTTACCCCAGCACCTCCAAAACCCTCAAATCTGGACTCCAAACATCCAGAACAAGCTAGTCAGGTTACTTGTAGACCTCCACCCCAGATCACACTTCACTCCAACCCACTTCTCCAAAGTGGGCTGGCTCAGGGTGGAGGACAGAGTAAAACAACTTGGACTGAGCCGAGTTTATAAAATCCGCTACACCTCCCTGATACAGAAGTACATATCAAACTACTTCCTTAAAGTAAATGACTGCCATAACCACAACACCAGGGGAAGCTCCACAAACCACGTTAAATCCAGATTCCAATCTAACAAAGGTCTTAACTCATTCTCTTTCTATGCCACATCAATGTGGAATGCACTCCCAACAGGTGTAAAAGTAAGTGCATCTCTATATTCCTTCAAAACCGCTGTAAAACAACACCTCCTGGCAACTACAACCCTAAACTAACACCCTCCCTCTCCACATCCCATCTCCCCGGATCAGAAATAATCAAATGTATATACTTGTTATTATGCTTTATGATCTCTCTATGTCCCCTACTTGCTGTACATATCCTACAAAGTCCGACCTACACTGTTTTAATGTCCATTTCTCAGATGATGCAATTGTTGATGACTGAAGTGCTGAGAGCAACCAAACCTACCCCCCCCCCCCCACATCCAACTCCCCGTTTGTAAATAATGTAAATAATTCAATGTATATACTCTGATGATTAACTTGTGTGATGACTGTATTATACTGATAGTATATATTTGTACCATGAATTGATTAACGTGGACCCCTACTTAAACAAGTTGAAAAACTTATTTGGGTGTTACCATTTAGTGGTCAATTGTACGGAATTAGAATATGTACTTGTGAAACGACTGTGACCTTTGCAGCGTGGATTGTTTGGATCACCCAGGAAGGACATCGCGGAGCAGGTTTGACTCTCGTTTATTATTTCAATAAGCAGTTCTGTGTCCCAGTCGGTCGCGGCGATTTCCAGCGCTTCCTCCTCTGCTGCTCGTCTCGGCTGACCTTTCGGTCGCCGGTGACTCCGTCTTCCTCGGGGGCTCATCGTTCGTCTGGTCTCGCTTGTCTTGTTCGTCTTGTCTCTCTCCGCTGTCTTCACTCCGACTCTTTCTTTCCTCCTTCCTCCTTCTCCCCTTTTAAATGCTGTCAGGAGATGGACAGATTGAGACCCGGTGTGTGTGTTACGCACCTGACTCTGATTACGGTGGCGTTGCTCCAGGCACGCCCCACCTCCTTGTTCCTCTGCATCCTCCGCCTCCTGGCCGCCATCTTGAGCCGGGCCAAAATGAGCGGCTCCGTCTCTCCACAGTACTGTACTGTGCAATCTTCTTCATCTTCATCATTTTCCCAAATTTCTTCAAGTATTTTTTCTTCTTTCTAAATTTCTTGAGTTTCTTCAACTTCTTTTTCATCTTCAACTTCTTTATCTTCATCATTTTCTTAATCTTCAATTTCTTCTTCATCTTCATCATTTTCCCGGATTTCTTCAAGTATTTCTTCTCCTTTCTCAATTTCTTGAGTTTGTTCATCATTTGATTCCTCTTCTTCATCATTTTCCTGAATTTCTTCAAGTACTTCTTCTCCTTTCTCAATTTCTTGAGTTTCTTCATCATTAGATTCCTCTTCTTCATCATTATGCTCTGGTACATCCTCACCATGCTCCTCTTCATCATCATCATCATCCTTTAGCAGGGCAAACTCGTCCTCCCTCTCTTTGGCCGACAGCTCGCCCTGGTGGTCTGCAGATGCCACTGCCGCCTGCCCAACTCCGCCTTCCATGTAGGACGTTTCCGCCCAGACTTCACTGGCATTCTCCTTGCCTTTTTTTTTGGGGCGGGGCACTCGCCGCCTCCCCCCATTTGGTCCACCAGTGTTTGCAGAAGCTGGCAATACTGACGCTTTTCCTACGACAGTTTGTTTAAATTCGCGACGAGCGTCCAGAGTGAGTCGTCCTCCCCTGCCTCCGATGATCCACCCGCGTCGGGCGCCACTGTGAAATGGCTCTGACTATAGTAGCGTGGATTATATGGATCACCCAGGAAAGACATCACGGAGCAGGTTTGACTCTCGTTTATTATTTCAATAAACAGTTCTGTATCCCAGTTTGGATGCGCCGATCTCCAGCGCTTTCTCCTCTGTTGCTCGTCTCGGTTGACCTTTCGGTCGATGGGGACTCCGTCTTCCTCGGGAGCTCATAGTTCGTCAGGTCTCACTCGCTCGTCTGGGCTGGCCTTTCGGTCGCCGATGACTCCGTCTTTCTCGGGGGCTCATCGTTCGTCCGGTGTCGCTCGTCTTGTTCGTCTGGTCTCTCTCCGTTGTCTTCACTCTGACTCTCTCTTTCCTCCTTCCTCCTTCTCCCCTCTTAAATGCTGTCAGGAGATGGACAGATTGAGACCCGGTTTGTGTGTTACGCACCTGACTCTGATTACGGTGGCATTGCTCCACGCACACCCCGCCTCCTTAATCCGCTTCATCCTCCGCCTCCTGGCCGCCATCTTGAGCCGGGCCAAAGTGAGCCGGGCCAAAGTGAGCCGCTCCGTCTCTCCTACAGTACTGTACTGTGCAATCTACTAAAAAATGTTTCAATCAATCAAACAATCAAACCAACCGAGCAGGAAGTTAGCTAGGCTATTGTGGGAAGGCAGTCAAGCTACTAGGGTGTTAACTAAGCTACTATAAAAAGTTGCACGTTAACCTGAGTTATATGAGCAAACAGTTCAAAATCAGAATCAGAATCAGAATTAGAATAGTTTTTGTTGCCATTGTTTGAGAACGGGTTCTCAAACTAGGAATTTGTATTGGTGCAATCGTGCAACATAAAACGCATAACACAGAATAGGTAATAAAAAGAGCTGTAACTGAGCTATCAGATCTTGTTATTGTTCATGTGCCTGATGGCCAAGTGGAAAAAACTGTTCAGTGGCGGAAGGTGTGGGTCTCCTCCTGGTCCTGGAGTGGTGGGAGTTTGCAGCCAATAACCTTCTCAGCAGCATGTACGACGCGCTGCAGTCGATGCTTATCCTGGACTGTGGCGCCGGGGAACCACACGGTGATGGAGGAGGTGAGGATGGACTCGATGATGGCTGAGTAAAACTGCACCAGCATCTTCGTCAGGACTTTAAGTTTCCTCTGCTGTCGCAGAAAGTAAATCCTCTGCTGTACCTTCTTGACGAGGGCGCTGATGGTCGGCTCCCGCTTGAGGTCCTGGGTGATGGTGGTGCCCAAGGAACGGAAGGAGTCCACAATGGAGACAGGAGTGGGAAAGTCAATCAGGGTGAGGGGGGAATGTGGGGCTGTGACTTTCCTGAAGTCCATGATCATCGCCACTGTTTTCTGGGGGTTCAGCTCGTTATACTCTTCATTATGTCTTTGATCTACATTTAAAGAGGTTGTATACAACTTGATCAAAGTCATACCAAAAACTATAACACGACCTCCATGTTACCATTAGTGGGTCACTGAAAAGATGAACCAAATACAGGTTAAACTTTGTTAAACACTTTTGTGCGCGCCGGTGTTTATGTATTAAAGTGTTTGTGGTTTTGGAGCGTTTGGACGTTGCCGCACGTGTAATAAAACACATACAATGTTAGGAACTGCACTGCATTATATGTTTATAATCCTTTTTATATAGCAAACAAGGGTGTAAGTACATATTACGCATTTATAAAACCAAATCAAGTTGAAAGTCTAATATTACAGCCCAAAGCAAGCACTTGCTCTGTCTTAGAATTCCACCATCGTGTCTCATCTATCGTCGCCTGTCATATCACATTTTCATCGCAGTGGAAGCTGATCTCTCCCATCTCGCTGGATTACTGTGCCTCTAAAGCCCCTATGGAAGACACTTGACCCTGAGAGGAGGAGTGACAGTAAACCCCAACTGCCCTTCTCTGCCGTCCTCCCGCCCTCGCCGTCCTCAGGGAACACTGCCAGTGAGTCTCTATGTCAAAATGACTCATTAGTCTTGTCTGTGAATCAAACCGGCAGCAGCGGTCCCATAAATAGAGGTAAAATAGGGTAGCCTTCCCACATCTTATTTTTGGTATGTGCGAAAAAAAAATAATAGTGTTTTAATCAAACAAGTTCAGAAAGGCCACAGCAAACAATTGCTGACATGCAAACTGATGACATGACAACAAATGTTTTCAAATTAGAAATACAAGTACAGTTTATTATTAGAACTGATCAAATTCATGATAGAATGGGACCGATTAACATCACAATGTTAAATACATTTTACACCAAATATGTTCATTTTAGATGCTTTGTTAAGTGCACCATATATTTTTTAGTAAAGTATTCTATAATGCTGCATGATTAGCAAATAACTGTTTGACTGGATTTAGAACACACGTGAGTTATCAAAGTTGTGATAATACAGCAATGATTCAGTGACACCGCAGTTCAGAAAAGATAACAACAAAGAGAACCAGCAGAATATTTAAAAATAAAGTTTTTTTTGTTTTTTTCAGTTCAGTTTCAGTTTATTTCGAAAAGGGACAAGCGGTGGGAAATGGATGGATGGATTATTTGTATTAACTTCTGTATGTTCTGTCCTGAACAAAACACAATCGTGTCATCTGCAAAAAATACTAATTTTAAGTCATTTTGTAACTTTACAAATGTCGTTTGTATAGCGATTGAACAATTTTGTTTGTGTAATGCTTGTGGTTAGAGCGTCAGTCCTAAGATCGGTAGGTTGTGAGTTCAAACCCCGACCAAGTCATACCAAAGACTATAAAAATGGGACCCATTACTGCCCTGCTTGGCACTTAGCATCAAAGGTTGGAATTGGGGGTAAAATCACCAAAATGATTCCCGGGCGCGATCCCCACTGCTCCCCTCACCTCCCAGGGGGTGAGCAAAGGGATGGGTCAAAGAGGACAAATTTCACCACACCTCGTGTGTCTGTGACAATCATTGGTACTTTAGTTAATTTAATTTAATTTAATTTAATTTAATTTAATTTAATTTAATTTAATTTAATTTAATTTGATTTAATGTAATTTAATTTAATTTAATTTAATCTTTGATCTTCTTTTCCAAAGGTGAATAAATGAAAATCATTGAATGATTAACGCCACAAATGTAATTACAATTTAAACTCTGCAGTTGTTTTGCTCACCAAAACTACCACCATTCTTCTTTGAAACAAACGCTGACATAATATGACTTAATGTACTAAACATTGTTTGGAATTAAAACATGATTTGGGCCAATGACTAAAAAACATAATATTAGCTATGCTTTTCATCAGAGCTTCTTAATCTTTTTGACCTCGGGGTTCAACTTTTTCACTATAGAGGGTCCCAGGGCCCACTCAAATATTAACACTGAATTATTAATCCTAGTTTTGATTTTAATGGTATTCGATAATTATATCTAACCTACTTACAGTGTAACATGAATAAACCTTGTCACATAATTGTTACGGAGGTTGAGACAAGAACACATAGATCTTTCTTTTTTTTATGCATTCCAATTAGTAATATACAGCAACTACGAGGTGGCTAACAATGAAGCTAATGGAAGTCATTAGCTTCCAGAGCCCACTAAAAATATCCAAAAATCACCAACAATACTCTATTTACATGTCGTGACCTAAAAATTAACCAAGTAATATTGATATTGTTATTATAAGCAATAACACAGAGGAACTACTTCTAGCGCCAACTTGATCACAGAGAGGTAACTACGGCAGCTTATGCAGCTATATCCATATTGAGCTGCCGGTTAAGTTTGTGTTGGATTAATAAAACATGCCTCTCACTTGTATAGTAGATGCTTGTTGCCATTAACCGAGAAGTTGGTCAACTTTTATATTCAACTTTTCCCCAGCGATAGCGAGAAAGACACAAAAAGACGCTTGTTTGCGTCCACTTTTCTTTTTTTTATTTACCTTTGTGAGGATTATGATTAATCCTTCATCTAGACGGGAAGATGTGAACATTCCTTCAGTCAGCATCTCAGTGACAGCAGACTCAGCTTCCAAAACGTGTTTATTATCCTTATATTCAGGCTCAAAAATATAAGGTTCTGGATCATCATTTGTTCCAAAGTAGTAGTCGTGAAGTCTGCCATGATTAGTTGGTGTTGAAGGAAAAAACAAACGTTGTGATGCGTCTGTCTGTGAAATTAATGTGCTGCCGTATGCCTAAAATGACCAAAAAACATAATTATTATATATTATAATTAGGGGTGGGCAAATTAATGCGTTAATTATGCGTTAACTCATCAATCTATTAACGCCGACAATTATTTTATCGCACATTTGCGTATGTTGTTTACATGCTTTTATTTTGTTAACGCCTTTTCTTAACAAGATGGCGTCGCCCGGAAAAGCTTCGGCGTCGAGGGGCTCTTGTTAAAGATGGAACATTTGGCAAAAATACCGGACAATTCTGCAAATTTCATGGCTGGCTTACAGCGTGGTCATTCCGGGATCACTTACGACCGCCAGACAATTCTGAATGTGGATAGATCGGGCCGTTTTGGACTGAAGGATGAGTGCTTGCTAGACCGGCTAGCTAGCATCGGAATACTTTGCCGGCTACATCCAGCGGCCTGTGAAGCAGCGGAGTATATGTGTTGTCTGTCTATTTATGAATAATGCAGACGAGGAGTGTTGGCTGAGTTCTTAACGTTTACTTTCAGAGCGTGCATATCACAACATACAAGATGCCGTCATGGCAACACACAACCTTTACCGGGTTACCGCGCATGCTCGTCACTCCTGTTGCATGCTGGGTAGGGTAGTTCTTAATTCCCTGGCTCATAACATCACATGTGTGTTGTCCCTGGCTCATAACATCACAACATGTATATGATGCGTGCAGTTTATCAAAGCACCAAGCAAACAATCGGAAAATTCCCATCATATCAATTCCTAGATATGGTCATAATTATTTTAAGTGCACTACGCAGAATAAACACAACATTATTCATATTGCTACTACGGATAATTTGATCAAAAATTCCCTAAAACAGCCCACTACCTATAATATAGGTTTTTTAAACATAAGATCCCTGATAAAAAAAAAAAATGTTTCTGCTGTTACCTCAGAAATTGCCTGTTCAGATGTTATGATTGTGGCTCAGAGATTTCTATGTAGATTATATTTATTTTCCATAACAAACAGGATAACTTAAATACCCTGGCAGTGGCAATAAGCTTAAATGTTTGTATTTACATTTTTTGAGTTGATTTTCATAAAATATGCTATTTAACTGCTACTGTTTAACAAGGACTGATTTAAATTGTGTTTGCACAACAAATGTTTTGGCGCTTTTGTTCATGTGGGAGAATATTCCAATAAAGGTGCACTACACACTACTTTTGAATTCATTATTGGGCTTTGCGTATACAATGCAGTTAATCACGATTAATCAGAGAAATACTGCGATTAACTTCGATTAAAAGTTTTAATCATTGCCCAGCCCTAATTATAATGAATGTGCCTTTTTACTACATTACATAGGTCGGCAACCCACGGCTCCGGAGCCGCATGCGGCTATTTGATCACTCTGATGTGGCTCAGCTGCTAAATTGCCAACCCCAGTGATTATTCCGGGAGGTTTCTGGATTTTAGTACCTCTTTCAGAATTCACCCGGGGATAACACAAAAGTGACTGCAACGCGTACTTACAGTAGTCAACTGCCATACAGGTTACACTGAGGGTTGTAATATAAACAACTTTAACACGCCCACCTCAACCGACGCACGGAGGGCGTGGGGGGGATTTGGTTGTAATTGGGGTGTATAATGTGGCCCGGAAGAGTAGGGATGCATGGGATTCCGGGTATTTATTCTTTTGTGTTTATGTTGTGTTACAGTGGCGATGTTCTCCCAAAATGTGTTTGTCATTCTTGTTTGGTGTGGGTTCACAGTGTGGTGCTTATTAGTAACAGTGTTAAAGTTGTTTATATTACAACCCTCAGTGTAACCTGTATGGCAGTTGACTACTGTAAGTACGCGTTGCAGCCTCATGCGACATATGACTGGGCTGGCAAGCTGATTGACGTGTTGTAGAGGGCCCCAAAGGCAGCACCTCCAAACGATGCCCTTATTATTGTTAATCGGGGGAAAGTCTGCAAACATTCGCAAGAATAGTTGATCCGACATTTGGTAGTCTCTCGAAATATTCAGGAGGATTGGCAAGTGTGATGCTGTCAAGAGGCATTCATACAAAACTTGCGGGCCCCATTATCATTAAATTTTCATGTTAAGGTGCGGGCGGCGTGTGTGAGACCCCGGGTTTATGCATAGCACAAAGTGAAAAAAACTCTGTATGCAGTGTTATTTCATTTTAAATTTCAAAAGAGTTTTGTGGCTTCCATTGTATTCTCTATTTTGTGAAACGGGTCAAAATGGCTCTTTGAGTGGTAAAGGTTGCCGACCCCTGACTTACAGCATATATAGAAAAAAATTGTTGGAGGTTTTTGGATGTTTTTAGAGACTCCCATTACCTCCATATTCAGCTGACTTTTGCTAGCATTTATTTACAAGTGAGACTGTATATACAGTATATAAAAAAGGAAACCATGTGTATGGCATGTGATTGATAGGCAAAATACCCGAAAAGTGCTGTTCCCCCATAAAACTTCATTGCTCAGTCTCTGAGACATTGTGTCATGTCGAAAAGTGAATTTATTTTGGTTGCAAATTATTACCTCACTAATGTGTACTACATCAATAAGAGTAAAAGCTACATACATAACAAAATATGTGATAAATTTGCGCTGAGACGTGGACACTAGGTCAATGCACATACAAGTGAGTTGTTGAAGATTTTTATTTCCAAAGAGCTACAATGTAAGTGCAGGAAAAAGGATATATTGAAAGGTAAATTAACTCATTTTGGAATTTTCTCTATCGTTCACAATCATTATAAAAGACAAGACCACACGTGTCTTTTTTTCAAGATTTTAATGATGCTTAAAAGATGCGGCTAATGGGAGTCACAGTTTTAGCCTTCAAAGCCCTCTAAAACAACTTAAAAATTGTGTAGTAACATTTTATTTACACACCGCAAGTCCATATATAATGTAGTAACAGACATGTTCATAACATTACGTAATATGTTTAATATTTACCGTATTTTAATCATTTCCGGGATTTATTTCTTCCGCGCATTGATTTCTGTTTCCATGGCAGCACATGTCTGACTTCTGGTAACAACTTGTGTTTCTACTTTTTAACTCACACGAGTGTGTGTTCAAATCATGGCAGACTTGGTAACAGAAAACAAAGACAATTATTTTTGGACAAATGAAGAATCACCACCTTATATTTTTTAAGCTGAATATACTGAGGATGAACTAATTCTTAGTCACTTTAATAGCGATCATGATACACGCAGCACGTGACGTCACGCGTGTTATTACAGCTACACTTCATACTGTCTTTGGCTAGCTCAGCTTTGTACAAACAAAACATGAAATGTGGGCTAACACTTTATAGACTCTGTAATATGATTGTTGATGTTTTTCAGTCAGTACTGATTAGTGTTTTTTTTCGCAGTTTGTGCATTACAAACTCAAATGCGTTCCACGCTAACGTAGAAGCTGGCTGATCTCCTGCCATAGTTAGCTTTTACGGCTTATACCGAAGCACACCAATGTTGTTACTACGATTGAAAAAGAGTTCTTCAGTGATCACTCTTAAAAAAACAATGTCGGTACAGTTTGGTTATTTTTTAGGTTACGGAACTTAAATTAAGTATTGTTGACGGTTTTTGAATGCATTTTTAAAGTGATTTAGAGGTAGACTTGATTGCTCCCATTAGCAGCATTGCTAGCCACCTAAAACCAGCCTTTTTTTACATTTTGTCTTCTTGTCCCTCATAATGATTGTGAACGATAGGAAAAATTCAACAAAAAGTGGAGTTCCCCCTTTAAGTGGTATCTGTCGGAAAGGAATCTGTCAGCACACCATTAAAAGCATTGGAATAAAACAAGCTACAAACAACATTGTGCATCTTATGTGATATTTTTTGGAATTTTTAGTATCACATATTGCATATACAATAATAAAGGGGCACTGGATCGTATAAAAACTGAAGCAACTTTTTCCATCAGAAATAATGTAAATTATCAAAGTCAATCAATTCGACACCCAAAAATATTAACACGTCTAATAGAGAATAATTAGTTTTATATGCGGACAACAATCCAAAACACACATTGATGATTATTAAAATGGACAAACGATTGTTTAATATCATGTTTACCTTTATTGAAGCCACTTTTTGTTGATGGGGTCAGAGGTATGAGGGGGAATGCCACCTTCATACTTTGTGATTCAATAGTGTTTCTCAACTTGTTTATCAGAGTGCCAGAACTCACAACATTTTTCAAGGTCGTGGTGGCTTATTTTGCAGCCAACTAGAGTGTTTTTCAACCACTGCGCAGCGACACACTGGTGTGCCGTGAGATACCAACTGGTGTGCCGTGGGATTTTGTCTTTTCACCTAATTGGGTTAAAAATATTTTTTGCAAACCAGTAATTACAATCTGCAAATAATGTGCTGTTGTTGAGTGTCTGTGCTGTCTAGAGATTGGCAGAGTAACCTTGTAATACTCTTCCATATCAGTAGGTGGCAGCAGGTAAGCTCTGGAACACTCTGCCCCTCCATGTTCAAACTGCTTCCGCAGTGGAGTGTTTTAAGTCTCGTCTTAAGACCCACTTTTATTCTTTGGCTTTTAACACTACGTGAGTTGTGTGGTCCTCTGTCCTCTGTTGTCCTCTGTGTTTTTATACTTTTTGATTTCTATTTTACTGTGTCAATTGATTTTACCCTTTAAAATTGTTTTTAATTATATTTATTTTTATATTGTTTTTACATTGGTTTTATATTTATTTATTTTTTGTTTTTATTCAGTCATTGGTGGAGCATAATATTGTTTTTTAATATTGATTTTAACATGGCTGTGCAGCACTTTGGAAACGTTCTTGTTATTTAAATGTGCTATATAAATAAAGGGTATTGGATTGATTGGATTGGTAGCTAATTGCTTTGTCGTGATCACAATATGCAGACGATGCTTAAACCAAATATATACAGAAGGCGGGTGCCGCTAACAAAAGGCATTGAAGCTTGGGTATGAATGAAATTAAAACTGAACTGGCTCAAAAGCAAACAAAAACAGCGTGTGGAGCAGAGAAGGCGTCCATAAAGTACATCCAAACATGACATGACAATCAACAATGTCTCCATGAAGGAGGATAGCAACAATTTAAATATTCTTGATTGCTAAAACAAAGCAGGTTTGGGGAATAGCGCTCAGGAAAGAAATGAAACTGCTACGGGAAAATACCAACAAAACAGGAAAAGCCACCCAAAGACAAGAACTAAAACACTACACAGGAAAATACAAACCAAAAAACTCTAAATAGGTTGCAGCGTGATGTGACAGCTCGTGACAGTACTTTGAGACAAGAGGTATAGAGATGCATGTTAAGTTATGTTTTGAATTCATATCCAATCCTTGCGAGAACATCTTTTTACTGTCAATATCGGCTGCTGAGTTAAATATTTAATGTTTTCTGCTGGTGATGTGCTTGCGCATTTTTTCAATTAAAAAAATGTGCCTTGGCTCAAAAAAGTTTGAAAAACACTGAACTAGAGTATTACCCGTTCCAAAACCAAGACGGTATAGGAAAATTGAAAAATAAACACTAACATTTTGGCTTGGATTTTTATAGAAAACCAAATCGTTCAAAAAGTGTAACATACGGAAATTGTGGTGCCACTATGCTGTATACTGTAAATTAAATGTTTTACCATTTAACTTTTTTCTTGGCTAGTCAAATTAAATCACTTTTATGGAAGCAATCATCTTTGCTTACTGTTGTTTTTGCTAGTTTAGATATTGTTTGAAAGTGAACAACTGCATGGAAAATCAAAAATTAATTAGTTCCACATCTACAACAAGGAAGTTTTATATAGGTATTGCATTGACTTTTTTTCCCCATCCATCCATCCATCCATCCATCTTCTTCCGCTTATCCGAGGTCGGGTCGCGGGGGCAACAGCCTAAGCAGAGAAGCCCAGACTTCCCTCTCCCCAGCCACTTCGTCTAGCTCTTCCCGGGGGATCCCGAGGCGTTCCCAGGCCAGCCGGGAGACATTTTCTTCCCAACGTGTCCTGGGTCTTCCCGGTGGCCTCCTACCGGGTGGACGTGCCATAAACACCTCCCTAGGGAGGCGTTCAGGTG
The DNA here is from genome assembly GCF_033978795.1 of Nerophis ophidion. Taxonomy (NCBI): domain Eukaryota; kingdom Metazoa; phylum Chordata; class Actinopteri; order Syngnathiformes; family Syngnathidae; genus Nerophis; species Nerophis ophidion. Next base: position 31,530,961 of record NC_084614.1, on the reverse strand, counting down.
GCATCCTGACCAGATGCCCCAACCACCTCATCTGGGTCCTCTCGATGTGGAGGAGCAGCGGCTTTACTTTGAGTTCCTCCCGGATAGCAGAGCTTCTCACCCTATCTCTAAGGGAGAGCCCCGCCACACGGCGGAGAAAACTCATTTCGGCCGCTTGTACCCGTGATCTTGTCCTTTCGGTCATGACCCAAAGCTCATGACCAAAGGTGAGGATGGGAACGTAGATCGACCGGTAAATTGAAAGTTTTGCCTTCTGGCTCAGCTCCATCTTCACCACAACGGATTGGTACAACGTCCGCATTACTGAAGACGCAGCACCGATCCGCCTGTCGATCTCACGATCCACTCTTCCCCCACTCGTGAACAAGACTCCTAGGTACTTGAACTCCTCCATTTGGGACAGGGTCTCCACCCCAACCCGGAGATGGCACTCCACCCTTTTCCGGGAGAGAACCATGGACTCGGATTTGGAGGTGCTGATTCTCATTCCGGTCGCTTCACACTCGGCTGCGAACCGATCCAGCGAGAGCTGAAGATCCCGGCCAGATGAAGCCATCAGAACCACATCATCTGCAAAAAGCAGAGACCTAATCCCGCGGCCACCAAACCGGAACCCCTCAACGCCTTGACTGCGCCTAGAAATTCTGTCCATAAAAGTTATGAACAGAATCTGTGAGAAAGGGCAGCCTTGGCGGAGTCCAACCCTCACTGGAAACGTGTCCGACTTACTGCCGGCAATGCGGACCAAGCTCTGACACTGATCGTACAGGGAGCGGACCGCCACAATCAGACTGTCCGATACCCCATACCCTCTGAACACTCCCCACAGGACTTCCCGGGGGACACGGTCGAATGCCTTCTCCAAGTCCACAAAGCACATGTAGACTGGTTGGGAAAACTCCCATGCACCCTCAAGAACCCTGCCGAGAGTATAGAGCTGGTCCACAGTTCCACGACCAGGACGAAAACCACACTGTTCCTCCTGAATCCGAGGTTCGACTATCCGGCGTAGCCTCCTCTCCAGTACACCTGAATAAACCTTACCGGGAAGGCTGAGGAGGACTTCTTTATTTTCCAATCATTCTTAAAACAGAAATATGTATAGGTTGAGACTTGCTGGAAAGGGGCTGACCCAGAAGGTGAAAGGAAGTAGATAAATGAGAGAAATGTGGGATCTGCGTTGCCAGACCTACAATAATGCACTAATGTTTCACTGAAGCGGATGATCTTGAATAACATCAAATTGGGTATGTATGATAATTGTCCTCAAAATACGATCATTTTAAGATTCTGTTCATTTTCCATCTGACAAGACGTACATGGAATCCGGTGAAGAGAAAAGACAGCAGTAAGCAAGGCTGCATGGAAGAGTTCTAACTAGGAGAGTCGAAGTAACCAAGGAGAAGACATGATTATTTTGGACAGGTCTGAAACATGATAGGTGTAAATCTATAAAGGTGTTTGATATTACCCAGATGGATGACTAAATAACAATTCTACTCCTACTAGGGATGGGTGGAACGATTCAAATATCGATGGTATCGATACCGGAGGTCTTTTCTGTTTATCTTAAAAAAAACACGTCATTTGACGGAGGGGGCTAATATTGCTGGATTTAAATATTGTTCAAAATGAAGGTTGTCTAAATATGTACATTAAATTCATGATGGAAAAGAAATAATGCAAATTCCAAAATCATTCAATAGTCAGAGTATACAAGTCAGTAATACACTATAAAAAGTATCTGCAATACTGATTTTGTATTTACTTGCTATCAAATTGCTTCGTCTACTCTGCTATTCCATTTCAGAACATTTAGTAGTTCATACAAAATGTACTGCCTTGCATTTATAACAAAACTATTGAAAAGTTTACATGTAAGCTATTTTTTTGTAATCATAATTATCCATAATGATAGTCAATCATCAATCAAAGTTTACTCATATAGCCCTAAATCATGAGTGTCTCAAAGGGCTGCACAAGCCACAACAAATTCCTCGGCTCAGATCCCACATCAGGGCAAGAAAAAACTCAACCCAATGGGATGACAATTAGAAACCTTGGAGGGGACCGTAGATGTGGGGACTCTCTCCTCCCCCTTTGTTGTAATGATCCATTTGTTCCTCACCACATGTAATTCAAAGTTTGCGGGTTCACTCTAATGCTTTTTTTTTTTTTAGCCTAAAGTAAGCATTTTCAAGCATTGAATAATCTTGATTAACATTTATTTGCCACAGACCAAAACCAATCAGAGTGGGCTGCTCATTATCTTTGAAACTGATTTGCTCAGCCTCAGGCAGCATTATTATATAGGATTGAAAGAGTGTAAAGGTCATTAAAAGGTGGCTCTCATAATGTTGATAAACATTAGGGAGTTTGTTAACAGGTTTTTTTATGCTCTACCTATAAAATATATTGGATTTACGATAAACGATTCCTACTTTGCGGAAAATCATCTAACACCATGCAGGCCAAGAACCAATATAATGTATAATGTATAATATTTTGGAAAGGCATGTCGCCCACATTTGTGGAAAGTGTTGCTGTTCATGCAGTTACTAGTCTTTTTAACATTTGTTGCATGTACTTTTCTTATTTTAAATAGTTAGTCATGACTAAATTAGATTTGGATTTTCCACTGTGGTGCAAAGTTATGCATTTAAATCAGTGTTTCCCACAGAAGTGCAATCTATTTGTGGGGGTGAGCAAAAAAACAAAAAACAAAGAATGCAACAAGGATGTTTAAAAATACGAATTAACTTTCTTCTGTTTTTTTTTTTTTTTTTTTAAAGGTGGCAAGCCTGTGAGTGCTTTTGGATATGTGAGGCTAAGACACCTGCACCTGCTGCTTTTTTGGGAAGAGTGAGCCAAGCTCTTTTGTTAAAATCTCCAAAAGTTTCCAATAAGATTAGGATAAGTAGTTACATTTGTAACAACAACAAAAAGACACATTTGGAAGTTCCCCAACTGTAATGACAATGAGCAGACCAGGTTCCACATCTTGCGTGCGCAGCAAAACCTGCCGTACGCCCTTTTTCACGACAAAGTTCAGATGTATCCATCCATCCATCCATTTTCTACCGCTTATTCCCTTTTGGGGTCGCGGGGGGCACTGGCGCCTATCTCAGTGGCAGAGGGGTTAGTGCGTCTGCCTCACAATACGAAGGTCCTGCAGTCCTGGGTTCAAATCCAGGCTCGGGATCTTTCTGTGTGGAGTTTGCATGTTCTCCCCTTGACTGCGTGGGTTCCCTCCGGGTACTCCGGCTTCCTCCCACCTCAAAAAGACATGCACCTGGGGATAGGTTGATTGGCAACACTAAAATTGGCCCTAGTGTGTGAATGTGAGTGTGAATGTTGTCTGTCTATCTGTGTTGGCCCTGCGATGAGGTGGCGACTTGTCCAGGGTGTACCCCGCCTTCCGCCCGATTGTAGCTGAGTTCAGATGTATCAAGACTGAAATGAGCATGGAAATGTGTGGTGCCTCACGCCAGATTTCTACAGGCCGTGGATACTTTGGTGACACACAGGTGGTCCTTCGGGCTTTGCCAACATATAACATGATTTCGAGAATGTAAACAAATTGAGGAAAGGACACAGAATTCATTTTTGGCCAATGCATTTAATGCATCATAGTATTTGTGAGGGTGTATATTCTTTATCTAAACCAGGGGTCACCAACCTTTTTGAAACCAAGAGCTACTTCTTGAGTACTGATTAATGCGAAGGGCTACCAGTTTGATACACACTTAAATAAATTGCTAGAAATAGCCAATTTGCTCAATTTACCTTTAACTCTGTTATTGTTAATTAATGATATTTATCTTTGTGGAAACACTGATCATCTTATTGATTTCTCACAATAAATATATATAGAAACAGATAAATATTAAACAAAAAAAAGGGTATTTCTGTCTGTCATTTCGTCGTACATTTTTTTTCCTTCTACGGAAGGTTTTTTGTAGGGAATAAATGATGAAAAAAACACTTAATTGAACGGTTTAAAAGAGGAGAAAACACGAAAAAAATGAAAATTAAATTTTGAAACATAGTTTATCTTCAATTCTCTTAACAATTCAATATTCAACCGAAAAAAAGAGAAAAACTAGCTAATTCGAATCGTTTTGAAAAGATTAAAAAAAGAATTTATGGAACATCATTAGTAATTTTTCCTGATTAAGATTAATTTTAGAATTTTTTTGACATGTTTTAAATAGGTTAAATCTAATCTGCACTTTGTTAGAATATATAACAAATTGGACCAAGCTATATGTCTAACAAAGACGAATCATTATTTCTTCTAGATTTTCCAGAGCAAAAAATTTAAAAGAAATTCAAAAGACTTTGAAATAAGATTTAAATTTGATTCTACAGATTTTCTAGATTTGCCAGAAGATTTTTGGGGAATTTTAATCATAACAAGTTTAAAGAAATATTTCACAAATGTTCTTCGTCGAAAAAACAGAAGCTAAATAGATGAATTAAATTAAAATGTATTTATTATTTTTACAATAAAATGAAAAAAAAAATACTTGAAAATTGATTTAAATTGTCAGGAAAGAAGAGGAAGGAATTTAAAAGGTAAAAAGGTATATAAGGTTGTATTTTTCCTCTAAAATTGTCTTTCTAAAAGTTATAATAAGCAAAGTAAAAAAATAAATGAATTTATTTAAACAAGTGAAGACCAAGTCTTTAAAACATTTTCTTGGATTTTCAAATTCTATTTGAGTTTTGTCTCTCTTAGAATCAAAAATGTCGAGCAAAGCGAGACCGGCTTGCTAGTAAATAAATACAATTTAAAAAAATAGAGGCAGCTCACTGGTAAATGCTGCTATTTGAGCTATTTTTAGAACAGGCCAGCGGGCTACTCATCTGGTCCTTACGGGCTACTTGGTGCTCGCGAGCACTGCGTTGGTGACCCCTGATCTAAACAATACTTTTGCCACCTATTGCTGTCACGATGTGTTTCTGTGACTCTAGCACATGTACTTGGCCAGTCAAGCAGACAATAGTGGGCGGTGGTTGCAACATGGAGAAATTATCCGCCTGTGTGTCACGTACGGCTGCTGTAGTAAGAAGCTCTCCTGGGTTGTAATAATATATTGAGCAATGAAACGAGAGTCAAAGTCTTTTGAATCCTTTTTGATGTGCTGGCGTGTTTAAATTTAAATTATTGCAAACCAAATATGACATAAAACTCACATGAAACTAATCTGACTTTAGGAACACATTTTGATGCAAGTTACACATGTCATATTTATATTGAGGGTAATTTAGAGTCACTGACCTTATCTAAAGTTTTACGTATCATTGCAGCGTCTGTCTTTTTGACCATGCACGCCCATCTTCTTCTTCACCTTCTTTCTGAAGCTCGACCATTAATTATTTATTTTATCGCCTGGGTGCAAATTTTGAAGCGCACAGCATTCCCACAATCTCAACCCTCTTAAAACACGGACAAAGAAGCACCAACTACTCTCTGAATCCTGGCTTATTTCAATACAATTTCCATATTTATAAGGAGGCATGGTCTGGGTGTGCCCAACCAAGCAGACATCTGGGATCAATTCCACGTTGATTGCGATGTAACAAAGAAATGTGGTTAGATTTGTGCATGTGCACACTTTAAAACTTGTGATTTGAAAATCTTTTTTTTTCTGGATTTGAATGTACGTCTATTATTAGTAGGAAATCCATGCAACTCTTAATGGATGAGGCCTCAGGTGCGTATGAGTTATTAATACCATCTACTGTACGTCTTCGTAACAACAATCTGGCAGTGCCATTATAATGTGTTCATGCGTGAGGGCCTAGGTAGCTTCAAGTTTTTTGGTGGGGGTCCAAATGAATAATTTAATGGGAATTACTGTTATTATTAGGACTAACTGGTTTATTTAGATTTTTTTGTTTCTTACGGCCACTCCACAAATAGAGTACTCTATGTGCTAAAAATGCTATATTTTACCATTTGAGTAAAAAGAAGACCTACTCCTATATCTGCTCCTTTTTGGACATGTCGTGATGAGAAAATGGAAATATGTGATGTATCATCTGCAATGAGATGGCGACTTGTCCAGGGTGTACGCCGCCTTCCACCCAATTGTAGCTGAGATAGGCACCAGCGCCCCCAAAGGTAATAAGCGGTAGAAAATGAATGGATGGTGATGTACCATATTGTGACTGTATACATGTTTGAAATGAACTTAAACAACAGCAACAACCTCTTGAAGGAAAACTGCATGTTTTTTGGAATGTTGTCCATCATCCACAATCCACAAAATGTGAGACAAAAACACAGTTCCTTTTTGGGGGTTTTAAAAAGTAAAGCCGCTAGAACAAGGTGGCTGTCTAGAAATTACAATTGATCTATTCCGCGTATAAAAAAAAAACATTGAACAAAGCCTACAACGCTCAATTTACATGCTCTGACCTACATGTAACAAAGCTACGGTATAACATTGGTTCCGACCCACTATGAAACAAAAAACTTGCCTTTGAGTCAATAAAAGCTAATGCTCGATCATAAATCATGCATCTCACCTGAATAGTAGACGGTTGTGGCACCAAGCCGGGAAGTTGGTCAACTTTGAAAATCCACCTGCTACCATCTTGATCCTATATGGCTCTCAACAAATGGAACACAGCATTGTATTACCGCAACTTTGCTCGGAAGTGTTTTTTTATCAGAGGAATGAGAGCTAGTCTGAATTTTGTTGCAATGCGCGCTGTCATATCAATCCACCAAGGAAATAAGTTCCAGTAAAGCTTTTGATGACCAAAATACTGTAAATATTACATGATATAATGATTGATCCAGTTACCAAATTACATATATACTAGTTAGTGCATGTTAGTGCATTTTTAGAGGGCAATATAGGCTGTTGTACTGTTGCAGTTTTCCCCATTTAGAATTCACAGAAAAGAGAAAGATACAGTATGTGTGTTTTTGTCTCACATAAGGATGGTGGATAATGGGCAGAATCCCCCAGGAAGTGCAGTTTAGAAAAAACTTGAATTACAAAATCCAGGTAAAAGTTGAAATCCTTCTACAGGGAAAGATCACTAAAACATCACTGCAACTGTAAACAATTCTAAACATGCTGGAGTTTTCTTGGCAGCCACTTCAAAAGAATCTTGTACAGCTTTTTACTTTTCTTCTTGGACTTTCTCACATTCTTCATGGCTTTTTTGAGCAAACTGAACTTTAGGGAAGCATTTTGGGGCTCGTGGTACGCCTCATTTCCTCTCGCTGAATGATGATTTACAACCTCCAAGAAGCACCTTTCCTGCTGTCTGAAGTCGTACTCCACGCTAAAAGAACAACAAACAGATGCAAAATAAACAAACTTTTCAAAGACACTTGAGCTCTTGCTGAAAGTTCAACTCTACGTTACCATGAATCCTACAAGCGGTTTGTGGTATGTGTGACTATGGAACACATACCTGCCACAACTACAATTAATGATATCGTTTGATTTGTGCCTTGTCAATTGTCAGCACGGTCAAGGACAAGATACCAACATACATCAGAGAATAGCAAAAGCAATTTAGAAAATATATAGTTAAAGAAGAATCTTTCAAGATACGTTGTCTCAGTTTTGGCTTTGTAGTGCACAAGCCTTTTTTGTAAACTGTTTTTAAAAAGATCAAAGGAATTTTTGATTTCAGTCTTTTACCACAAACAGAATTGCTGGTTCAGTTGATTAGGATTTATTTTTGTATTGGCTCCACCTGACGCAATGTTTTATCTCGAGGGTGCAATCCAGAGTTGAAACCTCTGAGTACGAAAAGTCCTCTATAATCATTATTTTAAACTTAGCATGTCACACACAGGACAATCTGTTAACATACTATATATATAACATAACGTGTGTGTGTGTGTATATATATATATATATATATATATATATATATATATATATATATATATGTAGGTGTGGGAAAAATCACAAGACTACTTCGTCTCTACAGAACTGTTTCATGAGGGGTTCCCTCAATCATCAGGAGATTTTCAAAATCTCCTGATGATTGAGGGATTTTCAAAATCTCCTGATGATTGAGGGAACCCCTCATGAAACAGTTCTGTAGAGACGAAGTAGTCTTGTGATTTTTCCCACACCTACATATTGCGCTCTACCACGGTATCGAGCACTATTCTCTGGATTATCCAATCAAGACATATATATACATATATATATATATATATATATATATATATATATATATATATATATATATATATATATATATATATATATATATATGAAGAGTTCATACGCAAAAACCGATAAACGCCATTTTGATAAAGTTTAGCCCAGCCTCGGTAATATATAGTCCGCCACTTCTATTGTGGTATACCAAAATCAATTTGTTTGCAAATGTGGACAAATGCCGCTTTTAACGTCATTTAGTTCAGCGATTTATTGCAAGAGCAGATAAGCGCCATGGATCATCTACCACAAAAGCCGATATATCCGTTTGCCCAACCAGCGCTGCAGTACGGGATCACGTGACAAACAAAATGGGGTCGCGCACGGACTCACTCAGTGTTGTTATCCACGCATGAATAATTTGGAAGCTTCTCCTGTGAACACTGTTAAGCCAGCGAAAAAAACTGACCTGTTGAAGTTATTTGATGTTGGCGCTAGCACGCGTGTCCGTGAGTTTTACACCGCTGCGTTAAACGATGTTGTCGAGCATGGAGCTAATGTCGATAGCGATGATGAGTGAGCTGTTATCTGCACAGGAGTGTTTTTGATAGGCAAACCAGGTTGAGCATTTGTGCTTGTTTTATTAATAAAACATTGTCTTCATTGCAACACTGTTTTTTTTGTTTTTTCATTTTGTGCTGAAAGCACAAGGTAATATGTGAGGTCACAGTTCCAAAAAAAGCATGTCCGGTTAGCAAGTACGAAAAAACAATGTTCGCAGGGACAGCTAGATTTATGCGTACCAAGGGATCGAAACTGTTAAATAATGAAGTAAAGAAATGTGAAAAGTTGTTACGTTGAAATGTGGCTTTCGATACATTTCACGTTCTGTTTTTCTCTCTATCTTTATATTGAATATTATGCGAAATAACGACCGCAAAGAAAACAATTTTGGAGATATCTGTTTTTGCGACATATCATAATTTGGATATATCTGCTTTTGACCTAAAACCACATCAAACACTCTTACTTGAAAGCCATTCATTACATCAGCATTTCTTAAAAGTTTAGGCTTTCATGACTTGCGTATGTTGATATTAAATAAACCATTGTACGCTTGTACATGTACCGGCAACACCAGCAGGCAGAATATCGTCAATATACAGAATCGGTCAAAATGGATTTATCTGCTTTTGCATATGAACTCTTCATATATATATATATGTATATATATATATATATATATATATATATATATATATATATAGTGTACTGTATATATATATATATATAGTGTGTACTGTATATATATATATATATATATATATATATTATATGAAAATATTACATATATGTTATATTTTATATTGCTACTGTGGTCAATTTTTTGTGTACTTTGTACCTGCTTTATCCTGTCCATCCTTACCCTTTTCATCCTGTGTTGAACAATTTCCCTTGTGTATCAATACATTTTGTCTATGTCTATACATTTTTAATGCACTGCTTGTTCTTTGCTGTGTTGGAATAGGTGTTCAAAAAGATATATAGCCAGATTTGTAGAAAATGACAAAAAGGCTTCAGACATTCTGTCCTCAGATAACAAATTAATATGTTTTTAGATTGTGATTTAAATTGAGTTTTAGTAGAAGTTGGAACTGATACCTAAGTTAATGCTTAAACCACTCACACTGTACAGAGAACACATGAAGGACCAGAGGTGGGTAGAGTAGCCAGAAATTGTATTCAAGTAAGGGTACTGTTACTTTAGAGATGTATTACTCAAGTAAAAGTAAGGAGTAGTCACCCAAATATTTACTTGAGTAGAAGTAAAAAGTATGTTGTGAAAAAACTACTCAAATACTGAGTAACTGATGAGTAACCTGTTTGTTTAATGATGACGGCAACAAGTAATGCACAAAAACATAAAAATAGCTATGAACAAACTCAGAGCCAGGAATATCTCTTAAGCAACTAAAAAAATAACATATATTAAATAATATATATTTACTTTTACACTGTAATATATGTTATTTTTTTAGTTGCTTAAGAGATATTCCTGGCTCTGAATTTTACCTTTGCATCCTCATTATACTATTGGCTAAGTTTTATATTCATAAATGTAAGTTTCTCAATACCCAACCTGTTTTTTGTGCCTTTAAAAAAGATGTAGAACTCTGCATCAAAACACTCTACCTCTAACAACCAAAAAGCTGTGAAAACGATGATGCTGTATTCCAAATTTAATGTATTTACTGAGTTTGATTGAGTCTATGGCTTTGCACTTTGTTTATTTCATATATATATATTTTTTGCATCCTATTTTAGTTACTTTGAATTTAAAAAACCCTGGCGCTGTTTTGTATGGTTTTTATACTGTTTTGTATTGTTTTCGTACTTACTTTGATTATTATTTTAATCTGTTTGTAAAAGTTGAAATCTATAAATAAAGATTTATTTAAAAAAAAAAGTGCAGTTAATCATGTGACCACCTGGCGCTGTTTGATTGGTGAAACGGAGTGAAACGTCACCAGTGACTGCATTTGATTGGTGAAACGCAAGCATGTGATGGATCCTACTTTGAAAGTCAGTCTGACAAACCAAAACAAACAAAACGTGCATTATCAGATTGATAAAAAAAAGTAGTGAGCTGAATGTAAATAAATGGAGCGGAGTAAAAGTAGCGTTTCTTCTCTATAAACATATACTCAAGTAAAAATAAAAGTATGTTGCATTAAAACTACTCTTAGAAGTACAATTTATTCCCAAAGTTACTCAAGTCAATGTAACGGAGTAAATGTAACGCGTTACTACCCACCTCTGTGAAGGACATATATAATACAGTAATAAAACAAGTAAATACAAGAATGAAATGAAACCGTAGACCCCCACCAGGCCCTATTCATCAATGGTTAAATGTCCTGAATCCAAATAGTAATCGGGATCTGCCCCAAAATGTAATCATTTTTTCCTTTTCTCATTTTTGACATGTCCTGAAATTTAGATGAAAATCTGCCGATAATTTTTTCAATTATCTTTAGGGAAATGAAAAAACAAAGTGAACACTTGTCTTTCTTTACTATCTATGTTAGTTTTGGGTTGTTGGCATACACACCCAAACACACACAGAAGCGAAAATGTAAGGTAACAGCAGCAATTATGCAGATCAGTTGGTCCTTTCCTGAAAGTTTAATGAAAATCCGCTCATAACTTTTAGTTATTTTATTAACTAACTCTTACATAACCTCCTGGTGGACGTAATTAACGTCTAAATCACACAGAACACATGAAAGAGATAAGCATATAACACAGAAGTGAAAATATTAAATACAATAATTAAATAAACCAATACTAAAAAAAACTCCTTACTTACTGTATATTTACATATAAGGTCTGTTTACACACTGGAAGATCATTGCTAGTTTGGGCAATGATGAGACCACAACAATCAGCTCAGACCAGGCATGCAACCAAAGTTGATTTCAACACTAGTTGATGTGTAATTTCACTTCACTTTCCTTTTTTTTTGTGTGCTGCTACCACAAAAGTATGCATTATACTTGGGAGACACAATGAAGAGCAAAAAGTTTACTTTAAAAATTACGTTATCCCTACTCAGCGTAGCTTTAGTGATGGAAGAATGCCTGGTGGGTCTCACGTGAGGTAAAGGTACACACTGTATTCTTGCTTTGTGTGTGGTGCACAGGCTACCGTATTCTTTCAGTGCACACTAGAGATGCGCGGTTTGCGGTCTCATCCGCGGAGTCCGCGGATAAACCGCGGGTCGGGTGGTTGACATGACGAAAAAATAGATTTTAATTAGATTCGGGCGGGTGGCGGCTGAACCATCCGGAAATATTTGATATGGATGGTTCTGTGATCAGTATCCTTTGCCATTCAAAGTACCATTGAAGACCCGTGTCATAAAGCGAAGAAGACAATAAGAGACGCTATTATTCTCCTGAGACAATAAGAGACGCTATTATTCTCCTGAATGACTGCCGGTAATCACCCAGATAATAAGTATTAGGGCGTGCTATGAAGCCATTGGCTTTGTCGCCTACTACAACATGTACGATCTGCTTGTCAGTCCAGCATCATGTTATGTGTGGCTTCCGCGACAACACACACACGACTGCAAGGCATACTGGGTGACACAGAGTACACTAATGGTTGTGATATTAACAATAAACAATTTTAACACTCTTAATAATATGCGCCACACTGTGAAGCCACACCAATTAAGAACGACAAACACATTTCGGGAGAACATCCTCACAGTAACACAACATAAACGCAACACAACAAATACCCATAATCCTTTGTATTCATGACACTTCCTGACTATTTTATACACCCCGCTAGCAGCAAACCACACCAAACCGCCCCCCCAAGGGGGTGTAAAATATATTTGGGGGTATCACGGATACAAAGGATTATGGGTATTTGTTGTGTTGCGTTTATGTTGTGTTACTGTGAGGATGTTCTCCCGAAATGTGTTTGGCAATCTTGTTGGGTGTGGCTTCACAGCGTGGCACATATTAGTAAGTGTTAAAGTTGTTTATATCGCAACCATCAGTGTACTCTATATCACCCAGTATGCCTTTCAATCTTGAACATGTGATTGCGGAAGCTGCACACAACATGTTGCTGGACCAACAATCGGTTCGTACATGTTGTTGAAGGTGTCTAGGGTAATGGCTTCACAGCACGCCCGTATTCTTGTAATCAGGATGAACGCTATTGAGTAGTCGCGGGAACGTTAGCGGCTCCAATTGTCATCATTACTCTGTGAAACAGGTTTAAATAGCTCTGTGAGTGGTAAAGGCGGACAACTTCTGATGTATTTCAGCGGGCGGGTACGGTCCTGATAAAATGTTGGTTCGGGTGGACGGCGGATGGATGACGACTTTCGTGATCCGGATGCGGATGATATAATTGCCTATCCACGCATCTCTAGTGCACACACTCTTACTGGTTCTCAAGCAAATATCAAGGTTTTTTGTAACACAATTATGTTTTTAATCAATTCATTTGTAACTACAAAATGTCAGAACACAAAAAAATCAAATACAAAGGACTACTTGTAGTTAATTACCTGAAGTTTACGTCTAAAATACGAGACTAGATGTATTGTTACCTGTTTACTCTTAACTGTAACAGAGTTGTACGTTCATATGTTGGTCATGTGTAATGTGTTTAAGCGTTGCATTCATGAGCTCCCCTGACCACTTAAAAGCCTAAAACTACTCACCTGTAGACAATACAGGCAGTCTTTTGGCAAGTTGAACAGTTTTTTAGATCCTGTCCTGTCTTGAAGCATCGCCTTCTATAAAAAAAACACGAAAAAAACAAGTGTATAATAAATCAGCAAAACTTTCCAACCTTAAACATGTGCTTTTGTCACCTATCAATTGTATGGCATGAAACAGTTTGTACATTCTCAAATATGACCTCAGACAGTCACAACATATTAACAGTCCATGTGGGATGAGAATGATTGACAGAGACACATTGCTAGCAACCAACTATAACGGCTGCTATCTGGCTCAGAGGTGATTTGGAGTTAAATAATTGGACTCCCAGAAGTTACATCACACCAGTGGTTCTCAACCTTTTTTCAGTGATGTACCCCCTGTGAACATTTTTTTAATTCAAGTACCCCTAATCAGAGCAAAGGATTTTTGGTTGAAAAATAAAGAGATAAAGAAGTGAAATACAGCACTATGTCATCAGTTTCTGATTTATTAAATTGTGCAAAATATTGCTCATTTGTAGTGGTCTTTCTTGAACTATTTTGAAAAAAAGATATAAAAATAACTAAAAACTTGTTGAAAAATAAACAAGTGATTCAATTATAAAGATTTCTACACATAGAAGTAATCAACTTAAAGTGCCCTCTTTGGGGATTGTAATACAGATCCATCTGGATTCATGAACTTAATTCTAAACATTTCTTCACAAAAAAAAAGAAATCTTTAACATCAATATTTATTGAACATGTCCACAAAAAATCTAGCTGTCAACACTGAATATTGCATTGTTGCATTTCTTTTCACAGTTTATGAATTTACATTCATATTTTGTTGAAGTGTTATTCAATAAATATATTTCTAAATTATTTTTGAATTGTTGCTATTTTTAGAATATTTAAAAAAAAATCTCACGTACCACTTGCCATACCTTCAAGTACACCCAGGGGTACGCGTACCCCCATTTGAGAACCACTGCACTACAAGATATTGACATCATTTTTAATCATCAATCATTTTTGTATTGGGCGTTCTGCTAAAAATAAACAGTATTTCAAGTAGTCTGGCACACTTATACATATATGTGTAAATTTGTGATACATCGCAAAATGGAAAAATATTTTTTTTTAAATCTGGAGTTGATTTTTTATTATAATATTTTTTTTTTTTAATTTTTAATTCAGTGGTGTTCTACTGTAGCTTCAACAGCACCCTGTGTGAGACCCCCCATAAGCCCCCCACTTCTTTGTTACATTGATAGAAACATCGACTAGTGATAATAATCACTGATCATCTCTTAGTGTTTGGCTTTATTGGCACTGGGCATTGAGCACAATAAATATGAACCGTTTTTTTTGTTTCCCTGCAGCGTCCCCTGGGGAACAATGCCTTGGGAAAACCACCATTGACTCCAGTTATGTAAACACAAATGTAACTGCATATTCCCATTCCCAAAAATCTTGACTGGTTAAATTACGGTAAATACATGCCATATTATCGATTGTTACAGTAATTACTGAATATGCCAGCAATTTATGTTTACAGTGACATTCCGTAAATTCTTATACACAACCTTTCACAAAGTTCCTTTTTCACCTTGAGACAACTTTTGCTGTTACCATTGGAATAAGACTTGTGTCATACAGCACTGCAGGACTCTTAAAAATAAATACGCTATACAGAGAACATAGCCCAGGGAGATTCAACTAAATTGTTTTGGGGCATACATTTCCAGAAAGTTAACTACTATTAGTTAGCGTTCTCTAAAGTAGACATGTGATTTTGGTCCATTTATTTTGTCAGCATTACAGAAAACAAAGATCGTCTCTATGAAGCACTCGTGTTTTTAAGAATCTGCAGCAAAAATGTGAGTCACAAGTTTTTTTAACTGAACACCAGTTGAATAATTGGAAGAGAGAAGACCTAAAATGGAACCTTGAGGAACACCACTAGTATAAACAAAGACGTTGAAAAAATGTCAGCAGACTGCATCTGAAGAAAAGAAGCTACTGCAACACCTTAGTTACATAAATCACATTACGGAAAAATGTGTAAGTGTAAAAAAGGAAAGGACTTAAAAGGGTGTCTTGAGGAATGTTTCAGTTATGTAAAACACTTCACGCCACTGTGAAATTTCAATGCAAGTATCTTTTGCAGCTGGAATTTGCTGCAAAAATGTTTGTCTCCTTAGTTTTGAACTGAACTCGGGGGTCGGTTTGGTCTCTTTCCTGGGTCTGATGTGGCCCTGGGCCGCTAGTTGAATAGCCTTGACCAAGTGAGCCTTCATATTTAACAAGGTAGAATAATGAACATTTTTACTTACTTATTTTCTTTAAATGCATTTATTAGTTCCAGTAGAGGTGATCTAACGAGCTGTCTGCAGAAATGTCCGGACGATGCATACACACTGTGCTGTGCATTTTACCACCACATTCCAGTACAATGGGAAATACTGTACATGCACACTCTTCTATGGCAGGCACACACACATTCCCTCTTACCCATTGGCAGTACTGTGGCTGGCCTCCAGGTCATGGATGATGTGTAACAAGGTAGTAATCCTGTCCTTGTTGGCTGCCAGACTGGCCTCCACACTATCAAGCCTCTGCTGTATGGATGCTGATTTACTGCACTGTGGGGAAGCAGGCAGCAACATGGCTGCTTCAGTCGGGTGGGAATGAGTCAAGATGGCGCCCTCTGGGTCCAGCTTGGGGGCAGCAGGGCTGCATTCTGAATCCCGGCTCAGGATTGCCTCATCCTCACTGCATTGAAGGGAAGCAAGTTCCCCTTCACTGCAGCAGAGTCCTGCTGCAATTAAAGATAACTTTGGGCCTGCGTGAGGTTCTTGTACCGATGATGTGTTGGACTCAGATCGGCCATCATGTGCACCTGTGATTGCCTGTTTTGCAAGAATGGGCTCATAACTCCTCTTTGCTGTGACAGAGACTGCTGGATCATTTGGATGCTTCTGTTTATCTGCTTTGGATTCAGGCTCAGTCCTTGCATGCATGGGTGATATGCCCAAGGCAAACTGTTTTGTATTTGAATCCATCTGCTGGGCTGTTATTCCTGGTGGGTATGTAGCACACTGTCCCTCATGTTCGTTTATCATGCTTCCTTGATATTGTGCATCCATTTGTTGTTTTATCTTACTACAACCCTGCAGCTGAGAGCTGTTTGACTTAAGTGTGCGTATCCTAGTTTGCAGGTTCGTCACCTGTGATATGCCTGGATGATTTTTTGAATCACTCCAAACAATTTCATTACCCCGATCACCATTCAATAGCTTTGCGTCAGCAGGCAGTTCACTGTTTAAACTGTTTGTCTGATGGTTTTGTATCACATTTGACAGATGACTGCTTTTGTTATGATGTTTGGACATGTTTGACAGGCTGGACAATGCAATCTGAGCTGTTTCTGACATGTTTTTCCAACTAGGAAAAACACGTAAAGCAGGTTCACTAGTTATGATGTCAGTTGCCTGTGTGTGCCAAGGCTTTTTTGGCGATGCATTGTGAAGAAGTGAAGATTCATGTGACATGTTGCTCATTTTAAGTAAAGAATTGCATGATGCATGAGAGTTGTTTTGCTTTTCTTTCAGTGTAGATAGAGGATGAAGAGATGAAGAGCTCCTCAGGGCTGTGTTTCTGTACAAAGCATAATTAGTAGTTGTAGAGATGGGAGCTGACATCCCAGATTTAGAATCAAGGGTTACACAAGATAGTGCACTTAGTGATGCTGTTTTTAGTGTTAATTCAGAATTTGAGGAGCCTGGCTGAATTTTTGCGTCCAAACGTTTAGGATTATGTTTGCTACTTGTATTTGTTCCATTGGAATCCACATCAAGTATACCAGGACTATTTTGGACAACAGTGCTGTAAGAACTTAATTTTTCTTGCAGTGTATGAGTTAAATCAGACAAGGTATGCGATGGACCTAATTTAGATTCATTAAGTTCTAAAAATCTGGTGGGATATTGAAGTGACCCTTGTGAGCAATATTTAGGGTTTTTTTCTCGTGCTGCATGAGCCAGGTTCGGAGTTGTGTTTTCATGTTGACAATTTCCTTCTGTGGACATGAGGGCACTAGCAAAAGTTTGAACAGTTTTAGGGATGCTAACACCGTGCAAGTTTCCTGTTGCTGTTGTGTAAAAATTAGGAGTCTTTTCTTGAGTCGCATGAATGGACACACACACATTTTGCAAGACACCGGATTCATGGATGTGTTTAGTATTAGCCTGTGAGTGTGGGTAGTTTGATTTGGTTGCTGTGGCCATAAGAGGAGTTGAAGGGAGACTTCCTGTTTTGGGGGTTTTGCTGTCAAGAGGCAACGATTCTAGACTTTGATTTTCGTTTGTTTTAATAGTGGCTTTAGTGATTGCATCTGCATGCATGGTTTGTGGTTGGGTTGATTCCATGGCATGTCTCTCCGACAAAAAGTGGCCATTATTTGAATGGACCGGGCACGCAGGGTGCCGTGTTTTTCTATGTCTTAATACTTCTTCTTCAAGATGTAATACTTGTGGATGGCTTGTCTCTTTGTCTATGTGGGTGGCCCTCTCACAGGGTTGATGGTTGCTTGGTTGGATGTTTGTCTCATATGGTAACTGAATAAGATGTTTGCCGGCCGAGAGCAAGTCATGGGCTGACTTAAAATGTATCTCTGCTTGGCAAACAGGAGCAGTTACACTTTTCTTCCCTGAAATCTCAACTCCTGCTGTTAAGGACTGTCTCCCCCCACAGTGGTTGCATATTTGTTGTGATGCACTCAAATATCGAGGAGCGGAAAACAGCAGCATCTTTCTAGACTGCTTTCTATAATGGCTGTGTACTCTTGTTTGGTCTGCTCCGTGAGTTGGGGTAGTTTCACCATTTTCGATACTAATGCCACCTATTGCTTCGGAATCAACCACACTACCGTTGGTGTAGCGCACTGTCGGTTTTAGTTTTGGGCCCACATTGGTTACAGTTCCTGCAAAATGTGGGTTAGTCTCGATTGTTCTGGAAAAGCAAGAACTGTTATCTTGACTGCACACAATATCCCCTAAGGCCTCCCCTACAAGTGCTTGGAAAGTCACTTCCTTTTTACTCTTGGAGTCCACACTCTTTGCCCATTCTTCCTTGTCACCCTTTGTTAGCAGTAGTATCTCTTTGTAGTCCTTTGTAATGTAGCTCTTGGATGCTTGGGCATTGTGAATTGATCGCGTGTGGAGTTTATCCGTGAGCTGTGCACAACGCTGGATAGGTGCCCGGCGTATCCCTG
The DNA here is from genome assembly GCF_033978795.1 of Nerophis ophidion. Classification (NCBI taxonomy): domain Eukaryota; kingdom Metazoa; phylum Chordata; class Actinopteri; order Syngnathiformes; family Syngnathidae; genus Nerophis; species Nerophis ophidion. The sequence continues at coordinate 31,512,303 of NC_084614.1, read as the reverse complement.
GGGACGTCTGAACAGCAACACTGCAGCGCTGAAGACCCCACGTTTGCAGTAGTGCTCCTACGGATGTGTCGCCCTCTGTTGTTCTCCAACCAGGCGCTCCTATCAAGGCTGGGACACCCAAAACGGGAACTGGAGTGGTCAGGTCAGCCGCTCTTCTCCCCATCCTCTGGTTGATTGATTCCAACGTTGCACGACTCAATTGAGATTTTCTCAACTGTGTAATACATCTGAAAGTGCAAGAGTGAATAGAAGCTTAAATGGAGAGACATGTGGAAGAATTACGTGGTGAATAAATACCAGAGTCAAAAGGATATTCCTATTAACTGTTTTGTTATGAACTTTAGGATTGAGTTGTCTAAATAAACTCATAGGAGTTGATGCGTCATGTGAAAGTTGAACTGAGAACAATAGTGACATTTCTGGGGTATTTTTGCACCACACTGAAGCGAGCAGAAATGTTGGTGCACAATAACGAGGCAATAGATGCCAATGAATGGCTTTTAGTCTGACGCCAATCAAATGCAAAAGCGGAGGATTCCCTAACTATCGGTAAATTGCGAAACATAGTCTTTCTTAAAACATGCACAAACACAAACGACTGGGATCACTGGTGACAAAATCAACATGAACAACAGGCGTCGCTTAAATTGTCAATAGAAGATAAAGTAGGAGGACGTTTGCATTGAGACGCAAAAGTTAAGAAAAAATAAATGACTCATAGCCGTGTAACAGTAGGAACGGCATCATTATGGTTCAAGGAATAAGCGGTAGAAAATGGATGGATTATCTCGGCATTAAAGGGGAAATTCACTTTTTTTTTGCCTGTAATCCACAATCACTCTGCGAGGCCAGAACACAATTCTTTCTCTTTTTTCTTTTTCTAAATAATAAAATCCTGCTAGCAAAAGGCGGCTAACAAAACAGATAATGGGGATTGACCAAAAACTCAGACAACATTTTATATACATGCTGTAAGTATGTAGCAGGTATCAGTCACATATATTAAAAAATGTACAGTATTATTTACAGTATTCTGGTAATTTTAGAATTATTGTAACATCTTTCCTGGGTGCATTAATTTCACAGCAAGCATTGCAACAAACGCTATTTCTGTCAACAACTACCACTAATCATGACAGACCTTGTGGGAGCCAAAGGCGACAAAAACTTTGCGGTAAATGATGATCCAGAACCTTATATTTTTTAGCCTGAATATACGGGAGATGAGCTACAAGTTTGTGAAGCTGAGCGCTAAGCGGATCAACTACTGTAGAGTGAAACTCCAAGCCATCGTGTAGCAAAATAGTCACTTAGAATGTCCCCTCTCCCTGGGATGGTTGTATCTCTCAGCACTAAACTTGTGCTCCCCATTTAGCTGGTGAATTCAGCATAATCCTTACTCCTCATACAGAAATGCTGAGATGTAGCGATCATCTTGCTGTGTTTTGGGGTTTGAGTTAAATTCCAAAGTTGACCAACTTCTCAGCTTAGGGCTACAACTTTCTCCTATACATGTGTCAGGTATAATTTATAATCTATCTTTTTCCGAACTCAGCGATTATGCAGCAGCTCAATAGCTATCTCATACCTTGCAAGAGACCGGTGGAGTAATGTGAGTGTCTTTGTAAGCAAGGCTCTGTGCCACGCAATGTAGTCTATACCTATAGCGCGGTTAATATGGTCACTGCTTGAAAATGGAGCACTGTTGGAAGTTGTTGGATTATTTTTAGTGGACTTTATAGGCAGGCCATTACATGCATTGTTAGCCACTTGTTGCTAGCAGTTTTTCACTAATTAGAATGTATAGAACCAAAGACATGTGTCTCACATAAGAATTGTAAATGATGGGAAAAATTCCCAAGAAAGTGCAGTGCCCCTTAAAGTTCATTATCGGTATAGTAAGGGGAAAACATGTAGAACATAAAACTGCTCGGTTTATGTGTTCAATACATTTTAAAATGAAGCATGTAAATGCAATTGTAATTCACTGAGAGGTCATTCTAAAAAAAATACAAATATAATCCATAATGTAGTCCACTTTTAGTCGGACTATACTGTCTCGCAGTGACGAATAAACACTTACGGTCCTTCACTTGTAAGGAGTGGGAAATAAGTATGAAGCTTTTGTTATACCACTATAGATGACTCTAAGAAAAATATAAAATAATCTTGCCGAATTATATTTCTGTTTATCCAGTCTCTCCTTAAGCTATTATTTTGTCCTTTATTTCCATGCATATTTGCACCAAAGTGGTATTGCTTCTTGTGTCATATTTGAACAAAGTGTTTTTGAAGGTTTCATGTATTACTGCTTATTGACCAACACATTACCAAAGTTATTAAAAAATGTGACTATGCCAGTCACTGAAAAATACTGACCCTTGACAACCGAATACCACACGGCATATTTTTTAAGACTGGAAAATGACTGCACTGTGAGTTAGTGGATATTGTACCCACAGAAAGTCACTCCGATTGTAGCCCATATTTTCAACTTGACATGCTATTAATCTAGTGTTGCTATTACTGTAGAAACAAGTTAATGTTGTATTATCATTTCAAACTAATGCACACATCTCATTTATCTGACACCAAACAGAATAATTTATTGACAAAATAAGCTACTGGCGCTCATGCAGCCCTTATGGAGAACCCGCTTGCCTTCATGGTTGGCTGCTTGCAGTCCACAGTATGACCATCTTGGATAAGGGCCCACAGTGATGCTAACAGTACAAACTTCATTAAGCTTGGTCAGAATTTATTAGGATGTAACATATTTTGAGATGGTGCAGTTTTAGTGTGTGTATGTGTCTAATTTGAACCCTGGGCAAGTGGACAACACAACGCTTTGCATATGAGCGAATATTTGATGTTAAAGTTAGAAGTACGAATGGAATATAAGCTTGCAAGTAGGGCTACAATGATCAGTCGACAATAAAATTTGTCGCAGACAGTTATATTTGTCGACATTAGTCGTGACATCGTCATTCGTGTTTTTCGGGCCGGAAGTGGGTCACTCGGAAAAACGTTTGTCCGTGATAACATGTAAAGTGTGAGGGTATTTCCTGTTTTTCTTGTTAAAAACATGGATATCTTGCTTATTTTGCAACACGGACTTTGTTTTTATGGCAGTGAATCTGTGATACGCGAGCATTTATAGCAGAGACATGATGTCAGACATTTGGAGGGAGGATGCTGACACAGCCTCGGTAAGAATATCCATCCATCCATTTTCTACTGCTTGTCCCTTTTGGGGGTGGCGGGGTGTCGCCGGAGCCTATCTCAGCTGCATTCCGGTGGAAGGCGGTCTACACCCTGGACAAGTCACAACCTCATCGCAGGGCTTTGGTAAGACTAACATACTTTAATTGATGTAGCCAAAGTTTAGCTGGCTGACCTTGGCTAAAATAATAGTTAGTTATTTTCCACATAACTTAAATAGCTAAAAGTAGTCTCTTTTTTTATTTCTTTATTTTTTTAAATAAATATTTTGCGATGAGGTGGCGACTTGTCCAGGGTGTAGACCGCCTTCTGCCCGATTGTAGCTGAGATAGGCACCAGCGCCCCCCGCGACCCCAAAGGGAATAAGCGGTAGGAAAAGGATGGATAAAAAAAAATGTTTTTTTAATAATGAAAAAGACTACTGTTAGCTTCTACCTTGCTAGCTAGCTAACAAGAGTGATGAGACAAATTTATGTGAAAAATAACTTTAACTATCATTTTAGCGAAGGTCAGCCAGCTAAACTTTGTCTACATCCATTAAAGTATGTTTTAAAGCAGCGTCGATTTGCAAAGCCGTAAAAAAAAAGGCACTTTAACAATCGCTCGCACGTACACACACCAAGAGACATTAGGTACCAATGCGTAGGTATCATGAGATTAAACATACAATCTATTAAATAGCCAACATTTTAAGAATTAATCAAAGATACAGATCTACACATTGAGTCTGTCAAAGTGCTAACAATGCCAAGAGTTATTGAATAGTCAAAATAACAGTGTGCAGCTTTTTAAACATCACATAATGCTTTTTGAGGAGGTTAGATTTTGTGCTTTGTTTGTTTTTATTGCTGCTATTTTAACTGATTTTTAAAGACATAAACAAGGTTAATATTTTTTTTTAACACATTTCCTCTACTTTCTTTTAAATGGACAACATTTTAATAGTCATTTAAATTTTTGTAACAACTGAATGAGCAGCACAATTACAGTATAAATAAATGTTTATGAATTATTAGTCATCTTTGTTGTTAGTCCGCACATGCCTAAAATAACTTAAGCTGCATTTCGAATTCATTGAGGTGGGCACTATGTTTGACATGTCAACCTAATGTGTATTATATTTATTATGGGTGTGGGAAAAAATCAATTCGAATACAAATCGAATTGTTTAAGTTCTGCGATTCAGAATCGATTCTCATTTTTAAAAAATCGATTTTTTTTTTTGGGGGTATTTTATTTTATTGTTATATATATTTTTTATTAATCCAACAAACCACTACACAGCAATATACCATAACAATGCAATCCAATTCCAAAACCAAACCAGACCCAGCAACACTCAGAACTGCAATAAACAGAGCAATTGAGAGGAGACAAACCCGACACAGAACAAACCAAAAGTAATGAAACAAAAATGAATATTATCAACAACAGTATCGATATTAATCATAATTTCATAGCAGTGATTAAAAATCCCTCACTGACATTATCATTAGACATTTATAAAAATAATAAAAAAGAACAATGGTGTCACAGTGGCTTACACTTGCATCGCATCTCATAAGCTTGACAACACACTGTGTCCAATGTTTTCACAAAGATAAAATAAGTCATATTTTTGGTTCGTTTAATAGTTAAAACAAATTTACATTATTGCAATCAGTTGATAAAACATTGACCTTTACAATTATAAAATCTTAAAAAAAATAAAAAAAATCTACTACTCTGCTGGCATGTCAGCAGACTGGGGTAGATCCTGCTGAAATCCTATGTATTGAATGAATACAGAATCGTTTTGAATCGGGAAAATATCGTTTTTGAATCGAGAATCGAATCGAATCGAATCGAAAAAATCGATATATTATCGAATCGTGACCCCAAGAATCGATATTGAATCGAATCGTGGGACACCCAAAGATTCACAGCCCTAATATTTATGCATGAGAACATTTTGTTGAAAGCTGTGAGGTGTGTGTGTTAAAATAATGGCTGTTTTTACAAATGATGACAGATGTGAACACGAGCATGTATTGTCTGTGTTATGATGTAAAAGATATGTGGTTGTATTGTATAAAGTATGCGTCAATGAAAGGGCATTTTATGACTTTTCCTAATTTGAATACGTACTATGGTATAATTTTACTGCATGATTTTTGTATGTCTTAAATATAGGTAGCCAGGGACTGCAGATGAAAAATAGCTATTTAGCTATAATCTGGATCAGAACATATCTGTCTTTGAGCTTAATGTTTCTGTGCATTGTCCCTTCAAATGAAGACTAAACTAAACTAAGTCAATGGAACAATTAGAGCCAATAAATATGTATACGCTTTAGTATCCAACTGGTCGACTAATTGTTAAGATAATTATTGACTAATCAGGTGTCAAAATAATTGTTAGTTGCAGCCCTACTTGCATGTGTTGTTATGCATGGCATAACTTTTACACAAACACGTTCTGACAAGGCTCCTCTCATCCTCACCCTCGTCTTCATCCCGCCGTCAAGCCATGTCAAAAGTGCAAAAACAACACGTCATCATTAATCCCTGTAGGTTGTATTCATTAGGGTGTCCATTACTTGAATTATTAAGTGACAAACGGTATATGTAAGTAAAACAAGAAAAACACTTTAAACAAAGAAGCGTATTCTGCTTTGCTATCATACCTGCGTTACGTCCAAATATGATGACCTAAGTTTCCAACCTTGGCTCTGTGTCCTCTAGAGTCCCAAAGTAACATAGAGGGTTAAAAGAAGTGAAACTCTTGCATTTACAGTATCCAGCTCTGATTGAATCTGCCTGGCATTGATCAGGCCAGGCTGTTTCCGCATTGAATCTCTCCTGCTCCATGCTCACTCCACTGGCTCCAAAGATGCTGCTGGATGCGACCCAACACATTCCTGCCCTGCACTCACTTGCTTCTTTGCTTCCTATCCTATATCCTCTGCTCCCGCTCTCTTATTTCCATCACTGTCCTCCCTCCTCCCATCATCAGATCTACAGCTGGGTGCATGGAGATGGAGAGAGAGAGAGAGAGAGAGAGAGAGAGAGAGAGAGAGAGAGAGAGAGAGAGAGAGAGAGAGAGAGAGAAGGGGGAGGGAAGTGACTACCATCAGTGAGGGACCGTGTTTAAATTACCATGCAGAAAAGATAGGGACTGTCTTTACCGTATTTTTGGACTATAAGGCGCAGCTAAAATCCTTTCACTCGAAGCCATTTTATTTGGTAAATGGTGTAATGATAAGTGTGACCAGTAGATAGCAGCCACACATAAGAAATACATGTCTCGTATTTTCCGGACCATAGGGTGCACCGGATTATAAGGGGCACTGACGATGAAAGGTTTATTTTTTTTAAATATCCTTTTCATATATAAGGCGCACCGGATTATAAGACGCATTAAATATTATTATGATGTTTTTCTAAACGTAAAACATTTCCTTGTGGTCAAGATAACATGTAATGGTGGTTCTTTGGTCAAAATGTTGCATAAATTATGTTTAACAAGTCATCTTTGTGGACGGTCCTATTTACGTGGTTTACCTTCGATACAGTCTTCTCCCCGTCATCTTTGTAGTACCGGTGTAGCGTGCAAGGACGGGAGTGGAAGAAGTGTCAAAAGATGGAGCTAACTGTTTTAATGACATTCAGACTTTACTTAAATGAATAACAAAGCAGCATATCTTCATCTGGAAACAACAACAAGGCCAGAAATGTGTCCCATGAAAAAAAGTCTGACTCTAAACTAAAGTTCCTTGGGTGAATAATGTAAACTCACTACACCATTATGTTTTTAACGCTATCATGGTGAGTTTACTGACAGATATAAGTAAGAACTTTACACTACTTTGTATTAGAAATGGCAACAGCGAAGTATGAATGTCCCATAACAAGGAGACAGAGAAAAAGACGAAGCTTATCAACTACAGTGTCGGCACATATTACAAAGGTGGCAGCGCACAATTTTTCAGGATTTATGCAGATCCCAAATACAGATCAGCAGGTACCAGAAGGTAAGAAAAGTTGCAGTCTACACGTATCTCTTCTGTTTGACTGCCATCTAATGGTCACGCTTATCAATACACAATATACCAAATACATTTTTTTCAAGGACGGTAAGCAAAACTGGAATTATTCCGTATATTAGGCGCACCGGGTTATAAGGCACAATGTCAAGTTTTGAGTAGAAAAAAAAGATTTTTAGTGCGCCTTAAATACGGTAGACTGTAAGATGACGGCAGTAAACAACACCAAATGTTTTAGTACGACTTTGGTAAGCTACAAAGCCGCACCTTCTTGATGGATTGTCGGAGCATTACAGCAACTGTGCTTCAAAGTACGGGTTTTATTATGATGTGTGTATAAGGACCGCAAAATGGCACCTCTTATAAGACATTATGTTTTTTTTTCACAATATTATGCAAAAAACACTCTTCTTACCTTCTGGTACCTGCTGATGTGTATTTGGGATCTGCATAACTTCTAAAAATGTGCGCGCCTTCGCCATTGTAGTCCGTGCGGACACTGTATCCAATAAGCTTCCTCTTTTTCTGTATTTTCTTGTTATGGGGCATTCATCCTCTGCTGTTGCCATAGCTAATGTAAATTAGGGTAAAGTTCTAATGTGAATCTGTCACGAGACTCGCTATGGAAGCGCTAAAACATACCGGTGTAGTGGTTTTACATTATTTACCCACAGGTTTTTCACGGGACGCATTTACGGCGTTTTTGTTACACTAGTGAATTACGGATGAGAATTTGCTGCTCCATTATTTATTTACGTAAAGTTTGAATGTCATTAAAACAATTAGCTCCATCTTTTGACACTTCTTCCACTCCCGTCCTTGCAAAGATGACGGGGGAGACGAAGCTGTCAGAGTGGATCCACGTAAATAAGATCCCCCACAAAATAGTGTATCCGGAAGCGTATGTAAAACACAATATTGTCAACATTTTGACCAAATAACCACCATTACATGTTAAGGACACCACAACAAAGTGTTTTCAATTCAGAAATAAAAATCATGATTATGCAGTGCACTTTTTGTATGAAAATAAAACCCCCGTTTCCATTTGAGTTGGGAAATTGTGTTAGATGTGAATATAAACGGAATACAATGATTTACTAATCATTTTCAACACTTATTCAGTTGAATACGCTACAAAGACAACATATTTGATGTTCAAACTGAATAATTTTTTTTTTTGTTTTTTGCAAATAATCATTAACTTTAGAATTTGATGCCAGCAACACGTGACACAGAAGTTGGGAAAGGTTGCAATAAATACTGATAAAATTTGGAAATGCTCATCAAACACTTACTGTATTTGGAACATCCCACAGGTGTGCAGGCTAATTGGGAAAAGGTGGGTGCCATGATTGGGTAAAAAAACAGCTTCCCAAAAAAAGATCAGTCTTTCACAAGAAAGAACGGGGCGAGGTACACGCATTTGTCCACAACTGCGTGAGCAAATAGTCAAACAGTTTAAGAACATTGTTTCTCAAAGTGCAATTGCAATAAATTTAGGGATTTCAACATCTACGGTCTATAATATCATCAAAAGGTTCAGTGAATCTGGAGAAATCACTCCACGTAAGCGGCAAAGCCGGAAACAGACATTGAATAACCATGACCTTCGATCCCTCAGATGGCACTGTAACAAAAGCCGACATCATTCTCTAAAGGATATCACCACGTGGGCTCAGGAACATTTCAGAAAGCCACTGTCACTAAATACAGTTTGTCGCTACTTGTATAAGTGCAAGTTAAAGGTCTACTGTGCAAAGAGAAAGCCATTCATCAACAACATCCAGAAACGCTGCCGGCTTCTCTGGGCCCGAGATCATATAATATGGACTGATGCAAAGTGGAAAAGTGTTATGTGGTCTGACAAGTCCACATTTCCAATTGTTTTTGGAAATATTTGACATCGAGTCATCCACACCAAAGGGGACGCGAACCATCCAGACTGTTATCGACGCAAAGTTCAAAAGCCAGCATTTGTGATGGTATGGGGGTGCATTAGTGTCCAAGGCATGGGTAACTTACACATCTGTGAAGGCACCATTAATGCTGAAAGGTACATACAGGTTTTGGAACAATGTTTGCTGCCATCTAAGCGCCGTCTTTTTCATGGACGCCCCTGTTTATTTCAGCAAGACAGTGCCAAGCCACATTCAGCACGTGTTACAACAGTGTGGCTTCGTAAAAAAAGAGTGTGGGTACTTTCCTGGCCCGCCTGCTGTCCAGATCTGTCTCCAATCGAAAATGTGTGGCGCATTATGAAGCGTAAAATACGACAGCGGAGACCCTGGACTGTTGAACGACTGAAGCGCTACATGTAAAACAAGAATGGGAAAGAATTCCACTTTCAAAGCATCAACAATTAGTTTCCTCAGTTCCCAAACGTTTATTCAGTGTTGTTTAAAGAAAAGGTGATGTAACACAGTGGTGAACATGCCCTTTCCCAACTACTTTGGCACATGTTGCAGCCAGGAAATTCTAAGGTATTTATTATTTGCAAAAAAAAATACAGTTTATGAGTTTGAACATCAAATATATTTTCTTTGTTCAAGGTTCAAGGTTCAAGGTTCAAGGTTCAACTTTGTAGTCCATTCAATTGAATACGGGTTGAAAATGATTTGCAAATCATTGTATTCCGTTTATATTTACATCCAACACAATTTCCCAACTCATATGGAAACGGGGTTTGTAGATCTGAATCGACCCGCTCATCGGCAGTGTGCCTAATAATCCGGCACATGGAATACATATGGAATCTAATAAAAGAAGCACAGTGGAATCCCTAAAGTTGGACTTGCAAGTTTTTCTGATTTCAAAACCATAACATTTGGTCCAGGCTTAAATGTTGCAACCAAAACATCCTTTAACGTTATAGGCAATGTATTATTGTACATTAACATTCAAAACTGCATTATAAAGAAAGGTTGACCACTGTAAATTAAGACTACAGTAGATTTTCGGCATTCACGTCCCCATAGAGTTGCAGATTTCTTTTTCTGTGCTTTAAATTGTAAATATTTTCTTATAATTTAGATTGAATGTGAGGAAATATATGCATAATCCAGCAGAGGGCGCTGGTTTACAAGTCAATGTTGGTGTTGATGGGGATCAACGTCTACATTCAGAATAATTTTTTTAAGCATTATTTACTACTGGGACATAGGGCCTGACTGGGCTTCTGCACTCTCTGAGTTCTTTTGTAGTTGCAAATGGGTTAAAAGGCATTTAATAACAAATCAGGCACTAAATGTAGTATTTATAGGTGTCTTAGGTCTGTGCAATCCCTAAAATAGCGTGTACTATTAGTGGGCATATTGCGTGCGATCTACAAAGAGTGCGTGTACGGTTAAAAAAGTGGTGCAAACCTTATTTAGGTCTTATTTAAATTATTTTGCGTGTACTTGTAACATGCCTCGGACGTGAGGCCCGTAAGCAGATTGTGTGTGTAGTTCTGTAACGAACAAAGAAATGATGAAGCAGATAGTAGCATACATTCTCTTCTCTCGCTGCAGTGTGACTGATTTTATTGTCAAGAAAATATTCTTTCTTTGTTTGTTTTACATTCTCTCATTTTTACATTCTAAATCAGGTCAACGCCTACATGAAGGCCTACTGAAACCCACTACTACCCAAAACGCAGTCTGCTAGTTTATATATCAGTGATGAAATATTAACATTGCAACACATGCCAATACGGCCTTTTTAGTTTACTAAATTGCAATTTTAAATTTCTCGGGAGTTTTTTTTTAAAACGTCGCGTAATGATGACGTGTACGTGTGACGTCACAGACTGTTAGGAAATATGAGCGCTGCGCACACACACAGCTAAAAGGCGTCTGCTTTAACAGCATAATTACACAGTATTTTGGGGATACGTGTTGCTGAATCTTTTGCAATTTGTTCAATTAATATTGGAGAAGTCAAAATAGAAAGATGGAGTTGGGAAGCTTTAGCCTTTAGCCACACAAACACACGGTGATTCCTTGTTTAAAATTCCCAAAGGTGAAACTTTACTATGGATCACAGCGGTCAAGCGAACATGGATCCCGACCAAATGTCAACCAGCAGGTTTCGGTGAGAAAATTGTGGTTAAAAAGTCGCTTCTTACCGGAGATCAGCTGAGCTTGTGCTGTCCATAAAGCTGCCGTCGACTTCCCTGAGACACTGGTGTCAAGACACCCATGGACACACCCCTCCGACTATCAGGTACTGTTAAACTCAATAAAACACTAGCAACACAATACAAAAGATAAGGGATTTCCCAGAATGATCCTAGTAAATGTGTCTAAAAACATCTCAATCCGTCCCAATACAATCGCATTTTTTTTAAACTTTTTTTTTTCTTTTTTCTTTTTTTTTCTAGTCCGTCGCTATCAATATCCTCACACACACATCTTTCATCCTCGCTCAAATTAATGGGGAAATTGTCGTTTTCTCGGTCCGTATAGCTCTTTGTGTTGGAGGCTCCCATTAAAATCAATGTCTGCGACTTCCGGTAGAGGCAGGGCTTTTCTGTTAGCGACCAAAAATTGCGAGCTTTATCGTGGATGTTCTCTACTAAATCCTTTCAGCAAAAATATGGCAATATCGAAAAATGATCAAGTATGACGTTTAAATAAGAAAATCTCATTTCAGTAGGTCTTTAAATCAAATCATCAACTTAAAACATCCCCCTTTGAGTCCATATATCTGATATTTGTATGCAATAATGAAAATACTATTAGCCAAATGACTATCTAGATGTTCAACCATAATGCTTTAAGTAAATGTACTTTTATCAGTTACATTTCTGTTTCTCATTTGAGCAATTCTGCTCCAGCAACCCCTGCTACCTGAGAGGGACAAGCGTTAGAAAATGGATGGAGGGATGGATGTTAATGAAGTGCAATGTAATACAATGCAATGGAATAGATAATCCCAAAATGTCAGTTAGCAAATATTTTAACACATACATATCCATCCATCCATTTTCTACCGCTTGTCTTTTTCAGGGTTTGCTGGGGGCACTGGAGCTTATCTCAGCTGCATTCGGGCGGAAGGCGGCGTACACCCTGGACAAGTCGGCACTTCATCACAGGGCCAACACAGATAGACAGACAACATTCACACTCACATTCACACACTAGGGCCAATTTAGTGTATATAATTGAAAACATTTTGACACATAACATACTTTTATAATGTACAGAGAGCCAAAAGTAAATGAAGTTTGAGCATTTTAGACAGATCACACTACTTTCACTGAGCCAAATAGACAATGTCGCAATTATAGCAATGGGGATTATGTCACGTTTAGGGACCTCAAAAACCACCCCGAGAGGGACATGCGGTAGGAAAATGGATGGATATAGGTTTTGATAATACTAACCTGTAACAAATGACTAGGCAGATATCATCTGTTATCTTCTCTCGGCAATTTGAAGACTACCTGCCTTTCTTTGCAAAAATGGAGATACAACTCCCAACATGAACATTCATCAAATGACATACAGGCTCTTGCATACAAATATGCACATGAAAAATATAGACATTACTTAATGTGACCACACATTACAGTGTGTCATATACTCGACCGACATCACCATGCAGAACCTCTCATTTACTGCACATTCATGTTATCGTGACGTTTTACGTTGTTTTCTAACAAGCCACTCTTTCTGGCCATTTTAGAAGTAGGCGTGCAATGCATCTTTGTCGCCACTTTTTTTTTTTAATTGCTGAAGGTGCATGGGAAGGGGGCTGCACTTCCGTGCACAAGACACAAAAATGCTTACCTAAATAAGTTTGTATCATGTAGGATGAAAGGTTAACCCGTTACCAATAATTTAGTACCGGTACCAAAATGTATATTGATACTTTTTGATACTTTTCGATACTTTTCAAAATAAAAGGAATTACAAAAATGTCAATATTGGCTTTACTTTAACACGAAATCTGAATTTACAATAAACATATGTTTCCTATTGCAATCAAAGAAGAATTTTATAATGTTAAAATATAAATTAAAGGGCATTAAACACATTGGGCTTTTCTTGTTACAATCATAGAACATTTTACAATTTTTTATAATAAATATAGTCTGCCATAATCATGGATTAGGATAGAATATATTAAAAAGCTTTATTTACAGTATATCAATGTTTCATGATTTATGGTTGCCACTCCTAGTCTGTGCTTTAAGAAAAATACAATTATTAGTTAGTACTAAAAACAAAACTATGGATAAATATACACAGATAAGCCATATACTGTGGGGGGTAAAACACACATTTTAAAGCTAAAACACTAATTGTGGCAATTTCTTACAAAATTCAGTCATTTCACTTGCATTAGTTGACTGCTAACTGGGCCGTTTTAACTACTAACTTTAATATTTGGCATCAATCCAAGCAGCTGTGTGCGCGTCTACGTATCTACATGTTATGTATCTACATGTGCACAACAAGGGAGCTGGTTAATTTTTTGAGAGTAGCGTATGTGTGTTTGTGAGAATGGCAAAGTGTTGGCTGAGTGGCGTCAGTGAGTGAGTGGGCGAGTAAAGAGAGAGAGAGAGGTAGCGCATGCACTGCGCAGTAGAGTGATGAACGTATCCGATTGTGTCCTGCAAAACTAAAAATTGGCCAACCGGGTATTCACAAATTGGCGGCCTCGTCATTCTGACCTGAAAGCGGAGCTTAGCAGACCCACTGACAGGTAAAGTGAAGGGTGTTAACCCGACGAAAACATCGACCCTGAAAGGAACGTGTCCCGTGTGCTCCTCGACTACGGTCTGCACCGTAACAGAACAGCGTAACAGCTAAATTATTACCTGTCACTCTTTATAATTCCTTGTGTAGATCTGAGTGCTTATTATTTAAATGTTTACCTTGTCATGATTTATGATTATGTTCTGTTTGGTTAAAACTCCATTAGTTCCGGTTTTTACGCATTTGTTTTGTCACCATGACGACCCATTAATATCACCTGCCTCATTCATGTGACTCACGCACCTGTTTCAATCATGTCATTATCATTTAAGCCTGGTCTTTCAGTTGTTCGTCCTGGCGTCATCACTCTGCTTCATGCCATGTTTACTGTTTCATGCTTAGTTCACGCTGCTTGTATCATGCAATTCCAAAGTTCATGCTGCTCTGCTCACGTCATCGTAAGTGTTTTCGTTTCATGTCCATAGTTCTGCCTTAGTGGTAGTTTTTTGTTTACTTTGCCAAGTTGGTGTCTCCGCCTTGTGCCCGCCTTTTGTTTACACTTTTTAGAGTAAGAATTTAAGGCCTACTGAAATTAGATTTTCTTATTTAAACGGGAATAGCAGGTCCATTCTATGTGTCATACTTGATCATTTCGCAATTTTGCCATATTTTTGCTGAAAGAATTTAGTAGCGAACATCGACGATAAAGTTTGCAACTTTTGGTCGCTAATAGAAAAGCCCTGCCTTTACCAGAAGTATGTGCGAGTGATGTCACAAGTTGCAGGGCTCCACACATATTCCCATGGTTTTTAATGGGACCCACCAGCAATAAGAGCAATTCGGACCGAGAAAGCGACAATTTCCCCATTAATTTGAGCGAGGATGAAAGATGAAATTAGGATATTGATAGTGAAGGACTAGAAAAAAGAAAAAAAAAAAGCGACGGCTCCGGACGGCGGCAGTGTGAGCGTTTCAGATGTAATTAGACACATTTAGTAGGATAATTCTGAAAGATCCCTTATCTGCTTATTGTTTTTATAGTGTTTTAGTGAGATTATAAAGATTGTAAAAGATTGAAAAGACATACCTCGAGGTCGGATGGTTGCGGTGAACACGAAATGTCTCAGAGAGAAGCTGAGGAGCCAAGCTCACAGCTGCCGCTGCTGCAGGATGACAAATAATCCAATGATTTCTCCGGTAAGATATATATCACAATTTCCCCATCCAAAAACATGCCGGTTGACATAGAGAAAACATGTTCGCTTGACCGCTCCGCTTCACAACAAAGAAAGATCGGCTGTGTCTCGGCGCTAAAGACAGCTGCAATACACCGCTTTCCACCAACAGCTTTGTTTTGTATAGTCCATCCATCTATCCATCCATCTTCTTCCGCTTATCCGAGGTCGGGTCGCGGGGGCAATAGCCTAAGCAGGGAAACCCAGACTTCCCTTTCCCCAGCCACTTCGTCCAGCTCTTCCCGGGGGATCCCGAGGCGTTCCCAGGCCAGCCGGGAGACATAGTCTTCCCAACGTGTCCTGGGTCTTCCCCGTGTCCTCCTACCGGTTGGACGTACCCTAAACACCTCCCCTAGGGAGGCGTTCGGGTGGCATCCTGACCAGATGCCCGAACCACCTCATCTGGCTCCTCTCGATGTGGAGGAGCAGCGGCTTTACTTTGAGTTCCTCCCGGATGGCAGAGCTTCTCACCCTATCTCTAAGGGAGAGCCCCGCCACCCGGCGGAGGAAACTCATTTCGGCCGCTTGTACCCGTGATCTTGTCCTTTCGGTCATGACCCAAAGCTCATGACCATAGGTGAGGATGGGAACGTAGATCGACCGGTAAATTGAGAGCTTTGCCTTCCGGCTCAGCTCTTTCTTCACCACAACGGATCGGTACAACGTCTGCATTACTGTATAGTCTCCATTATTAAATGAACATATTGCAAAAGATTCAGCAACACAGATGTCCCAAATACTGTGTAATTATGCGGTTAAAGCAGACGACTTTTAGCCGTAACTGGTGCTGAGCTATTATTTCCAGTCAGTGATGTCACGCGTAGGCGTCATCATTCCGCGACGTTTTCAACAAGAAACTCGCGGTAAATTTAAAATTGCTAATCTAAAAAGGCCGTATTGTCATGTGTTGCAATGTTAATATTTCATCATTGATATATAAACTATCAGACTGCGTGGTCGGTAGTAGTGGGTTTCAGTAGGCCTTTAAATCATGTATTTACCTTCACACCTTGTCCGGTCCAGTTCTTTTGCATCTCGGGAAAACAATCCACGCAGGAAACTGCATCATAGTCCACAGCCTAACATACCTAAGTTTGAAGCAAAGTTGGTAATATTAATCGCCCCATTTGGTGAGGCGTGTTTTAAAGAAACACTTGAAGCGTGTTGCTTCCTTGTGTCACCTTGACTGTTAGTTTTGAAGTCCAAATATCTCCATATTGCGCTTCACGCTCACTTTTTATTAACCAGTAGAATTGTCTTGCGTTTTGACACACTCAACATCATGCCCTTCGGCTCTGTAGTCACCGCCAGACAGCGGCATCCAGATGAAAAAACGGTACCGGTACTTTTCACAGGCAATATAGTACCGGTTTCAGGGCAAATCACTCCACGGAGACAGCCCTCGCAAAAATGACTAATGATCTATTGCTAACGATGGATTCTGATGCGTCATCTATGTTGCTGCTCCTCGATCTTAGCGCTGCTTTCGATACCGTCGATCATAATATTTTATTAGAACGTATCAAAACACGAATTGGTATGTCAGACTTAGCCCTGTCTTGGTTTAACTCTTATCTTACTGATAGGATGCAGTGTGTCTCCCATAACAATGTGACCTCGGACTACGTTAAGGTAACGTGTGGAGTTCCCCAGGGTTCGGTCCTTGGCCCTGCACTCTTCAGCATCTACATGCTGCCGCTAGGTGACATCATACGCAAATACGGTATTAGCTTTCACTGTTATGCTGATGACACCCAACTCTACATGCCCCTAAAGCTGACCAACACGCCGGATTGTAGTCAGCTGGAGGTGTGTCTTAATGAAATTAAACAATGGATGTCCGCTAACTTTTTGCAACTCAACGCCAAAAAAACGGAAATGCTGATTATCGGTCCTGCTAGACACCGAACTCTATTTAATAATACAACTCTAACATTTGACAACCAAACAATTAAACAAGGCGACACGGTAAAGAATCTGGGTGTTATCTTCGACCCAACTCTCTCCTTTGAGGCACACATTAAAAGCGTTACTAAAACGGCCTTCTTTCATCTCCGTAATATCGCTAAAATTCGCTCCATTCTGTCCACTAAAGACGCTGAGATCATTATCCATGCGTTTGTTACGTCTCGCCTCGACTACTGTAACGTATTATTTTCGGGTCTCCCCATGTCTAGCATTAAAAGATTACAGTTGGTACAAAATGCGGCTGCTAGACTTTTGACAAGAACAAGAAAGTTTGATCACATTACGCCTGTACTGGCTCACCTGCACTGGCTTCCTGTGCACTTAAGATGTGACTTTAAGGTTTTACTACTTACGTATAAAATACTACACGGTCTAGCTCCATCTTATCTTGCCGATTGTATTGTACCATATGTCCCGGCAAGAAATCTGCGTTCAAAGGACTCCGGCTTATTAGTGATTCCCAAAGCCCAAAAAAAGTCTGCGGGCTATAGAGCGTTTTCCGTTCGGGCTCCAGTACTCTGGAATGCCCTCCCGGTAACAGTTCGCGATGCCACCTCAGTAGAAGCATTTAAGTCTCACCTTAAAACTCATTTGTATACTCTAGCCTTTAAATAGACTCCCTTTTTAGACCAGTTGATCTGCCGTTTCTTTTCTTTTTCTTCCATGTCCCACTCTCCCGTGTGGAGGGGGTCCGGTCCGATCCGGTGGCCATGTACTGCTCGCCTGTGTATCGGCTGGGGACATCTCTGCGCTGCTGGTCCGCCTACGCTTGGGATGGTTTCCTGCTGGCTCCGCTGTGAACGGGACTCTCGCTGCTGTGTCTTGGATCCTCTTTGGACTGGACTCTCGCGACTGTGTTGTATCCATTGTGGATTGAACTTTCACAGTATCATGTTAGATCCGCTCGACATCCATTGCTTTCCTCCTCTCTAAGGTTCTCATAGTCATCATTGTCACCGACGTCCCACTGGGTCATTATTGTCACCGACGTCCCACTGGGTCATTATTGTCACCAATGTCCCACTGGGTGTGAGTTTTCCTACCGAGGATGTCGTGGTGGTTTGTGCAGCCCTTTGAGACACTAGTGATTTAGGGCTATATAAGTAAACATTGATTGATTGATTGATTGAATTTCAGTCAGTTTTATTAGAATCGGTATACCAAACGACCCTAATAGGATGTATGTTATCATTATTGAATTAAGATTACGCACACTGTTTGTACCAAGAGGCATGCATTGTTAAAAGGTTTATGATCAGATCACATGCCAGTGCGAAGATAATAACGAGAGTCTGAGCGGTGTGCTCAGCGGCCAATTTTGCTTCAAAACACAGTCCAACAGAACTTTGGATACAACTCAGGTAGTTTGCTGGTATTGCAGCGACAAACTTTCTATCATCGACGCACATCAAGTTTAAAATAGAATCTTAAAGCAAAACACATACTTGAGGACCGACAACAATGCAGCATGAAATTAGGATGACCTGGATTGACAAGCTCTAATTTATGATGGTTTTAAAGTCTTTTCTTTGGGGCGGCTGACAGAAAAAAGAGTTCAGGGAAAACAAATCCATGACGTCACCCACTGGCAGCGGCGTGACGTCGTCTTGGGGAAGCCGGGCTGGGTGCAGCTCGTTTCCGGCCGGAGGGGGAGGAGCTTGTTGGAACGATGAGTCCTGTCCACTCGGAGAAGCTTTCCCAGACGTCCTTCGTCTGGAGCGGCGCTTCTGGAACTGGGGTGACGCAGCGTCATCCTCGGGCCAAATGGAGCTAATCGGAATTAGCTTGCCATTAGGCCCCCAGATCAAATCCCTGCGCTCCATGGGGCAGTAGCGCAGCGTTTCCGCTTCCATGGCGCGCAGGACTTTCCACATTCCTTCGTCCAACTTGTTTGCGGGAAAACATTTTAGCTGGCGACATCTGTCAAAGACGTGGACTTTGGTGAGTTTTGTTTTCCCATGGTACAAAGCAACTAGACCGGAAACGACGTGAAGGTGAAGACATATTTTAATCAATCTATCAAAAACTGAAAACAAAGGGCGCGCACAAGGCGGGGAACAAACTTAACGCAGGAACAAAACCAACACATAAACAGACTAAGGACATGAAACAAAACTACACTTACTGTGACGTGAAAAGCATGAAACTATGGCAAGAAGTGAGCAATCAGAAGTGTCGGGAGTGTGATGTCGCCAGGCCGACCAACAGAAAATGACAGGCTTAAATAGTGATGTGGTGATTGAAAACAGAGTTCAAATGAATCAGGTGCGTGACCTGAGGACAGGTGAAAACTAATGGGTTGTCATGGAAACAAAACAATGGAATAAAAAAACAGGAACTATGATCACAAAGACATGACAGTAGATGAACAATACCTACCTGCATTTGGTCACTTCCCATTGATTTGTCATTTGGATTTTTCAGGCTTGAGGGAACTTGCATTTATTTTTTTCATTTTTTTTTTCAAGAAAAAGGGTGTGTGGGTTCTTTGGATGGCTAATTTCAGTACTTAGGAGCCAATGGAAGTTATTTCTCTTGTCACCAAAATTATCACAACGGCATTTAAATGGGTTTTATATGAGGCCTTTGTGTTTTGCGTTCATTAGATTGTGGTCATATTTCATTACTGCAGCTGTGGGGAACATGAAGCTTCCTTGGTGCCTGGAAGATTGTACTTAGCCTAAAGGTGAATGCATAATATTTCATCACTGCAAATGCTTAGCCCAGCATATTAAACAGGATACTACCGATTTACCGTCTATAAATGTTTACTGTCTGTAAATGTTTATTTGGATCACAGTTAATCTTTGTAATAGTTAATTCTACTTTGACGAGGCATTTAATATCTGCGGCTTTTTTTATTTGTATTTTTCTCGAGCTCTAAGCATCAAAACCAGTTCATGAGTATTAATGCACCCACTGTAACTTCCTATATTTGTGAAACACATACTATTGACACAAACATTCACAAAGAGATTTATCTTTTCAAATTGAATTGAAAAGCTTTATTAAAGAGGTAAAAAATATATATATGTTTTTGGTTTTGTGGCAGGTTGACAAACATGAGAGGCTGTGGCATTTTTAATTTGGAGTCTGATGCATGCATGGACTCAAACAATGATTATATTGTCATACCACTATACATGGGGCACATAATTTAGTACCCGAGGTCCCAGATTTAGTTCAATTCGTGCCACAAGAACAATAGCATGTACATTTAAATTATAAAATATAAAACATGTTGGAAATTGCATTAATTAGCATTAGGACCAATAGCATCCAAATTACCAGCATTTCACAAACAATGATTAACTTCATGTATTTTTTTTCTCCTAAAAAAATTAACTTGCAATGATTTCACATAACATCAATAAGTTTTTGAGTAATCAGTAGATAACTGTACATAGAACACTACCTTTCCATCGCCAGACTCGATATGCCATCCTCGATATGCCATCCTCTATTGGTGCTAGGTCATCTACAGCAGTGGTTCTCAACCTTTTTTCAGTGATGTACCCCCTGTGAATTTGTTTTTAATTGAAGTACCCCCAATCAGAGCAAAACGTTTTTGGTTGGAAAAAAAGTGATAAATAAGTAAAATACAGCACTATGTCATCCGTTTCTGATTTATTAAATTGTATAACAGTGCAAGCTATTGCTCATTTGTAGTGGTCTTTCCTAAACTATGTGGAAAAAATGATATAAAAATAACTAAAAACTTGTTGAAAAATAAACAAGTGATTCAATTATAAATAAAGATTTCTACACATAGAAGTAATCATCAACTTAAAGTGCCCTCTTTGGGGATTGTAATTGAGATCCATCTGGATTCATGAACTAAATTCTAATAATTTCTCCACAAAAAAAGAAATCTTTAACATCAATATTTATGGAACATGTCCACAAAAAAATCTAGCTGTCAACACTGAATATTGCATTGTTGCATTTCTTTTCACAGTTTATGAACTTACATTCATATTTTGTTGAAGTATTATTCAATAAATATATTTATAAAGGATATTTTAATTGTCGCTATTTTTAGAATATTTAAAAAAAAAATCTCACGTACCTCTTGGCATACCTTCAAGTACCCCCAGGGGTACGCGTACCTCCATTTGAGAACCACTGATCTACAGAACTGGATGCCATTTGCCTGCATAGACAGTGTGGATAGAGGCATCTAAAACTTTTATTTTGATCACTTAACTGTATGGTTTTGTCACAATGGTCTGATTACTTCAAAACTGGTATACTGAACATTTTGAGCTAAAAAGAAAAATTAGGTACTTCCCTGCTCTTCCATCACCATGGCCTGAATTTCCTCATGGTCATTCCACATTGGAAAACATCGGTAGAAGTGGACGCAAAATAGATCACCAGTGTTTCACCTTATTTTTCTCTTAGTTTTTGATTGATCTTTCTTGGTTTATTTCTACAGTTTCTGACTTAATGTTTTTCCCCTCGAGGGTGCTCCTGATTTTTCGAAATCTCATTTGACTTGAGTCTTTTAAATGCTTCCAACCAAACTCCACCCAAGTTCCTCCTTCTTCGAAGTCAAAATTATTAAAATCACTGCTTCAAGTTACACTCCTCTCGCTTGGGCTGTCCATTTTGAGCAAGTCAGTTTGACTGGAAAGGTCCATACTTTTCTCATGTTCCCATTATTTGCAAATGTATGCAGGTTGACCAATGATGCATCTGGCAGACATATTTGATAATTCCATCAAATTCTGCACAGACATTTGGGATTATTATGCTACCAAACACATACTACGCAATATGAAATTATCTCCAGTCTTTTGTTGGTTGGTGTCAGTTAATTTACAAATGTAAAACAATTACACTGTAATAAATCACATATTTACAGTTTTAATAGAGCATGTCTGAAAAGGAGTAAGAAAAAGCAAGTATAGAGGCAAATGTACAAGCAACAAGAGAATATTACAGTCAATTATTGGACCAGAACAAAAACAATACAATAGCAATATGGGGTATCCTAACTAGCATTATTAAAAATGGTGCTAAAAAAGATTGCCCTAATCTGTTGTTTTGTCTCTCATAATGATTGTGAAATATAGGCAAAATTCCCCCCCAAAAGTGCAGTTCCCCTTTAGATTATGCTCAATTAGATAAATAAAGGGTTTGAGTGTTCTCTATATCCAACATGATGTATCATCCTAAATGATCTTTTTTGTTACACTACTAGAGAATGAACTGTACTTTTGTAATTATTTCCCCATATTCTTACAAAATGGGCAGCACGGTGACACAGGGGTTAGTACGTGTGCTGTTTGGTAATGTTCAAGGGTGGACCCCGGGATGCAGAGAATGAAGGCAAGGTTGTAGCAAAAAATGAAAATATTTAATAAGTCCAAAATCGTAAGTAAGGGTGTGGGGCAAAAGTGCACACAGTAGGATAATTAACAAATGTTGTATCTTCAGTCGTCGGCGGAGGACAAATGGCCAGGACGAACTGAGCGCAGCAACAGGAGTCCTCTTAAAACATGGAGACTAGGAAACAAAATACAACGAGGTCAAGGTTAACATGAATAAGAAAAGGCACATAGCAGGGCAGCAGAATTGGAGTAGGCACATGTAAGTGCGGGGTACAGGAAACAATAACCGGCAGGGACTAGCTGGCGGTGACGAGCTGATATGCTACCGGGAAGTGATAAGTAGCAGGTGTGCCTCGTTGGGGACAATTCGACTGAGGAAAGAAACTGAAAAACAAAGAAAACAGGGAGAACACAAAAAACACCACATGTGCCTCACACTATGAAAGTCCTGGGTTAAAACCCCGGGCTCGGGTCTCTCTGTGTGGAGTGTGCATGTCCTCCCCATGACTGTGTGGGTTACCTCCAGACACTCCGGCTTCCTCCCACCTCCAAAGACATGCACCTGGGAAAAGTATGATTGACAACACTAAATTGGCCCGAGTGTGTGAATGTTGTCTGTCCATCTGTGTAGGCCCTGTGATAAGGTGGTGACTTGTCCAGGGTGTACCCCGCCTTCCGCCTGATTGTAGCTGAGATAGGCGCCAGCACCCCCCGCCACCCCAAAAAGGGAATAAGCGGTAGAAAATGGATGGATGGATATATATATATATATATACACACATATATATAGAAGGCCGTAAGTGTTAAACGTGTGTACAATTGTTCTAAATTACATTTTCCTCTAAGATTATTTTTCTCCTCTTTTGTTTAGAAGAATTGTTGTGTATTCTTGGGTAGCAGATTGTAGTGTGCTTTTTGCATAATTTAGTACAATTTTAGCGGTTTGTTAATTCCCTATGTCGTGGAATTTCAGTGTTTTCAATTCACTGAAGTCTTATTGATAACAACCTAAATTAATCTATTTTAAATGAATGTTCACATTATAATCTAGATAAAATGTATACAATTAAAATGAATCATGAAAACTAATTAAACACAAACACATTTTTCAAATATGTCAATGTATTTCTGTAGTTTTTTTCCCCCACTCATTTAATTTTGAAATGACGTGTACAGACTCAACAGGCCTTTTTTCTACGTTTCCATAAAAAAATATCTAGGTCAAACACCAGTAATGCATAACTTACTTGTACCAGTAGATGTCAGCACTGCGAAAGATTGGATTGTTGGAGGAGTTAAAAAAAAAAAAAAAAAAAGACAGAGGACGTGTGAGGTGTTACTTCCCCAGTCTACAGACAGATGGCGCTCACTACACATGTACAGTATGGGGAGACTCCCCCACGTAGACAGTAATTAGCATGAGACCTCATTGTTCAAATGGAGGAGAGGATTAGTGTCCCATGTTAACACCAGCGTCCTTGAATCCCCCACTACTTTGTATTGATATGCACATGCTGGTGCTTTGTTTTGACCACCATGAATTATATTATTATATTTTAATAATGGCTTATTGTTATTGCTTGGGCTTGGATGCCATATTGTCACTGGACTGGGATTGGAAAATAAGTAGAATGCTTTGGATTTGTTTGCAAATAAAATGTCAACAGTCGGTAGAAAATGGATGAATGGATGGACAAACACATATGTGGTAGAAGAGCATCTGTGGTGTTAACACACACTGAGCTTGGGGCAATACTGTACATTTCTGTATTGACTTGACACCAATTAGGTTAATACAGGGCAAGTATTGATTATACCGATACTTTTAACTGGAAACTTTTCAAGATGATTATGTCATTTTTTAATTTGTTGATTATGATTATAATCCGAAACAAAAAACATAGCCAACACATTTTTTCACAACAAACATACAATAGGAAGACGACTCATATAGAATAGAATAGAATAGAATAGAAAGTATTATTTATCCCTGTGGGAAATTCATCACCACAGTTCGCTCCGAATAGGCGACTTGTCCAATTTTAGCTGAGATAAGCACCAGCGCCCCCCACGACCCCAAAAAGGGAATAAGCGGTAGAAAATGGATGGATGGAGTTCGCTCACAATAGACAATCATAATAATAAATAACATAATTTATATCATATATTATGTATCTGATATAAATTATGTTATTTATTATTATGATTGTCCATTGTGAGCGAACTCCATCCATCCATTTTCTACCGCTTATATCATATATTATGTATCTCTCCTCTCTGAGCTGCTACCTTATCGTGGTAGAGGAGTTTGCGTGTCCCAATGATCCTAGGAGCTATGTTGTCTGGGGGCTTTCATGCCCCCTGGTAGGGTCTCCCAAGACAAACAGGTCCTAGGTGAGTGATCAGACAAAGAGCAGCTCAAAGACTTCTATGGAATTACAACAAAATGAACCCAGATTTCCCTCGCCCGGACGTGGGTCACCGGGGC
The DNA here is from genome assembly GCF_033978795.1 of Nerophis ophidion. Lineage (NCBI taxonomy): Eukaryota > Metazoa > Chordata > Actinopteri > Syngnathiformes > Syngnathidae > Nerophis > Nerophis ophidion. The sequence goes on along the minus strand of NC_084614.1, from coordinate 31,487,344 downwards.
CCCGCTCTGGAGCCAGGCCCGGAGTTGGGGCACGATGGCGAGCGCCTGGTGGTCGGGCCTGTCCCCATGGGGCCCGGCCGGACACAGCCCGAAGAGGCAACGTGGGTCATCCCTCCAATGGGCTCACCACTCATAGGAGGGGCCATAGAGGTCGGGTGCATTGTGAGCTGGGCGGCAGCCGAAGGCAGGGCACTTGGCGGTCCGATCCTTGGCTACAGAAGCTAGCTCTTGGGACGTGGAACGTCACCTCACTGGGGGGGAAGGAGCCTGAGCTAGTGCGCGAGGTAGAGAAGTTCCGGCTGGATATAGTCGGACTCACCTCGAAGCACAGCAAAGGCTCTGGAACCAGTTCTCTCGAGAGGGACTGGACCCTCTTCCACTCTGGCGTTGCCGGCAGTGAGAGGCGACGGGCTGGGGTGGCAATTCTCGTTGCCCCCCGGCTCAAAGCCTGCACGTTGGAGTTCAACCCAGTGGACGAGAGGGTAGCTTCCCTTCGCCTTCGGGTGGGGGGACGGGTCCTGACTGTTGTTTGTGCTTATGCACCAAACAGCAGTTCAGAATACCCACCCTTTTTGGGTACACTCGAGGGAGCACTGGAAAGTGCTCCTCCGGGTGATTCCCTTGTCCTACTGGGAGACTTCAACGCTCATGTTGGCAACGACAGTGAAACCTGGAGAGGCGTGATTGGGAAGAATGGTCGCCCGGATCTAAACCCGAGTGGTGTTTTGTTATTGGACTTTTGTGCTCGTCACGGATTGTCCATAACAAACACCATGTTCAAACATAAGGGTGTCCATATGTGCACTTGGCACCAGGACACCCTAGGCCGCAGTTCCATGATCGACTTTGTAGTTGTGTCATCGGATTTGCGGCCTTATGTTTTGGACACTCGGGTGAAGAGAGGGGCGGAGCTTTCTACCGATCACCACCTGGTGGTGAGTTGGCTGCGATGGTGGGGGAGGATGCCGGACAGACCTGGGAGGCCCAAACGCATTGTGAGGGTCTGCTGGGAACGTCTGGCAGAGTCTCCTGTCAGAGAGAGTTTCAATTCACACCTCCGGGAGAACTTTGAACATGTCACGAGGGAGGTGCGGGACATTGAGTCCGAGTGGACCATGTTCCGAACCTCTATTGTCGAGGCGGCTGATTGGAGCTGTGGCCGCAAGGTTGTTGGTGCCTGTCGTGGCGGTAATCCCAGAACCCGTTGGTGGACACCAGCAGTGAGGGATGCCGTCAAGCTGAAGAAGGAGTCCTATCGGGTTCTTTTGGCTCATAGGACTCCGGAGGCAGTGGACGGGTACCGACGGGCCAAGCGGTGTGCAGCTTTAGCGGTCGCGGAGGCAAAAACTCGGACATGGGAAGAGTTCGGGGAAGCCATGGAAAACGACTTCCGGGCGGCTTCGAAGCGATTCTGGACCACCATACGGCGCCTCAGGAAGGGGAAGCAGTGCACTATCAACACCGTATATGGTGCGGATGGTGTTCTGCTGACTTCGACTGCGGATGTTGTGGATCGGTGGAGGGAATACTTCGAAGACCTCCTCAATCCCACCAACACGTCTTTCTTTGAGGAAGCGGTGCCTGGGGAATCTGTAGTGGACTCTCCTATTTCTGGGGCTGAGGTCGCTGAGGTAGTTAAAAAGCTCCTCGGCGGCAAGGCCCCAGGGGTGGACGAGATCCGCCCGGAGTTCCTTAAGGCTCTGGATGCTGTGGGGCTGTCTTGGTTGACAAGACTCTGCAGCATCGCGTGGACATCGGGGGCGGTACCTCTGGATTGGCAGACCGGGGTGGTGGTCCCTCTCTTTAAGAAGGGGGACCGGAGGGTGTGTTCCAACTATCGTGGGATCACACTCCTCAGCCTCCCCGGTAAGGTTTATTCAGGTGTACTGGAGAGGAGGCTTCGCCGGATAATCGAACCTCGGATTCAGGAGGAACAGTGTGGTTTTCGTCCTGGTCGTGGAACTGTGGACCAGCTCTATACTCTCGGCAGGGTTCTTGAGGGTGCATGGGAGTTTGCCCAACCAGTCTACATGTGCTTTGTGGACTTGGAGAAGGCATTCGACCGTGTCCCTCGGGAAGTCCTGTGGGGAGTGCTCAGAGAGTATGGGGTACCGAACTGTCTTATTGTGGCAGTCCGCTCCTTGTATGATCAGTGCCAGAGCTTGGTCCGCATTGCTGGCAGTAAGTCGGACACGTTTCCAGTGAGGGTTGGACTCCGCCAAGGCTGTCCTTTGTCACCGATTCTGTTCATAACTTTTATGGACAGAATTTCTAGGCGCAGCCAAGGCGTTGAGGGGTTCCGGTTTGGTGGCCACGGGATTAGGTCTCTGCTTTTTGCAGATGATGTAGTCCTGATGGCTTCATCTGGCCGGGATCTTCAGCTCTCACTGGATCGGTTCGCAGCCGAGTGTGAAGCGACCGGAATGAGAATCAGCACCTCCAAGTCCGAGTCCATGGTTCTCGCCCGGAAAAGGGTGGAGTGCCATCTCCGGGTTGGGGAGGAGACCCTGCCCCAAGTGGAGGAGTTCAAGTACCTAGGAGTCTTGTTCACGAGTGGGGGAAGAGTGGATGGTGAGATCGACAGGCGGATCGGTGCGGCGTCTTCAGTAATGCGGACGTTGTATCGATCCGTTGTGGTGAAGAAGGAGCTGAGCCGGAAGGCAAAACTCTCAATTTACCGGTCGATCTACGTTCCCATCCTCACCTATGGTCATGAGCTTTGGGTCATGACCGAAAGGATGAGATCACGGGTACAAGCGGCCGAAATGAGTTTCCTCCGCCGTGTGGCGGGGCTCTCCCTTAGAGATAGGGTGAGAAGCTCTGCCATCCGGGAGGAGCTCAACGTAAAGCCGCTGCTCCTCCACATCGAGAGGAGCCAGATGAGGTGGTTCGGGCATCTGGTCAGGATGCCACCCGAACGCCTCCCTAGGGAGGTGTTTAGGGCACGTCCAGCTGGTAGGAGGCCACGGGGAAGACCCAGGAAACGTTGGGAAGACTATGTCTCCCGGCTGGCCTGGGAACGCCTCGGGATCCCCCGGGAAGAGCTAGACGAAGTGGCTGGAGATAGGGAAGTCTGGGCTTCCCTGCTTAGGCTGCTGCCCCCGCGACCCGACCTCGGATAAGCGGAAGATGATGGATGGATGGATGGATGGATATTATGTATCTATTCTATGTATGGTATAAAATATATGTGTAATATAAATATATTCTACATATATTCTATATATGTTTGTATAGAATATATTCTATATTGACACATATGTTATATGTGTCACGATGTGTTGGTGACTAACCCCAAGATGCAGAGACAGCAGGCTTGGTGCAGGAAAACATAATTTAATGTCCAAAATAAGAATAAAAAAAGCAACCAGAAACCAGGAACAGTAAAACTGAAAACAGGAACCAGCAAACAGAAAAACTGGAAAGAGCTAACTGCTAACAGGATACAGCTAACTCGAAAACAAGAAACAAGGAGCTTGGAGTCAGCAAACTGCAAATAGCATCAATCAACCGAAAGCAATGGATGTCGAACGGGTCTAACATGATATTGTGAAAGTCCAATCCATAGTGGATCTAACATAACGGTGAGAGTCCAATCCAAAGTGGATCTAATATAGCAGCGAGAGTCCCGTTCATAGTTGAGCCAGCAGGAAACCATCCCAAATGGAGGGGGATGAGCAGCGCAGAGATGTCCCCAACCAAAACACAGGCGAGCGGTCCATCCTGGGTCCCGACTCTGGACGAGCAGTCCCCCCTTCCACAAGGGAGAGGGGGGACAGATGAGAAAAAGAAAAGAAACGGCAGATCAACTGGTCTAAAAAGGGGGTCTATTTAAAGGCTAGAGTATACAAATGAGTTTTAAGACGAGATTAAATGCTTCTACTGAGGTAGCATTTCGAACTGTTACCGGGAGGGCATTCCAGAGTACTGGAGCCCGAATGGAAAACGCTCTATAGCCCGCAGACTTTTTTGGGCTCCGGGAATCACTAATAAGCCGGAGTCCTTTGAAAGTAGATTTCTTGCCGGGACATATGGTACAATACAATCGGCAAGATAGGATGGAGCTAGACCGTGGAGTATTTTATAAAAGTAAGTAGTAAAACCTTAAAGTCACATCTTAAGTGCACAGGAAGCCAGTGCAGGTGAGCCAGTATAGGCGTAATATGATCAAACTTTCTTGTTCTTGTCAAAAGTCTAGCAGCCGCATTTTGTACCACCTGTAATCGTTTAATGCTAGACATGGGGAGACCCGAAAATAATACGTTACAGTAATCGAGACGTAACAAACGCATGGATAATGATCTCAGCGTCGTTAGTGGACAAAATGGAGCAAATTTGAGCGATATTACGGAGATGAAAGAAGGCCGTTTTAGTAACGCTCTTAATGTGTGACTCCAACGAGAGAGTTGGGTCAAAGATAATACCCAGATTCTTTACCGAGTCGCCTTGTTTAATTGTTTGGTTGTCAAATGTTAAAGTTGTATTATTAAATAGAGGTCGGTGTCTAGCAAGACCGATAATCAGCATTTCCGTTTTTTTGGCATTGAGTTGCAAAAAGTTAGAGGACATCCATTGTTCAATTTCATTAAGACACGCCTCCAGCTGACTACAGTCCGGCGTGTTGGTCAGCTTTAGGGGCATGTAGAGTTGGGTGTCATCAGCATAACAGTGAAAGCTAACACCGTATTTGCGTATGATGTCAATTAGCGGCACCATATAGATGCTTAAGAGTTCAGGACCGATTCCTGGGGAACTCCACACGTTACCTTAACATAGTCCGAGATCACATTGTTATGGGAGACGCACTGCATCATGTCAGTAAGGCAAGAAGTAAACCAAGACAAGGCTAAGTCTGACATACCAATTCGTGTTTTGATACGCTCTAATAAAATATTATGATCGACGGTATCGAAAGCAGCGCTAAGATCGAGGAGCAGCAACATAGGCGACGCATCAGAATCCATCGTTAGCAATAGATCATTAGTCATTTTTGCGAAGGCTGTCTCCGTAGAGTGATTTGCCCTGAAACCGGATTGAAAGGTTTCACAGAGATTGTTAGACGCTAAGTGTTCATTTAGCTCCTCTGCAACAATTTTTTCGAGGATTTTCGAAATAAAGGTAGTTTACCATGAGGTCAGAATCGAGGTTAGGTCTTTTAAGGAGAGGATGAATAACTGCTTTTTTGAATGCTAGGGGAACAGTGCCAGAGGAAAGACATAAGTTTAGAATATTTAGCACTGATGGACCTAATAATACAAAGAGTTCCTTGATAAGTTTCCCAGGAAGTGGGTCAAGTAAACATGTTTGTTTTATTCCATTTACACGTAACAATTCTTCAAATGTTTTTTCCTTCCAAAAGAGAGAAACTATTTTGTAGGGCAGTATCCGCCGTACATACAGTCGTATCTGTGTTAGTAGAACCCAGTTGTAGCTGGGAAGTATTGTCTTTAATCTCCTTTCTAATGAGTTGAATTTTCTTGTTAAAGAAATTCATAAAGTCATCTGCCGAGTGGAAGGAGCTGCTGGAAGGAGTCCCTTGTTGGGTTAGAGATGCTACCGTACTAAACAAAAATTTAGAATCGTTTTTATTAAGGCGGATGAGATTTGAGTAATGTTTAGCTTTAGCTAAGGTAAGCATGCGTTTCTAAGTTATTAAACTATCCCTCCATGCTTGATGGAAAACCTCAAGTTTAGTCGCGCGCCATTTGCGTTCCAGCTTTCTACATGAAAACAGGAACCAGCAAACAGAAAAACTGGAAAGAGCTAACAGCTAACAGGATATAGCTAACAGGAAAACAAGAAACAAAGAGATCGGAGTCAGCAAACTGCAAATAGCAGACAGCGACAGCGACAATGACAATACTCTGGCAGTGACTGGAAGACAAAACAGGTGTAAATAGCAGCCGGCTGATTGACACCAGGTGGACAGGTGCCAATCAGCCGCAGCTGAGGGGAAACAACGCTCAGGGAGAAATGCAGGAAATAACCAAAATAAGAGCGCTGACACAAAATAAAGACAGAGGAAAAACTAAAACATAACTAAACTGTCAGTAACAAACCTGACAATATGGCCCCTTTTGTTTACCTGACGCATGAAACGTGACAAATTTGAGGCTTGCGCTATCCACTTTAGCTGCCAGATGGCAGTAGTATTTATTATTATTGTATTATTTATTAGTTTATTATTATTAGTAGTGTTTTGTAGCAGTCCCCCCCCAAATTATAACTCTGGTTTAAACTCAACTCGCCGTGTTTGGAGGAAGAAGAATACTGTGTTGCATCCCAAGAACACCATACCTAAAGTGAAGCATGGGGGTGGAAACATCATGCTTTGGGGCTGTTTTTCTGCTAAGGGGACAGGACGATTGATCCGTGTTAAGGAAAGAATGAATGGGGCCATGTATCGTGAGATTTTGAGCCAAAACCTCCTTCCATCAGTGAGAGCTTTGAATGGTTGACCAAATACTTATTTTCCACCATAATTTACAAATAAATTATTTAAAATTCCTACAATGTGAATTCCTGGATTTTTTTTCACATTCTGTCTCTCACAGTTGAAGTGTACCTATGATGAAAATTACAGACCTCTGTCATCATTTTAAGTGGGAGAACTTGCACAATCGGTGGCTGATTAAATACTTTTTTGCCCCACTGTATATTTATTGTATTATATATATAAATAAAATAAATAGTTGAATTTCAGACGGTACCTATCAAATACACAGTAATAAAAACACAGTTGTTTACTAACTGTACTGTGCTTGCTGGTTACTAAAAAAAACAACAACACTTACCTTTCACTATTTGAGTAACCTTTGTTCTGCCATTTGCATACTGGCGAGCGATCTTTGAATCCGGGAACATATCCTTCACGGATTTGTTGTAGACATCCGCAAAGGAGAACGGGATATTGCTTCCAGCTATCAGCATAGACATTTTTGTCTCAGCATAAGTTACACCATTAGGTCTTCATTTTGCGAGGTGGCCCATAATACTGGGTTGTGATCGATGCTGCGCTGCGGACGCTTTTTGCTTCGCTGACCGTTCATGACTGAGTATATTCGTTCGGCAACCGTGTTCAATGGAGACGTCTGTTCTAAAAAATTTACAGGCAACACACTCCTTCCCCTTCCAACTCTCCTGGATAAACTGAAATTCTTGTTTCCATTTGTTTTGGAACTTGCAAGCGTATTTCTTCATTTTGCTCGTCGACGGTGTATTATATTGGGTTGGAGTCAATAACCAGGCGAGGTGATGAAGTTACGTCTCTTTACTGTGGGCTTCAGAACAGACTGCCTCACTTGCCGTCAGGTGCGCGAGCGCAACACCAGGTGAATCGTTGGCCAATCAAAAAACAACCCCATAACGCTATAGCCAACATTCACCAGGAGATGGCAACAGACAACATAGATCACTCTATTACAGACGGCGTCGCCATGGCTGTAACTTCCTTGTTCTTCTGCTTCGTCTCCTTGTGTGTGCAGTTTTTTATTGAAATCCGTAGATGTTGTATTGTGATTGGGCAGGCAAGCTGTTTATATAGTGGGAAAGCGAACGTGAAAACAGGCTGTCCCCACTCATGTCCGCATGGAGATAGAGGGAACGTGGCCTCCAGCTCCGGCTGAATTTCGGGAGAAAATTTCTTCCGGGAGGTTTTCAGGAGAGTCGCTGAATTTTGGGAGTCTCCCGGAAAATCCGGGAGGGTTGGCAAGTATACCCAGACTGGCATGTCTTAAAGAACAAATTTTTGCACTTGTTACCATGGAAACCCCCGATGACCAACTTTATTGGTCTACACAAATGGTACACACACCAGTATGTAACTTTCATATTGTGTTGCTGCTAATGTTACTATTCAGACTTGTATATAGGAGTGCTTGCACAAACTTTGCCATTAGTTATTGGTGTCTGTCATACATTTTGCTTGTGGCTATGGGAGTACACATTATTCTTAAATACAAATTCAGTGTAATTTAGTGCTATTTTTGCAGCATAATGTCAGTGGTCTACCAAGAGGTAATTTTGGAATTACAGTAAGGTACATCCATCCATCTTCTTCCGCTTATCCGAGGTCGGGTCCCGGGGGCAGCAGCCTAAGTAGGGAAGCCCAGACTTCCCTATCCCCAGCCACTTCGTCTAGATCTTCCTGGGGGATCCCGAGGCGTTCCCAGGCCAGTCGGAAAACATAGTCTTCCCAACGTGTCCTGGGTCTTCCCCGTGTTACTGTAAGGTAATAATTAGTAATGGTGAAGTTGAATTACATCTTTTAAACAAAGTCTAAAACAAGAAATCCCTATTTAATAAGACATGTCATTTGATAGCTGTTTAATATCCTGCACCTATTTATAACTGCACAATGTTTCTGTCAACCTGTATTCCTTTATTTAAGTAAGTCATATTTCTCTTTATCTTTTATTTAATGCATTTAATGTTTAAATATTAAACAAGATATATTCACAAACTCTATGTATTTTACAATTACATTGCTTGTGTTTTTTTTTATTTTGCTGTTAAAATATGTAAAATGTAAAGAAAATAAAAAAAACATATATATTTATCATTAATTGCTGAGCCCCGGCTCACTAGGGAATACATGAAGAATAATCTCTGCCTTTCTATTAAGTAAAAACTACATAATATTAGATTGTTTTTTTATTCAACTCAAGCGGTTTTTCATTTTTTCTTTCCCTCTTTGATGCAGCAAAACTCTGGGATAGCAATCATGACTATTATGTTACTATATCTTTTTAATTGTTTTTTTTGGCAGAATACATACAACTTTTTATTTAGTGCACATCTGATAATGCACAATTCCACCCTCCTCCCGTGCACCATTGTTCCCTGTCTTATGCTCTATTCGTAGTGCTGTAGGCGCCCACTCACTTCTGCAAATATGCACTTCATTGAAATAAAGTTCAAATAAGAATTAAAGCTGCAAGCAGCGTTGGTCGGGTCCGCCTTTGGCTGCTGCCCCCGCGACCCAAACTCGGATCTGTGTTAGAAGATGGATGGATAGTAGCTACTATTATTATAAGGTATTGTGTGTAGAATTTTGAGGACAAAAAAGATTTAAATCCATTTCACATTGTCATTGTCTAATGTTATCCTAAGTGTCCCAATACTTTTGCCTAGTGTATGTCGTACGTGTCCCAATACTTTTGCCTAGTGTTAGTCCTAAGTGTCCCAATACTATTTTCCAGTGGTAGTCCTAAGTGTCCCAATACGTTTGCCCAGTGTTAGTCCTAAGTGTCCCAATACTTTTGTCTAGTGTACCTACCTTCTCTGCATTGTGTGGGCATGTTAGTGCTTCCTGCTTTTAAGCAGCCATCTTGAGACAACAGCAGCGCAGCAGCATCAGCGCAGTGGTTCTTTGAAGGGTCATAAAATCAAAACCGGAGCAGTAATCAAAACTTTACTGGATAGTTTTAATCAAAAGGGTTCAATCTCTCCTGTGCGAGTTTGAAGCCGAAACGACAAACGCACTCGGAGGAGTTTACGTTTGAAAAAAGGTGACGGGTTTTCACAAAACTTTTATTTTGAAGGGGTAATTGCCAACTTCCTGTTGATTTTTTCTGCAGGTTGTCAATTATTAAAATGTAGGTCTAAGTGAGACCTACAAAGAAGTTTTTGTTTCATGTCTTTCCGGCATTCCTACTGGAAGTTGCAAGCAATTTTGTTTGTGTTTTCTTCCTAGGAGCAGTTTTTGCTGTGTTTTATTCAAAAATTGCAATAGGGCGCAATTTTGAGTATTGGGATTTGTTTTTTTCATTAAATCGCAATTTTCGCCAGTCCTGATGTGTGTGCCAAGTTTGGTGAGTTTTGAAGCATTTTAAGGGGGTCAAATTACAGCTCAAAGAGGCAAAAATAGCATTTTTTGCGAACATTTTGCTTTGAATGGGTTTTTGCAAAATTTTTGACCTAGAAAGTAAAATTAAGAAATCTAGGTCTAAGTCAGTCTTACATAGAAGTTTTTGTTTCATGTCTCTACGACTTTCCTAACGGAAGTTACAAGCAGTCTGTTTTTTTTTTCTTCCGAGGGGGCGCTAGCACGCAATTTTCAATTTTGGGGTTTGGTTGCTTAATACGTTGGGAAGGCATGCCAGACCGACGTGTGTGTCAAATTTGGTGAGTTGTGAAGCATGTTAAGGGGGTCAAATTACAGCGCATAGGTGCGGAATAATAATAAAACGCACCAGTTTCAATAGGGTCCTTGGCCCATTGCAAAGGACTCCTTTGGAGTCCTTTGCAATGGCCCTGGCGGACCCTAATAATAGTAATTGCTGAGCCATGGAGGATGGTGTTGGATTAAGTAATCTCAACTTCCTCCTGCTCCTTTTCACACATATTGAATTTTGCGAGTGTAAATGTGTTTTTTGTAATGTTCCAAATACATTAAAAAGTTATCGAGTTGAAGCACAAGTGGATGGGACTGAGAAGTGAGAATCAACAAGGCCAAACAAAGCCAGAGATATTTAAGAAAAAACTTTATTTGTGACTTAACAAAACACATTTACCAGGTTGATGAACTCTTTAGAAGCACTATTATCACCTCAACAATAAGCAGGTGTACAAAAGAAGTTTATGAACATTTCTGCACTGTCACAGTCGACTAGCATGTGCCAACCATTGCCACACCCAGTGACCGACAAACATTCACTATACACAAGCAGAGAAAACATCAACTTTGTTTATTTTTTTTACTTTTTATGTATTTTGAGTTTTTGGTTTTTTATCATCTTTTTTCTTACGTTTTTGTCTCTATTAAGCATGGAATAGATATGGGGGGAAGAGGGTGTACATGAGTTCACAATAGTGTTTGTTTGATCATCATTTCAATGCGTAACACAAGTTTAAGGGTTGATTTTCTTATTTATGAAAATCATATGCGCAAATAAAAACCCCAAAAGGCAATTCATAACATTACACAAAAGCATTATTGGAATTTACAGAAGTAGAATAATGTGATACTTTTAGGTTTTTGCCACAATTTGCAGTACTGTTGGAGTTCACAGTATGCGTGGATGGAAGTGTGTCACAGGTTTGTGGTTTCAGTACACATTTACTGGTGAAATAAAACATATTTAGTTGTATATAGTATTTATATAATATCTGTTTCCTTTGCTTATAACATGCAAACAGCCACTTGGTGATCTAACAGCACAGGAGAACACATGACGGACGGACGGGGACAAAGACGTGTGAGCATGGTTGGGTTTGAGCCAGATAGGCTAGAAATAGGACGGCTCTAGAAAAAGGAACACTAACATGAGATGACAAATGTCCAGTTCCAATGCCTGCAGCTCAATATATGCTCCAACATGATTTTCTCAAATATTTGGGCAAAATAAAGTATTTGACTGTACAGTTCACAATGAGCTATATTGATTTCTTTATGGACGTCTCAAACAGTTTATAAAAACTACTGCTTGTTTGCCAAAATTCAGCAAAAGTAATGCTAGAGCAGTGCTTCTTAAACTTTTCCCACCGAGTACCACCTCAGAAGACACCTGGCTCTCCAAGTACCACCATCATGACCAACAATAAAATATTCACTAAAAACAAGGCAGAGGTTTTATTTAACAAGCGTTTTAAATATTTGTGTCCACCGTAACATTACACACAGTTCGAACAGTAACACTGTGTTTAAAGATTTAATTAAGTGATTCTTTGGCATACCGCGAGATGGAGCCCACGTACCAGTTTGAGAATCACTGTGCTAGAGAATTCTTCCAGCGCCTTAAACCAGTGTTGGTACAATTAATAAAGGCCTTCCGTCAAAAACTGCATCATCAACTACATTTGACATCATGCAATTCTTTCTATTTGTTATCATTTTCCTGATTAAGAGCCTCAGCTTGGCCAAAAACCAAACATGGATCCCGTAAATTGAAGCAACACAAACCCCCGTTTAGCGTTGTATCAAAAAAAAAAAGTACAATATCAAAGAAATCTTAGGAATTATCACAAAGGTGTGTACAGTGGTACCTCAACTCAAAAGTGTTTTTAGTTAAGCGCTCTTATACAAGCAAAAACTTGAGTTACAGTCATCCCTAATTCGTTGGCGTAGAAAATGCCTTCGTTAACCCGCCCAAAACATCTGGTCTTACCCACCAGCATTTTCCAAGCATGGGAAGGAAGAAAGGTAATTTGAAGGACAAAGCTGGGAAAAAATGGATGATATTAATTGAATTAAAGAAAGAAATCATCAAAAATATTATTAAGCACTTTGAGCATATCACTGCTTCACCATACTGAAGCAGAATGGCAGCGAAAAGTGCCATCCATCCATCCATCCATTTTCTACCGCTTATTCCCTTTTGGGGTTGCGGGGGGCGCTGGCAGTTACAATCGGGTGGAAGGCGGGGTACACCCTGGACAAGTCGCCACCTCAGCCATCGAAAAGTGATATAATAATATTTAAACAGCAGGCATTTATCCATGAAAATATAGAAAAGCTGCAGATGACGTATTTGACCTAGAAGCAGCTGGAAGGAGATGCATGTACCATCAAAGTCCACTCTCCAAGGAACTGTAAATGCTGTACATTATTATTACGATGGCCGGTATAGCTCGGTTGGTAGAGCGGCCGTGCCAGCAACTTGAGGGTTGCAGGTTCGATCCCTGCTTCCACCATCATAGTCAATGCCGTTGTGTCCTTGGGCAAGACACTTTACCCAACTGTTCCCAGTGCCACCCACACTGGTTTGAATGTAACTTAGATATTGGGTTTCACTATGTAAAGCGCTTTGAGTCACTTGAGGAAAAAGCGCTATTTAAATTTCACTTCATTTCATTTCATTACACTACTTCATAAAACTACTGTAGTTGTTTGTACTACATTCAATTGTTTTGTTGCTATACAATATTTCCTATCTATAAGTTTGTTTTTCTTTTTAAAATGTGTTTTGGGGGAGAGGGCATAGCACAGATAAATTCCATTGAATTCATTTCAATGCTAGATTTGAGATAAAAGTGTTTTGTGTTAAGAGCACCGTCACAGACCCAACTAAGATCATAAATTGAGGTACCACTGTATGTTTGATGTGTGTCCTATGTTTAGGGGTATGTTTATGTGCTATTCTTGCACAGTCCATAAGGGGAGCGACTTTCAAGTAGTAATAATATTCCCGACAGTCAATTAGCGGGAGGAGCCAAGCACGTCCTACAAGTGGTGATGGGCTAGAGAGGAACATCTACTCAACATTCAAAAAATGAAGTAGAGGTACCAGGCTTGACGTTGCCGCTATACAGCCGCGTGACGCAATCTCATCATCAAGAATGCTGTATCGTCCATCAGTACCTTTTACAGAGGGTATGGAGAGGGAAAATAGTTTGTTCATAGTTATGTGCATCTCAGATTGGGGTGGAGACGCCGTACTGCGCTATATTCCAAGAAAAGAGGCAATGGTCAGGTGGCGATTGCATCAGCTGCACATGACGTATGCTCCCCAGTTAACACTGCATCACTAGAGTACAAGCGGCGACTATAAAATAGTTAAGCGAACAACAAAGCCAGTGCAAATGATACGAAGTCACATAATTGTACTCACTTATATTAAAGTGTGTTCATCCTATTGTTTTCCCCCCATTTACAATGATTTCCTAAAGGATATTTTGAATGTTTCTACAAATCACATGTACTTTTCAAGTTCTCATTCAATTTGTTCCATGTAAAGTTTCATACCAAAAATGTCCACCATCATTCTGGCCAGAATAACCATCTCAAATTATTTTTTTCAATATATTTCTTTCAAAATGGTTTGACTTAATTAACAATTAAATTAAATGTCACATTGACTTTTATGGGGTGGACACGATTTTAAGATTTCATCATTGCCCACACCCTCCTGAGAACCAGCGCCCTCTGCAATGTACATTTATATATGCTAATCGTTTTGCCTAAAGAAGCGCACATAAAATGTCAATTAATGATTGACAGGGCGCTTCATATGACATTTTCCTGCAAACCTGCTTAGCTTAGTCACTTCCTGTTCCTTCATTGATAATAATATGATGGCAAATGACCCCTTATACTGCCTTAGTGCTAGTCTTGAAAGACTGGGTTTGAATGTTGATCGGGGTTGATTTAGGATGGCTTACGAATGTATGTTTTAATGATCACCAAAACAAATTACTATTTGTTTTAGTACATAACATGCATCAAATTCAATGTTCGATTTAAAAAAAGTATAGAAATCATTTCACATAAGTAAAAAAGTGTGAAAACCATAACAGAACCAGGTGCCCATTGCAGAGGATGCCCGCTCTCCGGACGGTGTACAATGGTGTACTTTAAAATGCGCTACCGAGTTGCAGAGGATGGAATTACAAAAATACAAAAACTCATATTAAACCTCATGGTCTCATCCTTTGAGGATCAATATTGTCAAACCAATATCCGCACAGTGGCTGGTGACCATTTCTCATTCCATATTTATCTATCGTCTTAATGCTGAACCTAACTCTAGCCATGGAATGTCCCTTAACAATTACAATACAATCAAATGTTGTAATTTTCTAACAAGCCACTAATTTAACCTGGGATCTAACCTTCACAGAGTTGGTGCAACCCAGCGTAGGCCCTTGACTAGTGTGGCTGACGGGGACAGCAACATCCAAAACACATGCAACATGGGGAAAACACTACCCATTACGTAACTTTTCAACCTTCATAAAATATCTTAATAACTTTTTCGGGTGATACATGGACTTCCAACTGGTTGAATTACACCTCTGTCATGTCCTGAGGGGGTCTGTTTCGCTTTCATTGGAATTAAGCAACTTTGAGGGGGGTGGCAGGAACCCTGCCACACAAAAAACTACAAATGTGCTGATTTGTTTTACGGCATACTTCACTCCTCTCTTCCCTATTTGTTACAAAGAGCTAAGTCGATGCGAACGCCTATGTGCAAGTACACCTATCATCGCAGAAACTGCAAAAAAAACAAATAAACAAAAAGTTTTAAGCTCAGAGACGGGGAGGGATTTCCGACCAATGCTGCCTTGGCTCTGTTACTACTTTACTAATAAATACCTTTTGTTGCTCAAGTCAAAACGATAATGCCAACATTAACCATCGGAAATTTGCATGGTAGCAATAAATAGCCATCGACATGATAGTTCATAGTTCCACACTGACACGAGCAGCCACGCAACAATCTCAAAAGTACATTATCAAGAAAAAACAATGCGATGTAAGCAAACTGCAATATAAAATTTGAGTAAAATATGTAGGTTCCTACTGTGCAAAGATCGGTCATACTGATTGACTAACCCTATCTGCTGGTCTTCATGGGAAATGTGCTATTTCTTCAGGCAAAACACTACCTCTTTGTTTCCAAAACGGAAAGTTCTTAAGTGGGGCTTTAAATTGGTAGCTCCATGGTATTGTTTAAAACAATCTAATAGAAATACATTTTCACACCAACAGCAACCTTTTTCAGGACATTCGGCTCATGTATTTGTATATCGCTCTCCTTAGGGCTAATAGATATGAAAATGTGGATGCCGCCTTTATCTTGTAAGGGAAAGGCAACACGGCCGCTATCTTGAGCAGGGGTTTTGTCAGACTGCTTAGACCGATGTGGATCTGACTGGCGCCAACATTTTACTTGAAACACTATATTGCCAAAAGTACTTGGCCAACCATACAAATGATGAGAAACAGGTGTCCTAATCACTTGGCCCACAGGTGTAGAAAATCAAGCACTTAGGCATGGAGACTGTTTCTACAAACATTTGTGAAAGAATGGGCCGCTCTCAGGAGCTCAGGGATTTCCAGCGTGGAACTGTCAGAGGCTGCCACCTGTGTAACAAATCTAGTCGTGAAATTTCCTCTCGTCTAAATATTCAAAAATCAATTGTCGGCTTTATTATAAAAAAATGGAAGAGTTTGGGAACATCAGTAACTCGGCTACCAAGTGGTAGGAGTTTGTAATTTGGAGGAGGAAATAAGGTGTGGGGTTGTTTTTCAGGAGTTGGGCTTAGCCCCTTATTTCCAGTGAAAGGAACTTTGAATGCTCCACGATACCAAAACATTTTGGACAATTCCATGCTCCCAACCTTGTGGGAACAGTTTGGACCGGGCCCCTTCCTCTTCCAACACGACTGTGCACCAGTGCACAAAGCAAGGCCCATAAAGACATGGATGACAGAGTCGGGTGCGAATTAACTTGACTGGCCTGCACAGAGTCTGACCTGAACCTGATAGAACATCTTTGGGATTAATTAGAACGGAGACTGAGAGCCAGGCCTTTTCGACCAACATCAGTGCGTGACCTCACCAATGCGCTCTTGGAAGAATGGTCAAGATTCCTAGAAACACACTCCGCAACCTTGTGGACAGTCTTCCCAGAAGAGTTGAAGCTGTAATAGCTGCAAAAGGTGGACAGACATCATATTGAACCCTATGGGTTAGGAAGGGGATGGCACTTCAAGTTCATATGAGTCAAGGCAGGTGGCCAAATACTTTTGGCAATATAGTCTATACCTCTGTCTAAGTTGGCTAATATGGTAAACAGCTCTGACCTCCCCCTGTTCGAGATGGCGGTCGCGTTGACGCTTTGTTCCAATAGACAGCATCTATAGCGCTTACTTCCTAGTAGGATGCTAACTTCTGGTTTAATCGTACTTCTGTTGTGTTTTCCCAATATTGCACGTGTTTTGGGGGGTTTGCGTGTTTTGGACGCCGCTGCGCGTTTATGTGCTGTTACACCGAAAGAAAGCTGTACGGTCAACTTGCGTGCCTCAGCCACCTTATTCTGTATAAGGTGCTCATTTTACGGTCCACATATCACGTGTTTCTTGTTCGTTTTTTTTCCCTTTTATACAAAATACTACATTTGCAGAATTTGTATGTGTTACTGAAGACAAAAAAAAAAAAAGGTCACATTTTTCAGTTTGTCTTTCACTTAGCACCCAGCATGATGTGCTAGCAATAATCAAATACAAACTGCTCTTTTTTTTGGCTGTTTTGGTTTTCATTATACAAACTCGGGGGTTGAATAAATTCACAGCGTATACTGATCGCATAAAATGCATTTGAATAGAATGAACTTCTACTGTTTAAAGTCGAAGGCCGAATGAGCCAAACGAGAGAAAAAGCATTTGATTCGCAGTTTTGCTTTCCGCAGAGAGCCTAAAGCCTGAATGGCAACAATACTGTGTAAATATGGTATTTAATGCATATTCTGCAATTATACGATATCGATTTGGCTTTTTTTCTGGCTCTGTAATCAGGTTGGCTTCAATTCAACTCTCCTTATTCTTCTTCATCTTTTCCTTTCTCTTTCTTTTCCTTCTTATCCTTCTTTTTCTTTTTCTTCTTCTTGGCTTCGTCCTTCTTGCCGAAGCTTATGAAGTCACCTTTATCGTCAACAGGGCCGGGGTCATGGCGGATAGAAATGATGGCGGGGGATCCGGGAATGATGAAGGCTTCTGGAGGGATCTCGCCGGGCTTCAGCGCCTGCGGTGGGCCGTAGCTTTGTCCCGCTCCGTAACGGAAGTGCCAGCTGTTGCTGTTGACACCGGCGCCTACTGGTGGTGAAAGCTCGCCGCCACCCTCTCCATCTGGTCAAAAAAAGACAAGTCAAATGTCAAAACTGCACTTGCGTTTGTCACATTGCTTCCTGTTGTGTAAAAAAAAAAAAAATCATGACTTAGAATCTCTTTCATTGCCTCTATCACGTACTGTAATCTTAGTGGATCTGCCCACTTAACACTAACCTTTTTAACCTTTGCATCCATTCTAACAGGATCCTATATTAAATAGGATATCTGCACAATGTTTTAAAATCGAAGATTAATATTGATGTTTATCAGGTGACTTGTGAAAACCTTAAGACACTTGTGATTAACGGCTATATTAAAAAACTTTGATTGCTTGATTGATTGAGTTTGCATTGTAACGTTGATCAATAATCAAGTAAGTAAGTAAGTACATTTTATTTATAAAGTGTTTTTCACGGATAAACTCACAAAGTGCTGTACAAAACACAGGTGAAGTAAGACAACAATTCAATTAAAACAACAGGGGCAATATCATAAAAATGATACAAAGTGGTTTAAAAATGATTGTTAAAAGGTGCATTAACTAAAAGCTTTACTAAAAAAAGAAGTTTTTAAATGTTTCTTAAAAGTTTCAATCAGATTATTATATGTGAGTTTTGGGGCTTTGCTTCGTCATACTTCTTTTTGGACATACAATACATTTTTTTTTTAATATATATATATAAATGATGATATTGTATTGAAGAAGCTATTTTTCTTCTTTGAGTTTTGTAGATCACGCCAGATCATTTTAGATCGCGCCAGATCATTTTAGATCGCCTGCGGAAGGACGGTAATAATAAGTGTCTATAAAGTACCTTATTTTTCTCACCAAATGATTTTTTTCCCCCATTTTGACATAAAAAATATATAGTGTAACCTGCCTTACGCCCGAATGCAGCTGAAATAGGCTCAAGCAACCCCCGCAAAGAGACAAGCGGTACAAAATGGATAGACACAGATAGACAGACAACATTCACACTCACATTCACACACTAGGGAGAAAAATAAAATTAAAATTAAATTGCATACCTTGTAAACTTTAATGTATTCAATATCGCAACAAATATATAGCGTTGGAAAATGGATGGATGGATTGACTTAAATATCTGTATGACTTATGATTTCAAAACAAGTTTTCCATCAAATTGTACACTGTATAAATTACAATAAAGTTTTTACGGTAAAATTCATGGTGGTTTTTTTACTGTACAATTGAAAAACTATTCTGTCATTTGAGCTGCCAGTGTTTTACCGTCAAATCTACAGTTGATGTTATTACAGGGTTTTACTGTAAATGGAAAAACAGTACCACTGTTTTTAATGGTAAAAAAATGGCTTTTGCGGGACTAAAAAAAACAGTGGTCCGGTTTTTCATTTAAAGTAATATGTTGTAGAGACTACCATACATTTTTCAGAAAAATTCTGGCATCTAAGCTGTCAATTTTTTTCCATACAAAAACATGTGTACTCTTTTTCCATTTACCGTAAAATTTTATAAAAGAAAACAAACAAAAAAAAAAACACTGTACATATGACAGTAAAATTATGGTGACTGAGTCGCCAATTTTTATTGTAAAATCTACAGATTTTTATTTTACATTGTACGTAGGAAAGTTAATATAGTGTCTGCTGATACAAGGGGGGCCCTCTGATGGCAGTCGTACCTGTAATTTGGCTCTCACTAAAAAAACAGTTTTACACCACTAGTGTAGATGAAAAGTATTTTTGGTTTGTTGCGTCCAAACCCCAACGACCCGCCCCCCCCTCCAAAAAAACCCCAAACAAACAAAAAAATAAACATTTCATATTTTTTTAAGACCTCTAAATGGAAAAAAAGGGAGACTACATGTCAGCAGAAAAAGAACAAATATGGCAAGTTACTGTAAAATTGAGGTGTAACTTCAAGGATTTAAGGAACTTAGTAAAATGCACAGACTGTAATTTCACAACATCAAAATGTAAATATCAAAGTATTAAAACGAACAAAACAAAATAGGGCAAATGTTTTTTGACAGCACAAACAAATGCAGCGCAAACATTTTGGGACATGTTCGGTGAGATTTGTACAAGCTGGAGAGGCTGAGTGTCAATTATAAAATGTCACTTGACAGAAAATGTATTTATTTTAGAAAAAATGGCAGTGTTGTGTAAATATTTGCAATGACAAAGTGGGACAGACTCTCACAGGTGAAGAAACCTACAAACAAAATATTTGAAATGCTAATATAAGGGAAATACGGCTTTGATTGGTCGAGGCAAATTCAAAGTTGTTAACTAATTAGCCAAATACTTGTTTATTTTCTAGTGGAGGTAACTTTGATTGATGTATGACATGATTGTGATAATAAAGTTAAGAAGTGGCTAAATTTAGCTCATTAATATGTGTTTTGTGGCAGTAAAATCCATGTCAGTCAGCCTCATCGCAAATAATAGTGGACAGACATTCCTATTTTTTAGTCTAGCTTTTTTTATATTTTATATTGCACCTTTAATTTTATATTTATTTTAAAAAGTGTGTGTGAAGGACAGTGTTGAGAGGAAGAAGTGGAGGATCCATCCATCCATCTTCTTCTGCTTATCTGAAGTCTGGGCTCGCAGGGGCAGCAGCCTAAGCAGGGAAGCCAAGACTTCCATCTCCCCAGTTACTTCGTCCAGCTCTAAGCTCCATGGCGTTCCCAGGCCAGCCGAGAGACATAGTGTCTCTTCCGTATGCTGGGTCTTCCCATTTGTCTCCTAAGGGTCGGACGTGCCCTTAACATCTCTCCAGGGAAGAGTTTGCGAGGCATTCTGACCAGATGTTCGAACCACCTCATCTGGCTCCTCTCTCTAGGCTGAGTTTCTGCCAAATGACAGAAATTCTTACCCTATCCCTAAGGGAGAGTTCTCCAACTGACAGAGAAAACTCATTTTGGCCGCTTGTACCCGTGATAACCCGAAGCTCATGACCATAAGTGAAGATAGAGACGTAGACTGACCGGTAAATTAAGAGCTTTGCCTTCCGGCTTAGCTTAATTTCAATTATTTATAGTCAAAACCATGACAGTGTGTTGGCAAATTGGCGAAGCAATTTGAACATATCACTGCAAGTCTGCACCACACTGAAGCAGAATGAGTCTAATGCCCGCCAAGAATGCTAAAATAATATCTAAACGGCAGACAGTAATCCATGAAAATATAGAAAGGCTGTTGATGGGGTGTTTGACTGATTGCATCGAAGTTCACTCTCCAAGGTAAACACTGCACATTATTACTACATTACTTCATACAACTACTGCAGTTGTTCATAGTACATTCTGTTGTTCTACCACATTTGTTATATAACAACTTGTTTTTATATATACAACAAATTTTACATGTCAACATTTTCACGTTTTAGCACTGATTGATTTCAATTAATTTCAATCGTTGACAAAGTGTTTAGAGCAAGGGTGCCAAACTCATTTTCATTGAGGGCCACATCGCAGTCATGGCTGCTTTCAGAGGGCCGATTTTATACAGCTAATTTACATTATGCATGCGGCTAATAACCTGTGATTAATCATGATTAATCAAAATGCATATGCATTTGATTGTTAAATAAATGTGACAAGGAGATATTTAATTATTTGTTTTTATCTCACAAAAATGGTTTTGCAATACAGTACATATTATAATCGGCATGATAAGATAATAATAAAGTTTAAAATACGCATTTTTTTATGTCAAGATTGAAAGAATTAATGCATTTAGTAAAAAAAATAAAAAATAAGCATTTCATTGAAATACATTTTTTCCAGGCTTTCACAGAAAAACATAAACTGATGTAGCGGGCTAGAACTGGCCCCCGGGACTTGAGTTTGACAACTGTGGTAAATTGATGATTTACTGTACTTTTATTCAGAGAAGCGAAAACTAAGGAAGCAGTAAAAAATGGGTGTATATTTACAAATATGCCTGACATTTTAATCTTGGAGTTTGGGTATAGATGATTTCAGCAATCTGATCTTGCTCGTACTAACTACTCAGCTGGAATAGAAACACATAGCAAAACTAAATAAGAAATTGTCAGGAAATGATCTGATATAGGATAATGTACAAGCAACAACAGATAGTGAGGTGAAAAGGTTAGAGAGGCACACATGAAATAGGAAAGAGAATGTTAGATGAGATCCAGAGAGAAGTAGACAGCGAGAGGCGTAGCAGTAAGGAAGATGGGGGTGGGGGGCGGGCTCTGCAGACACGGTGCTCTCAGGCCCACACCAGCTCTCTCTCTGTGCTGACCTACTTTCAGACAGGATTTTATTTAGATCAAACACAGCCTTGCCAAAAGATTCTTTTTGATTTTTCTTTGTAGGCTATTTATGACATTACTGGAATGCTGAAATGGTTTCAACTACAGTCCCTCTGGGATGTACGCTGTTACACTCGGTCTGGTACAAATCTCCTTTTTAACGAGTTCATCAAGTCAATTACATGCATGGACATGTACCGGCGGCCAAAACAATGGCTAGCACGGCATTGTTGGCATGGCAAAACATTCTTACGAAAAGCATTCTAACAACACTGGACACCAATTTGGTTATTTGAGCCAGAACTCACTACGCTTGTAAACATGTTGGTCCACTTGATAAATGTATTGAAACAGGATATGACCATCATAGTGACTTTGTGACAGGGGCATAAGAACACAGATGTAAATAAAAGTTGTGATGTTATCAAAAATATAAGTACAGTGGCACCTACCGTGGGGCAAAAAGTATTTAGTCAGCCACCGATTGTGCAAGTTCTCCCACCTAAAATGATGACAGAGATCTGTAATTTTCATCATAGGTACACTTCAACTGTGAGAGACAGAAAGTGAAAAAAAATCCAGGAATTCACATTGTAGGAATTTTAAAGAATTTGTTTGTAAATTATGGTGGAAAGTATTTGGTCAACCATTCAAAGCTCTCACTGATGGAAGGAAGTTTTGGCTCAAAATCTCACGATACATGGCCCCATTCATTCTTTCCTTAACACGGATCAATCGTCCTGTCCCCTTAGCAGAAAAACAGCCCCAAAGCATGATGTTCCCACCCCAATGCTTCACAGTAGGTGTGGTGTTCTTGGGATGCAACTCAGTATTCTTCTTCTTCCAAACACGACAAGTTGAGTTTATACCAAAAAGTTATATTTTGGTTTCATCTGACCACATGACATCCTCCCAATCCCCTGCTGTATCATCCGTGTATCCATTTTGGTATAAACTCAATTTGTCGTGTTTGGAGGAAGAAGAATACTGAGTTGCATCCAAGGAACACCATACCTACTAGGGGGCATGGGGGTGGAAACACCATGCTTTGGGGCTGTTTTTCTGCTAAGGGGACAGGACGATTGATCCGTGTTAAGGAAAGAATGAATGGGGCCATGTACAGTATCGTGAGATTTTGAGCCAAAACCTCCTTCCATCAGTGAGAGCTTTGAATGGTTGACTAAATACTTGTTTTCCACCATAATTTACAAATAAATTATTTAAAATTCCTACAATGTGAATTCCTAGATTTTTTTTTCACATTCTGTCTTTCACAGTTGAAGTGTACCTATGATGAAAATTACAGACCTCTGTCATCATTTTAAGTGGGAGAACTTATACAACCGGTGGCTGACTAAATACTTTTTTGCCCCACTGTATTTGGTTTGTGTTATTGATCTGTTACAATGGGTCAGTCAAAAACCGAATCAGATGGAACCTGAAACAATTTTTTGGATAAGTAACAAAGTAAATACAATAGAATAAATCCACTCCAGACACCCAAAAGTGTTAACCAAAACACTTTTTATGGAGAAATTTCACAATTTTACACACAGAAACCAATGTAAAACTTGACTCGTGATCCAAGAATGCGTGGACACCAACTGATACAATCACACAGGTGCGCGACAGCTTTAAGGCACAACACGTCACACTGTCGTGACTTCAGAGACTTACGTGCTAACGTACATGTTTGAGTTATAAGGCAAACTGCCTGGTTGCCCCTCATCCCTTTTAGTCTGCAGAAAATACAAGGTGGAACTAATCAATATTAGCACCACATTGCCCTTTTTTGTTAGGGTGGACCACACATATCAAACTCAAAGCCTGGGGACCACATCTGGCCCGACATATCCATCCATCCATCCATCCATTTTCTACAGCTTATTCCTTTTTGGGTCGCGGGGGGCACTGGTGCCTATCTCAACAACAAATGGGCGGAAGGCGGCGTACACCCTGGACAAGGCACCACCTCATCGCAGGGCCAACACAGATAGACAGACAACATTCACACACTAGGGCCAATCTAGTGTTGCCAATCAACCTATCCCCAGGTGCATGTCTTTGGGAGTGGGAGGAAGCCGAAGTACCCGGAGGGAACCCACACAGTCACAGGGAGGACATGCAAACTCCAAACAGAAAGATCCCGAGCCCGGGATTGAACCCAGGAATACTCAGGACCTTCGTATTGCGAAGGCAGACGCACTAACCCCTCTCCCATTGTGCTGCCCGGCCCGCCATATCATTTCATGTAAAAGCTTGGACTGTAGTCAAATTTTTGAGTGAAAAAAAATACATTTACTACATGCAATTTCATATCTTTTCAACTTCATCTAATATTGCAACACATATTATCCATCCGCTTGTCCCTTTCAGGGTTGCGGGGGGTGCAGGAGCCTAAAAAGTCCAAAGTTCAATCTCGGGCTTGGGATCTTTCTGTGTGGAGTTTGCATGTTCTCCCCTTGACTGCGTGGTTTCCCTCCGGGTACTCCGGCTTCCTCCCACCTCCAAAGACATGCACCTGGGGATAGGTTGATTGGCAACACTAAATTGGCCCTAGTGTGTGAATGTGAGTGTGAATGTTGTCTGTCTATCTGTATTGGCCCTGCGATGAGTTGGCGACTTGTCCAGGGTGTACACCGCCTTCCGCCCGAATGCAGCTGAGATAGGCAAAAAAAAAAAAAATACATCATTTTAAAAAAGTTAAAAAAAAAAAAAGTAAAAAATTGAAATACCACTACATGAATCAACCTGTTACACAAAAATGGATAATAAATTGTAACAAATAATCAGGTAGACCACAAATAATATTATCATATATTCCAAACATTTGTTGGGGTCAAAATAAAAATAAATACTTGAAATAACGGCTTGACTCATGATTTCTAATCAATTTATCCATCAATGTGTGCCGTAAAAAGAAAACAGCCGCTCGGTCACCAAAATGTTCAATAAAAAAATAAAAAAGCTGGGGTCATGTTTCCATTTACAGTAATACACCGTAAAAACAACAGCTGTAAATTTTACAGCAAAACAATCTGAAAACCAGGGGTTTCCAAATTGTTACCATATTTTTTTACATTAATGTAAAAAATATATTCATCCATCCATCCATTTCCTACCGCTTGTCCCTTTTAGGGTGGTGGGGGGTGCTGGAGCCTATCTCAGCTGCATTCGGGCGGGAGGCGCC
Organism: Nerophis ophidion; assembly: GCF_033978795.1. Classification (NCBI taxonomy): domain Eukaryota; kingdom Metazoa; phylum Chordata; class Actinopteri; order Syngnathiformes; family Syngnathidae; genus Nerophis; species Nerophis ophidion. Next base: position 31,462,334 of record NC_084614.1, on the reverse strand, counting down.
ATACACCCTGGACAAGTCGCCACCTCCTCGCAGGGCCAACACAGATAGACAGACATCACATTCATCCATCCATCCATCCATTTTCTACCGCTAAATCCCTTTGGGGTCGCGGGGGGCGATGGTGCCTATCTCAGCTACAATCAGGCGGAAGGCGGTGTACACCCTGGACAAGTCGCCACCTCATCGCAGACATCACATTCAAATATATATAATTAATAAATTCTAATTAATAATTGCGTAATAATATAATGAGGCAATTTGTATCTATATATATTAATCAATGTTATAAGCGGTCCTCTGACGGCAGCTATAACTGCAATGTGGCCCTCAATAAAAAAGAAGCTTGACAGCCCTTACTGTAGCAGTATGGTGCGTTCAGTGACACTTGGGAAACACAGAGTCAAAGGTTCTTATTGACTAAAGGCTGGGATATACGCTCTGGATTTATAGTTCTTCCGTGCGGGTTAGTGCCAGACTTGTAATTATCTTTCAAAACACTAGGAAGGCGGTATGCCCTGAAGGAGCAACCCGAGTTGTTGTTGACTAGATATTTCCCTTCTTGTGAAGAGTGATGACCATAGACATCTTATAAGTAGACGCAGAATCGACCACTGTTGCCTACTGGTGCTGACGAGACGCGGGGTCGCCATTTTGGAGTGGTGATCCGCTCCACTCAATGAACTGTGCATATAATTCATCTTACCTCACTAAATATACCACAGATTTTCACGCATTTTTTTGTCATATGTGTAGCTATGATAAAGAACACATGATTTGGCATGTTTTATTATTCATAGTTTTCTTAACCGTAATAGAATATTCTTATATTCTAGAACCAACCTCGTCACGTCCGTTGTGTCCTGAGCAAGACACTTCACCCATGCTCCTGATGGGTGCTGGTTGGCGCCTTGCATGGCAGCTCCCTCCATCAGTGTGTGAATGTGTGTGTGAATGGGTAAATGTGGAAGTAGTGTCAAAGCGCTTTGAGTACCTTGAAGGTAGAAAAGCGCTATACAAGTACAACCCATTTATCATTTATTATTTTATATGCTATAAGTGACCAGACGTCAGAGATCAAAACTTGAAATATAATCCCAGAGAAGGGGGAAAAAAAGGTCAGCTATTTTTACGTTGAAGAAACGATATGATGGTTATATATACACATGCGTATATCCTACACAAACATTATGTGAATACATTAGATATCTATACATCTTAGGGACCTATAGACTGTATCTCTGTTGCTGCAGCAGCAGAGAGTTTATTCTGTCTTGACACTTTATATTGATATTTTCTATTACATTATTCCCTTAAATGATTATGTTTACAGTGATTGTTTTATATGTATGTTTTTATGTATGTTGCTTTGGATAAAAGTGTCTGCCAAATACTTAAACATAAACATTTATAAACACCTGAAAGTCTATATATCAGCTAAAACCACCAATCTGTTTCACTGGATTCAGAATGAAACCAAGTTCTGTCTTACCCAACAACGATAGTATTTGTATATTTTTACTTGAAGCTACACTAAATTACTGTAAAGCCACTGCACTCCCCCCCTCCCACACACCCCCCCACCCCACACACACACAAAAACATACACAACCTGGACTGTGGTCCAAACCTTTAACCCTATTGAGTTTTAAAATCTTTATCTTCATCATTTATTTTAACTTAATGTTATTCAAGTGTGACATTATTAAATTTCATTAATATCATTGACAAGCAATTCTATTATGGCCATACACTTGTTTGCTAGCGGCTACGATTTCAGCACTATTGAATATCTTTGCTCCTTCTCAACTCTGAGGTAATATTCTGTGGAAGAGGTATGTGATTGGTGCGCTGCTGGAGGAAAGGTCAGCTCCTTTGTCCAGGGTGCTGATAACAGAACGCCATCAGACAGAGGCGTGGCGTATGCTGATGGAGAGACACAGCTGACAAATGATTAGTTTGCGCAGGTGCTACATGTTAAACTAATCATCAGTTGTCATTAACAGTGAGCGGCCGGGTGCAGGAGGAGCAGGAAAGATCGGATAGACTGAAAAGTAAACAAAAGTACCTATTTTGAAACTACACAAAAACATATTAAACCCTGTCAACTCTGTGAAACTGGCTTCCAGTGTGAATCTGTGGGACTAAGTAAAACAAGCTTACATATTCTTTTCACAAAATACAACCAATAGTAAGTTAATGTTAAATCTTGAAGTTGTATTTATTAATTTAAAACATTTAACATCAAACATGTAAAGCTTGGTGTGACATGACGAACCAATTTGTGCTAAAATACGAGACTTCGACAATCGTAATTTTGAGCGACATTGAGTTTTTCTTCCTCTTGTTCCCCGAGAGGGAGCCTCATATCCATGCACGGAACTTTTTTCAATGTTTGGAAGTAAAACTTACATCTATCGGATCTATCTTTTTCTTTCAACATTAACTCCTGAATAGGTGGACTCATGTCTTATTCTATTGTCAAGTGTGACTTACTTGTATACACAATGTGCTGAAAATACCGCTATTGTGATTAATTTCCTGCCTTAATTGCAAATGATACATCCATCCCATCCATTTTCTACCGCTTATTCCCTTTGGGGTCGCGGGGGGCGCCGGTGCCTATCTGAACTACAATCGGGTGGAAGGCGGGCTACACCCTGGACAAGTCAACAACCTCATTGAGGGGGGCAAATAAAAGATAAGACAGACAACATTCACACTCACATTCACACACTAGGGCCAATTTAGTGATGACAATCAACCTATCCCCAGGTGCATGCCTTTGGAGGTGGGAGGAAGCCGGAGTACCGGGAGGGGACCCACACAGTCACGGGGAGGACATGCAAACTCCACACAGAAAGATCCCGAGCACGGGATTGAACCCAGGACTACTCAGAACCTTTGTATTGTGAGGCAGACACACTAACCCCTCTTCCACCGTGAAACCCGCAAATAAATACAAATTAGGGAAATGCATTCAGATTACCTAAATGATATTCCACATAATATTTATATGTACATTTGTAAGTACAAACTATAACATGTTTAAATCATCAACTGCTATAATGTTCAGCTGAGGGATTATTAAATTAATAAAAAAAATAGGCAGGGCTTTTAAAGATGACATTTCTATTGACAATTACATTAAAACATCAAAGTTCTACGCAGATATTATTTTTAAAGATGTTACTGTATTTAATTCACCAAGAAAGACAAAGATCTCTGCTTTGGTGGCTAATCAGTACTTCCTTCAGGTGTGTTTCTGAGAGGATATCCAACTACAGAACATCAAGTGAGCAAAGCTGATGCTTGACTGTGATTTGATTTTATTTAAAAAATAAAGCAATCATATAATAAATCCTCCATAAACTGTATCATAACTAATTAATGAGTACATGCTTTAAAGTTATTGTATTTGTTTTGTAAAGAGAATGTATGCATATTAATAAATCAAACATTTAATAAATAACATAAATATATCCTAATAACACGTCTGAAATTAACTGCTGATACAAAACCAATTGTGAAAGTAAAGAAGTTGACCAGAGTGCTTTACAAAGTAGTCAAAGAATAATAAAGTAGGTCACTGTATCATGTTTACAAATACAAGATTTCTGCCGACAGCAACACATGCAGGCTTACTCGAGATAAATGTAAAAAAATACTTTTGCTTCATAATCTAATGTTAAGAAGCTTTTTTAAACTTAAGTCAGACGCCCTCGGTCCTCCTTTCTTCTACGATGATTTACTTGCATGCCCAAGTCTAGTAAGACTGCTTCTGGGTAAACGTGCTGTAAGCCCCGCTCCTCACGCTAAAACATGCCCTTTAGTTTGAAACTGTACAAAAAAAAATCCAAAAAGAAACAAAACCGTAAAAAGAGAAGCCAATTTAAAAAAAAAGTTGATCATATTTGTGTACACTTTTGTTTGTGTGTTTTTAAAAGATTTTTATGAATACTGGCATCGGAATCATGTCATGATTTAAAAAAAATATCCATCAAAACATTTTTATTTCAGTGTTTGTATTTATTTGTTGCCAAAACTTGTTTCGGTGCCAATACAACATTTGCTACAATGTCTTTTCTTTTTCTATACAAAATCTTGCTGGCAGTGTTCTGGCACCGTAGCGATCATGTAATTGTAAATAAACAAAACTGTTAGGTAACAATTTTAATGACTGGTGTTAATGTGCATGGTTATGCGTCATTGATGTTTGGCATAAAAGTTAAAGAGTCTTGTACTTTGTGACTTTCTTCTGGACGCAACAACACAATAGCTGGTAAACAACACTTTCAGTGATTAGTATGGCCCACCGAGATATTGAGTGCACAATATCCGTTTTCATGTAAATGTTTAATCATTGTTGCTTTAATTCTTACAATAATGTGTGCATTTCGAACTCAAAGTCTGCTCTCCTGGGGCCGGGCACCCTCCTCTGCAAAAACTGACCAATCACAGCTCTGCGATCTGTGCTGCCGCGAACCTAGGAATTTTGGGAGGTGCACGCAACGCAATGAGAAAGTACGCAAGTTACGTGACGCGAGAGTATACACCAAGTTTTAGATTGGACTATTACTGTACGGTGGATTAGTTTGTACTTATTAATAAAAGCACGCAGACTGAGTCACCGTTGTGTGTTTAGTCGTACTAAAACCTTGCAGTTGTATGAAAACCGAGATATGTATCGTGTGAGAACGAACCATATAAAACCGGGGCATACCGTACAACATGACATGGTTATAGGACTTAGACATCCTGAACGTCTAACCGGAAAAGTATATCGCATTCTTTTACATAATTTAGAAAATCTGCAAAAAAAAAAGAGGGCAGGGAAGTTAATTACCCGCATGTAAATGAGCTGGTGTAACGAAGCATCAGTGTCAGATTAGATGATTTTATCTCAACATAAATCGAGTAAATCCTGTAATGCAGTAATGATGGTCTTTTTTTGAGGATTATGATATTTGACGGTATGTATTTAATCCAGTTTTTAATCCGTGGAAAGAGTTCCAGCTTTTAAACTAGGTCTTGTTTTTTGGCCCAATAGTCAGTGGAGGATCTTACTTTGCTTGTGAAGAGAACGACAAGGACAGGAAGTAAGTTAAATATAAAGGAGAAGACAATTTTTTCTTAAGCACAGGTTGTAATAAAAATAAGAAATACACATTTTTTAATCATCCCAAAAACATGTCAAATGTAACTTTATTTTTTTTTCTCCTACAAGTTGTAGGGTTACGTGATATAGACAATATACGTTATAAGTGATATAAAATGGAGCTTTTAATATTATCACGATAATGCATGTTGTTGACACATCTAGCTGTGCCGGGCAAATTTAACAGCGACAAGCAAATGAGTTCAACACAATGTAGCGGATAACAGGTAACTAATCCTCGCCTCCATGGCAGCAAATAAACTGTTTCTTACACGTAACATTATCACTAGAGGACAATTAATAGCTAAACATGGGGGATAATAAACGTTAAAAGCATATCAAACAAACACTTAACCGAGTGACCACTGCAAACTCGTGCATTCTTCGACTTTGCTTCCTTGGACTGGAGTGTGAGCTGTTTTTCTCGTTGCTGTTTCGTTAAATCTTGTACTTTTCCGCCTTTTTTAATTATCTCTCGAGGAACTCTGAAGAAAAGTTGATCCTCATTGTGATTTGAATGGTTCGTACAGCCGAAAACAACGCAAGCATAGGGCATTTTTTCTTCGAGAAAAGCCTAATGGCGCCTTGTACCCATTAGGAACAGAGTTAGCTTGACCACCATGCATATTTAAAGGACGGGACGCAAATCATACACGACGTCAGTAAAATGTTTTGAATCTCCGCTAAGGAAGTAAGGGCGAGAGCGAGGGCTAACGAAGCTCATGGGGGCCAAAAGAATGCTGGAGCAACAAGAGAAAAAAATATACATTACTTTTTTAGATCGTCTGCAAGAAACAACTCATATTTATCGATAGAATTGATACATTACCCAGTTACAACAGAAAGTAATCAAATATTACAAGTAAATTAATAAGTAAATTAAAAATAGTTTTGAAAAAAATAGCGGAAATGACCCAATATGAAACTGCAAACGTCAGCAGCTAAATGAAGAACCTTTGTAACTCGTTATTAAGGGTTTTTGGTATTTATTTTCATTTCCTATCCAGCGTTTTTATTTTTGTTCCATTTCCTATTTGTATCATTTTACTACCACTTCTGTCTGAGAGCTAGGTCCCTCACCGGCCCCTGATTGGCAATCAGGAAACACTTGTGCTGAGTGGCAATCAGTGTAGAGGACAGCGCTAGCATAATAAAAAACACTTGCATTACTTTTTGTAAGGACTTAAAGGAACAATAACTTTTTTGCCCAAAAAAAAAAAAAAAAATCCCAATGTTAATTTTACTCAAACAATGTTATATAGTCAAAACCATTGATTCATGTGTTTTAGAGTTCTTGAAAGAATTTTTGTAGGATTTTTGTAACCCTTTCCACAGCATAACACTGCAGTTATTTAGCAACTTTAATGCAATATTCATAGGTGCATTTGATGATGTTGCAGCAACTTCTTAGTCAAATAAGGCAAATTATCAGTCCAATGGCGACTTTAATAACGTGCATATTTTCTAAGTGTAGGTATGCAAAAGATATGTTACTGTGTGTGTGTGTGTATGTGTATGTGCTTAGCTTGTGAAACTGGGTAGCCTAATTGTGATTCAGCGACTGCCTCACTCTAGCCTATATTTCACAGTAAAAACATGCATCAGAAATGGATTATAGGAGTAGCTGCAGCTAAACCGGGCTGGATGGCTCCTTGAGGTGGTTGCAATGACACCTGCTGTAGATAAGGGGCTGTATAGTAACCTGTTGAAGCACATTTCATGTTATCTCCCTCCTCATTTCTGATGGTTTCCGTAATAATTATATAAAGCTTGCATAATATATGTGTCGTTTTTTTTTCCTTTTCTCCAGGTTATTTTCCACCTGTCCTTGACACGGTTCCGTCCTCCTTTCGGTGTCTAATTCTTCCATTGAGAGATATGACCGGTTGCCATGGGAACTGCCTTCGCCCACTCCCCGCTGATGGAGGGTGCGGCTGCTGCAGCAATCGCTCAGTTAGACAGTGTTGCCAGGCAACAAGTCACATGGTGTTCCCTAGCAACAACACCACTGCAGAAACTTGCCAATCCTCTTAACCTTTTCTCATTGTCCAACCCCCTCCCACCTTGCTCCCCCACCACCCCCGCCATCACCCCTCTTTTGTACCCTCTTCCAAATGACTTTCAGTGTTAAGGAGTTTGCTACTTTTTCTTATTACTGATAAGAGCTTCTGCCACTCTCTGGCATTAGATAAATAGCGATAACACTTCACTGCAGACTTTTCTCCAAAAAAAAAAAAGGGAAGAGAAAAAAAGCTTCTCCTCTTCATGCATATTAAAAAGGATGAACCTGCAACTGCGTGTCCGCACTGATCCACGTCCAACAAAATATTATCCTCATGCAACGATGCACTTCTGATAGCGCAAATGCACGCTTCTTGAAGACAGTATTTGAAGACATGCATGGCCAAGGAGGCAGATTTCCATCTGCTCTAACAACTGTCAACAAGTACAGATTGTATGTCTAACCCACCATTCAGGAATGAAATTATATATACATAAATATGCCTCCAGTGCCAGACAGCAGCACATATTTTACCACTGAGTGAATGTGATAAAATGTCTCACAGAGGAGTCTGTACCTACGCTCTAATTTCTAATGCCCTGGCAAAAAAAAAAAAAAAATCAATGATAGGATAAAGGAAGGAGGGAAGGGATGAAGAAGTGCACCGAAAATGCTCTTTGGAAGCAACCACTGTGAAGCTATTTCTCAGTCATTAGTCAGTGTGTGTAAATAATGAAGCGAGGGGTCATGTTTGAGGTCGGCAGTATTTACACTGCTTGTGTTGCCACAGATGTTCAACTTTGCCACCCACACTGCGCAAATCATTCCCTGTTTGGATTTAAAAAAGTGAACAAAAACATCTGTTTCAGTTTGCAAATCTCAGCACAGCAGTTGTTTATCTGTGTTTCAGTACTCATCCCTCAGGATTGTAAGTTGCTCAGCTTAGCTCTGAACACAATTTACTGCCAAATGTAATATAATGAAGCTAATCAGTGGCTCTTTTTTTTCCCTAATTCACACCATTTTTGCATATTTCTGAGACATAAGAAAATAGGTCAACATTGTTCTTTCTGGTAAAAGTAGTATTCAAATATGTCGGAGCACTCAGGAATGAAATTACTTGCCCTGTTGCACAACTAAATACAACATTCCTGTTAACAGAATGCATGAAGGTAGCTATTGTGGAAATGTGTGTTTTTTGTTTAAAAACTTACATTGGTTTTTCTTTAACTGTTTATGACATTTGTGTGCCATATGTAGATGTGCATTCTGAGCTACGTATCATGATCTTGCATGACAGTTTGGACTGTATTATTCGGTTCCTTTAGTTTCTGTATTTATTTTCTGTCCAGTGCTTTTCTTTTCTTTTCCACTTCCTGTTTGCCTCCATCACTTCTGTTGTTTGAACACTGGCTCCCTCATCCATCCCTGATTGGCAATCAAGACACACGTGTCCCTGGTTGCCAAACAGGATGCTTTTTATGCCCGGATTACTTTCTTTGATTGATTGATTGATTGATTGATTGATTGATTGAAACTTTTATTAGTAGATTGCACAGTTCAGTACATATTCTGTACAATTGACCACTAAATGGTAACACCCGAATACGTTTTTCAACTTGTTTAAGTCGGGGTCCACGTTAATCAATTCATGGTTTGTTTGTTTGCTTTTATCTGCATTGCTTTTACTATGCTTCCTGTGAACTTCCCGATGCACTATTTAGGTGTGTTAATGAGTTAATTTTACCTGGACTTCCCTGCCGTCTCTGCATCTAGGGGTCCAGACAAGCAACAACCAAGCCAGATCGTATTGTCCTTGTTGTTGTCTTAAATATGTAAGAAATCCAATGTGTTGCAATATGCATAAATTAACTTAATGGGGGTGGTGCTCATGTTATTATTTGATAATCTGTGAGAAATATGTTTGTTATTATAGATTAACTTTGTTTAACAGTCACACAACTGCAAAAACAACAACACACAATTGTGATCCTTTAAACCAGGGGTGTCCATTTTCAGCCCACAGCTGGTTTATTATTAGCTATTGACCTATTGTAAATATACAATTAATTGATTGTCATTGAAAAAGTGTTTTTAAAGCGTACATTTTTTTAAATCAGATGATTCCAACTTAACATTAGGTATTACTCGCTTGCAAGATTTCAATTAACCCTTATGTGGTGTTAAAAAAACACCTCAATATTTGGAAACAAACACAAGATTATTGTTGGAATAGATAAGAAGTTACAAAAACACAATAAATTATGTGATTAACATGTACATATCCATGATTAATGCAATATTGTTTGTCATTAATAGCATGCATAAAGTTGTTATTTATGACAGCCTTAATTATTAGCTATCTCACTATATATATATATAATCTCCTGATGATTGAGGGAACCCCTCATGAAACAGTTCTGTAGAGATGAAGTAGTCTTGTGATTTTTCCCCACACATACATATATACATATATATATATATATATATATATATATATATATATATATATATATATCTCCACCGTCTACCGTTTGTCCCTTTCAGGGTCGCTGGAGCCTACATTGTATAACAAAAAGTAGTGAGTATTCTAATAACAACTTTATGCAAAATAATAATTAAAATATATACATGTATATTTTTTTATGTATATATGTATATATATATATATTTTTTTTGTTTTGTTTTGTTTTGTTTATATTTGTTTGTTTTTTGACAGCCTTAGTTATGAGACTTTCCACTAGTTTTATGTATACATATAAACACGCTTACTGCGATTTAACAAAAACATAATGCTAACATGTTCTAACTTTTAATCATATTTTTTTTTTTTTACTACAAACAAGTATTCTTAAGTGCAAATACTTGTGCAGAATAATCGACTGTTTGAAGAATATACTGTATATAAAACAATAACTTACAGTTGATGTCTTTAAAGTAACAATGCAAATGCAATTCAGTGTAAAACAATAATGTACAGTTAAGTGCCTTTCAACTTTTACATGGGAACCAGTGTCCTCAGTGACCAGTGGTCATTTTTTATATTATTTTGGAAATTGTTGTTTCTCAGAAAAGTAAACTAAGAATTTAACTTTTAATAATGTAAATACCTCACACCCCCTGTTAGACATACAGTATTATCACTCACCTGCAGCACTAGACACAGTGGGCCAATTCTGGACCAGCATTCCTTGGGCACCCTGCATCACAGAGGCCTCCTCCATGTGGACCGAACTAAAAAGGAGAAAACATTAAGTTAGAGACAATTCAAATTAACTGAGATTTAACCTCTGAATAGTCTTATTAATATTTTTCAGTTATATTTGGGGGGTTAGACAGGCTGCCATATGCAAATAACGTGCACGATATTTTGTTATAGCCCGGTATATATTCAACAGTCATAAAACAAGGCAGAGCTACACAATCGATCGAAAACCAATACAAGAGCTTTAATAAAAAATGGTTGCATATGTAAAGATCAATTAAAATTGAGCAGTTTTGACTGACAATGTCAGAGAAGAGTTAAGAATATTTAAAAAAAATTGTTAAACTGTATTGATAGTTTAACAATTCCTAAACTAGTTCCTTTTTCTATTTTATTAAATACAATTGTTCATAGTCGATACTAAACAATACCTAAACAAACGCAAAAACAACTATTTACTACTCCCTTTAAATCCTTAGATTTTCCCCCTCAAAGTCCTCCTATGTCGAAGGCATGATTCCGAGTTTGTAAACGTTAACAAAAACAAAGAGAAAAAGAGATTTTGATAAATTCAAAATATCGACTTAATCCCCCTGATATCGGTCATACACTGATGCTAACCTTGGTATTGACATCACCAATTTATGGATCGATCCGTCCTCCTCTTAAGTGTTGTGTACTGACAATGTTGATACACAAACAGTTGATACATCAACAAAATCTATTCCCACGAGGGCCGGACGGGTAAAATCATGGCATAATAACTTAAAAATATCCAACTGCAACAACTTCGGATTGATATAGAACAAGCCCGTTCTGAAAATAGTCCTTTTGACAAAACGCTTTTGTCAAAAGTATTAAGTTTCGGTGGAAAAAAACGGTGCCGTTTCAAAAACACCATGAAGAACACAATGAACATAGACTTTGTATCAGTGTACAGTATATAGAAAGCAAATTAACTTTAAGTCACAGCCCATCTAGGATTGAACAAAAAACTAAATAAAGCATAAATAAAAGCTATTCCATGTATGAAATGTATTTTGTAATTTCCACATAGTTTACAAACTGAGGTACAAACTATTCAAGAGGGTTGAGTTACTCCTTGCCTTCCAGGCATCACTGTGTATTGATAGAAAAATAACAGCTGTGGATTTCAACAAACCAAAAATAAAAACTTAAAAGACTGACAGTATTGGAGTAAATCACACACTGTTAAATTTCTTTCAATTTGCACAAAAAAAAAAAAATTCACAGAACTGATAGGTTAATTGGCAACACTAAATTGGCCCTAGTGTGTGAATGTGAGTGTGAATGTTGTCTGTCTATCTGTGTTGGCCCTGCGATGAGGTGGCGACTTGTCCCTGCCTTCCGCCCGATTGTAGCTGAGATAGGCGCCAGCGCCCCCCGCAACCCCGAAAGGGAATAAGCGGTAGAAAATGGATGGATGGATATATCAATCCAATCCAATACACTTTATTTATATAGCACATTTGAACAACAAAATATTCCAAAGTGCTGCACAACAATATTAAAAACAATATTCAAATACTATCCTGAGCTCCACCAATGCCCGAATAAAATCAAAAAATAAAAATATATATATATAAAACCCATAAAAAACAACATAAAATAAATATGATTAAAAACGATTTTAAGGGTGGAACCAATTAAAACAGTAAATAAAAAAACACATTTTAAAACACAGAGGGCAACAGAGGACCAGTAGAAGCATTTAAGTCTCATCTTAAAACTCATCTGTATACTCTAGCCTTTAAATAGACCTCCTTTTTAGACCAGTTGATCTGCCGCTTCTTTTCTTTCTCCTATGTCCCCCCCTCCCTTGTGGAGGGGGTCCGGTCCGATGACCATGGATGAAGTACTGACTGTCCAGAGTCGAGACCCAGGATGGACCGCTCGTCGGGACCCAGGATGGACCGCTCGCCTGTATCGGTTGGGGACATCTCTACGCTGCTGATCCGCTTGAGATGGTTTCCTGTGGACGGGACTCTCACTGCTGTCTTGGAGCCACTATGGATTGAACTTTCACAGTATCATGTTAGACCCGCTCGACATCCATTGCTTTCGGTCCCCTAGAGGGGGGGGGTTGCCCACATCTGAGGTCCTCTCCAAGGTTTCTCATAGTCAGCATTGTCGCTGGCGTCCCACTGAATGTGAATTCTCCCTGCCCACTGGGTGTGAGTTTTCCTTGCCCTTTTGTGGGTTCTTCCGAGGATGTTGTAGTCGTAATGATTTGTGCAGTCCTTTGAGACATTTGTGATTTGGGGCTATATAAATAAACATTGATTGATCATTGATTGATTGACCACACAACTCACGTAGTGTTAAAAGCCAGAGAATAAAAATGGGTCTTAAGACGAGACTTAAAACATTCCACTGTGGGAGCAGTCCAATAATGGAGGGGCAGAGTGTTCCAGAGCTTAGGGCCGACCGCAGAGAAGGCCCTGTAGGCTCCCCTGGTTTTAAGTCTCGTCTTGGGCACCACGAGCTGGAGCTGGCTCTCGGACCTCAGAGCGTTAGAGCACGATTGTAAGTTTGGATGAGGTCTGAGATATACTGAGGTGCCAGTCCATGTACAGCTTTAAAAACAAAGAGCAAGGTTTTAAAATCAAATCTAAAATGAACAGGGAGCCAGTGCAAACTCTCAAGGATTGGGGTTATATGCTGGCGTTTCCTGGCCCCTGTTAAAAGTCGTGCTGATGCGCTCTGGACTAACTGCAACCAGGAGAGAGCTTTTTGGCTAATGCCAGCATAAAGTGCATTGGAGTAGTCCAGGCGACTTGAAATAAAAGCATGCACGACTTGTTCAAAAAGGTTAAAAGATAAAAACGGTTTTACCTTTGTTAAAAGACGAAGATGATAAAAACAGGATTTTAAAACGCCGTTGACTTGTTTGTCAAGTTTAAAATCGCTATGTATAGTGACGCCAAGGCTTGTGACCTTGGGACGCACATATTTTTGTAATGGTCCCAAGTCAGTGAGGGCCGGACCAAAAACTAAAATTTCAGATTTTCCCTCATTCATTATTAAAAAATTCTGGGCTAACCAAGCCTTGAAGTCGCATAGACAGTTGAGAAGGCGTTTGAGGGGGTCGTGGCCTTTTGAAATCGGCATATAAATTTGGCAGTCCTCCGCATAAAAGTGATAGGACACTCCATCCATTCATCCATCCATTTTCTACTGCTTATTCCCTTTGGGGTCGCGGGGAGAGCTGGTGCCTATCTCAGCTAAAATCGGGCGGAAGGCGGCGTACACCCTGGACAAGTCACCACCTCATCGCAGGATAAGACACTCCATGCCTCCTAAAAATCTCTCCAAGAGGGAGGAGATATAGAATGAACAGGATGGGGCCTAGAATAGATCCCTGGGGGACACCACAATAAAGCCGAACAGAAAAAGAGGTGGCGTCCCCCAGCCTGACAGCGAAGGACCTTTCTGACAGGTAGGATCTGAACCATTGTAATGCAGTCAATGTGCAGAGTCTCATCCAGCATTTTAAGAGGGGTTACCAATTGTTTAATTTTCTCCTGTTTGTTTTACGGTGGGTCGAGGGGGAGGAATCGCAGCACCGTGTACCTCTTGCTTGGTATACTTTCTCCCCCTGGTATTAACTATTTGCTTGCCTAACATAATTACTATTGCGACATCCAGTGGACACATTTGGAACAGCAATTTTTTAATTAAAAAAATGCAGCTCTATTTTACACTTAAACTTGTCTCACGGGTCGCATTGAACCTGTTTGCGCACCTGATGTGGCCCGCGGGCCGCATATTTGACATCCCTGCTCTAGACCTTTAACTAATCTTCTTGTTTGAAGCTATCTTAGTGATTAGCTTAACTCAAACATGCCTGCTCCTAGCCTGCTCTCGGTGTGTAAGATGTTTAGCCTTGTCTTTCAGTGATAATGGAGTTTATTATTATTAATAATACGGGAGTGGCTCCACACTGTGTATGGAGACACATAATTAGCTGCTAGCCACTTGTCAATCGGGGGAAAAAAAAAAAATGGTGTCAGCATTAAAAAGCATTAATAGACGATGGCGATCACATACTTTTTACAAGAAAAAAAGCCTGATACTGTAGATTGTTAGCTGATTGATCGACGCCCTGTGCATTTTATAACGAACCTAAACAAGTGTAACATTTCTATAACTGTGTGTTGTGTGTGTCTGGTAGCATCTAGTGCATGGCCATCCCTCCCCTATATACAGATCACAAGCTGTGCATAGGACCCCATTATTCGTGGGTGTTGAACTAGAACAACTTTACCAGGAACAGACACTTTATTGAATAAAATAGGAAGTAGTGCTATTCCGAGTTTGTCTCCTATTTGGGGTCAATAGCATAAACCAACAAACAACAAGTGTAATTACATTAATTATGGTGGCATTCTTGTCAGGTTCGTCCCTGACAGTTTGGTTATGTTTTAGTTTGTTCCTCTACATTTGTCTTTGTTTCCTCTTTGTGTGTATAATTTCCTGTCAGCGCTCTTATTTAGTCTGTTTCCTGTCTTTCTCCCTGAGCGCTGTTTCCCCTTATCTGTGGCTGATTGGCACCTGGCCACACCTGGTGCCAATCAGCCCGCTCATATTTTAACCTGCCTTACCATTCAGGCTGTGCTGGATTATTGTTGTCGCTCCTGTCGCGTCATGTCGTTTCGTGTCTTGTCATTGCAGCGTAGCGGTAAACTATATTTCGGTAGCTGTTTGTAGCTTACTGTCATTTGTTCCCTGCTTACGTTTTGTTTTCATACTACAAGTAACAACTTCTGTTTCCTGCTAGCTTCAATGCTAGCTCTTTTAGGTTGTTATCCGCCTCGAGCGCGCTTTTTGTTAGTACCCTTTTGTTTGTTCTTGAACTCCTACTAGCTTCCACGCTATGCTCGTTATCTTCCAGCTCCCATGCTAGCTCTTTTGGTTTGTTATCCGCCTCGTGCGCGCTTTTTGTTAGTATCCTTTTTTTTGTTCTTGTTCTCGTATTTTAATTAAATCATGTTTCCCTATTCAATGCCTGCCTCCTTTTCTGCATCTTGGGGTTCGTCAACAACAAACTCTGACAGAATATTCCAGCCAAATTCGAACCCCGCACAGATGTCTATGGCAGAGAGGCTTAATTCAGCATTAAAACTAATGGGTAATTTAAAGAAAAGTTTGCCCGCTTTTCAAGCCCTCTCCCACCCACCCCTGTTGTCTGTGGGCCTATCTGGGAACGTCTTGGAACCGTCCCTTGAGGGGGGGGCTATCAGTAGCTGTGCAGATGGGGAGGCACAGCTACTTCTCGTCCCAGTTGGTCTGCAACAGACGGCGCCATCATGTCCGGTGGGCCGGCAAACGCCACCATTATCTCCGGTGGGCCGGCAGACGCCACCTTCACCTCTGGTGGGTCTGAAACCTACGGCGTCATCACCGCCGGTGGGTCTGAAACCTACAGCCCCATCATCTCCGGTGGGTATGCAACCTATGGCGCCACCACGCACTCCGGTGGGCCAGCAGACGCCACCACTCACTCTGTTGGGCCAGCAGACGCCACCATGCACTCCGGTGGGCCAGCAGACTCCACCACGCACTTCGGTGGGCCAGCAGAAGCTACCATCTTCTCCGGTAGGCCAGCAGCAGGGGGTGCCAACATCTTCTCTGGTGGGCCAGCAGCAGGGGGCGCCACCATTTTCTCTGGTGGGCCAGCAGCAGGGGGCGCCACCATCTTCTCCGGTAGACCAGCAGCAGGGGGCGCCACCATCCTCTCCTGTGGGCCAGCAGAAGGAGGCGCCACCATACTCTTGTCGGCCACAGATGTGGTTGTTTCATGGGCGACCGCCTCGCAAATTGCAGCGGCGTTCTATTCGCCGTCGTTACCTGACTCTTCCCCGCTAGGTGTGGGGACACTTGGCATGGCGACCCACCGCCTTGTCCTCCCTCCACCCTCACTTGATTTTGGACTGTTTTTTTGGGGGGGAGGGGTTCTAAAACGTCTGTTATCCGTTATGGGAAGGGGGGTACTGTCAGGTTTGTCCCTTACAGTTTGGTTAAGTTTCAGTTTTTTCCTCTGTATTTGTCTTTGTTTCCTCTGTGTGTGTAGTATTTCCTGTCAGCGCTCTTATTTAGTCGGTTTCCTGTGTTTCTCCCTGAGCGCTGTTTCCCCTCAGCTGTGGCTGATTGGCACCTGGCCACACCTGGTGTCAATCAGCCCACTCCTATCTTAACCTGCCTTCCCATCCAGTCTGTGCTGGATTATTGTTGTCGCTCCTGTCGTGTTGTGTCTTGTCATTGCAGCGTAGCGGTAAGCTATATTTCGGTAGATGTTTGTAGCTTACTGTCTTTTGTTCCCTGCTTCCCTTTTTGTTTTCATACTACCAGTAACGACTTCTGTTTCCTGCTAGCTCCCATTCTAGCTCTTTTAGTTTGTTATCCGCCTCGTGTGCGCTTTTTGTTAGTACCCTTTTGTTTGTTCTTATTCTCCTGCTAGCTTCCACGCTAGGCTCATTATCTTCCAGCTCTCATGTTAGCTCTTTTAGTTTGTTATCCGCCTCATGCGCGCTTTTTGTTAGTACCCTATTTTTTTGTTCTTGTTCTCGTATTTTAATCAAATCATGTTTCCCTATTCAATGCCTGCCTCCTTCTCTGCATCTTGGGGTTCGTCAACAACAAACTCTGACAATTCTTTCTATTACGTGAATGTTTCAGGGCACTTTTGTTGCCGTAATTAGCACCACTGGTGAATATCACGGTCCAACAACTGAAAAGGCCAAATGCCTTCATATGGTGGCACATGTTCCAAGCGCTAAGACACACCGGGACAGGAATAAATGTCATGCTAGTGATGGCACAGCCTAGGGCAAGCTTTGTTTTTTTCTTGAAGTGAGCTCATGGGGTATGGTTTCACTAATGCACCTGCTTCACAGTGAAAGCTTTCTAGTAACACATACATGTTGTTAGGTACATTAGCATCCCTATGTAAGCTTTTAAGTACATTAGTATTTTCACGTTTTTGACAGGGAATTTGCTTTAAGTATCGTAGAATGCATGTTTGTTTAGAAGATACCACATAAAAGTCATAATTAAGAATGTGTTTTGCAAATGAGAATGCTTGTATTTTAAATACCTTATCAATGTGGTTATTGGAACACCGGTTTGACATTTGTGAAGAGCCACATATACATTTTGTGCTAAGCTAAGATTCTGACTGTTATACACTCACATATAATCACATTATCATGGGACTGCCTTTGAATGGAGTTTGTCGTACAATACGCATCTGGTCTGCCAGAGAATAAGAAGATATTGCAGAAGGGATCGTTGTTTTCAACTTAGTGAGGGAGTCATTTTTATTATTATTACATTTAGCGAATATTCAGACTCCTCATAACAGTCTTTTTAAACACTAAAAAATGCTGGGTTATTTTGATAACCCAATTTATGAGTTGCGAGTGTTGGGTTAATTTTTCAGTTATTTTTATTATCTTAAAAGTGGCTTTGCACTGTGGATTGACGTTGATGCAGCTGGCTCTCAAACTCAAGCCAGTGTTCTGGCAAGACACGCCCCCTCCTGGAGTTCTTATGAATATGGAATTCTGTCTCCCTGAGCATGCATCTGTTTTAAAGAAAATGTTCAGTTGAGTACAACCTTCAGCCACGTAAACACCGGGATACAAATGTGGGAAAGATCAGATTGGATCAGGTAAAAAAGGCAGATATCACATGCTCAGGATGAGGACAGCTCTAATTTTGGTCGCACATGCTACGTGAATAGTCGTTATACAGTCAGTGATCCGGTCAATGCATACGATAAGACAAGGGAGGAGTCTAAGACTGGTGTGCTCATTGGTAAAATTTGCTTAAAAATACTCCTCAATGTTAATTTAGATAAAACTGTTACTAACTTTTGAGCAAAGTAATGACATACATTGAAGTAAAATATTGTATGACATTCTGACGACAAATCTGGATTTGTGTCAACATTTTGAGGCCTTTTTTTAAAGTAAATTTAAATCATGCAAGCAATTTACTGGAATTCATTGCAAATAATCACAATTCAAAAGTGTGAATAATCTGATCAATGTTAAAACTGGTAGTGACAAATATAGCAAAGCTATCCGGTTTCAATGGACTCTTTTGGAGAGACTGGCATGTAAGCGCGGATCGCTCTTCTGTCCTGTCCTGCTATGCACACTCTCCCCCTTCCCCACCATATAAAAGCACTCACTGGCTTGGGACATTAAAAAAAAAAAAACGAGAAAGGATTGACTGAAGTCAGTTCATTTATATCTTTACACATATTTTTTTTTGCTCCTTATGTTTTTTTGTGCACGTCTGGTCACGTCACATGGTTGGTCGAGCAGCTGTGCCAGGAACTTGAGGGTTCCAGGTTCGCGTCCCACCTCTTGCCATCCAAATGACTGCGGTTGTGTCCTTCGGCAAGACATTTTTTTAAAAATAAT
The DNA here is from genome assembly GCF_033978795.1 of Nerophis ophidion. Lineage (NCBI taxonomy): Eukaryota > Metazoa > Chordata > Actinopteri > Syngnathiformes > Syngnathidae > Nerophis > Nerophis ophidion. The sequence continues at coordinate 31,443,519 of NC_084614.1, read as the reverse complement.
AAAGAGACTAGTGTACGATACGTAAACAAAAGAAAAAAAAAAATTCACTCTCATTAAAATTATTTGAATTCACCCTTGTCCACAGTGCCGCTCACACTGGTGAATGAAGAATGATAGGTGGTGGTCGGAGGTCGAAAATTGGCAGCCAGGGTTCCGTCAGTCTACCCCAGGGCAGCTGTGGCTACAAATGTAGCTTACCACCACGGTGTGAATGTGAGCGCTTTGAGTATCTAGTTGATAGAAAAACGCTATATAAATCTAATCTAAGAATATATAAAGATATATATAAATAATACAAATAAATCTAAGAATGATTGATATATATATATATATATATATATATATATATATATATATACACACATATATATATATATACATATATACATATATATATATATATATATTGTGGAGAATGCATATATTTTTAAGAGTTCTTTATTTATTCATAGTCATGTTTAAAGCAGCTAATATTTTCCTAAGTGTCCTCTTCAAGCTTGTATGTTATGTCCACAAGTAAACTCTGTGTTTTACCTTGAAGGGGTTGGAATGTGGAAGACTTTTACCTTATCAGTATTAGAACAAAGAGGCTGTATTCCTTTCTGGACAGGGTGGGGGCTGTTTTCGTATTCAATAAATTGTCTCTTTCTGTTTGGCTTTCAGACCGCTTCTAGATGCCGATATTAATGGACTGTAGGACTGGTCTCCTAAAGCTTTAGTAAAACTTGATAATATTCTTATTATGTCTTGATGGTCCTTCTTACTCAACATATACTGTACGTCATCTGAAAGAATTTGGGATTGACCAGTGATTTTAATTTCCTGAGAGGAAGACTGGTCAGACACAACACTATCTATCTATCTATCTATCTATCTATCTATCCATCCATCCATCTATCTATCTATCTACAAACCCCATTTCCATATGAATTGGGAAATTCTGTTAAATGTAAATATAAACAGAATACAACAATATGCAAATCCTTTTCAACCCATATTCATTTGAATGCACTACAAAGACAACATATTTGATGTTCAAACTCATGAACTTTATTTTTTTTCTGCAAATAATAATTAACTTAGAATTTCATGGCTGCAACACGTGCCAAAGTAGTTGGGAAAGGGCATGTTCACCACTTTTAACAACACTCAAAAAATGTGGACTCGTCAGACCACAGAACACTTTTTCACTTTGCATCAGTCCATCTTAGGTGATCTCGGGCCCAGAGAAGCCGGTGGCGTTTCTGGATGTTGTTGATAAATGGCTTTCGCTTTGCATAGTAGAGCTTTAACTTGCAGTGACTGATGTAGTGACGAACTGTATTTAGTGACAGTGGTTTTCTGAAGTGTTCCGGAGCCCATGTGGTGATGTCCTTTAGAGATTGATGTCGGTTTTTGATACAGTGCCGTCTGACGGATCGAAGGTCACGGTCATTCAATGTTGGTTTCTGGCTATGCCGCTTACGTGGAGTGATTTCTCCAGATTTTCTGAACCTTTTGATGATATTATGGACCGTAGATGTTGAAATTCCTAAATTTCTTGCAAATGCACTTTGACAAACGTTGTTCTTAAACTGTTTGACCATTTGCTCACATAGTTGTGGACAAAGGGGTGTACCTCGCCCCATCCTTTCTTGAGAAAGACTGAGCATTTTTTTGGGAAGTGGTTTTTATACCCTAGCATGGCACCTACCGTTTCCCAATTAGCCTGCACACCTGTGGGATGTTCCAAATAAGTGTTTGATGAACATTCCTCAACTTTATCAGTATTTATTGCCACCTTTCCCAACTTCTTTGTCACGTGTTGCTGGCATCAAATTTTAAAGTTAATGATTATTTGCAAAAATATGTTGTCTTTGTAGCATATTACACTGAATATGGGTTGAAAATGATTTGTAAATAATTGTATATATTTACATCCAACACAATTTCCCAACTCATATGAAAATGGAGTTTGCATCTATCTATCTATCTATCTATCTATCTATCTATCTATCTATCTATCTATCTATCTATCTATCTATCTATCCATCTATCCATCCATCCATCCATCCATCCATCCATCCATCCATCCATCCATCCATGCATCCATCCATCCATCCATCCATCCATCCATCTATGATATTAATTTAACATTAGACAATAGAAGTAAGGGAACTTGACACACTTAAAAACAAACAGGCCACCCTAAGAGTGCTCTGGAGCAAATATCAGCTAAGAAAACATTGGTGAATACAAAAATATCCTTAAAAACTTCGTAAGTGGGCCTAAGAACAAATTGTGTTCTTTAGAATTGTTGCTGAATGGGGCCCACTGTCCTGAGATGTTTCTCATGTTAAAATTGGGAACAAAGATATTAGAAACAGCTGCATGTAGCTGTAAAAACAGACCTTCCAGATCACAATTATTAGTGAAGTTACAGTAAAAGTGGACCTTCTCCTGCAGGGCCCTCTGCAATGCAGTACATCCAGAAAGTCTTAAGTCTAACACTTGTTATGCTGGGCCAGGACGCGGCTTGAATACAAAATGGCTATGTTCACTCCAAAGAGTGTGAATGTTCTGCTTTTACTTAAAATGATTATTTCATGTGTCAGGTTATGGTGCCAATAGGACTGGTGTCTTTTTTTTTTCTGAGCTTACTGACTACTCCAGGAATGTGGGTCAACGAATTTAGTGCAACATGCAAAGTGTGTGAGTAGTAGAACATTACAGAATGCCTGTGTTTGGGGTTAAGTGTTAATGAGAGCGTCTCCTCTGTCCATGGACATTACAGGCTCTGACATTCGAGACGGCGGCGGCAAATTGCAGTGATGATTTATGTTAATCCACATCATGTTGCAGTCACTTGATGACATGATGCACATTAGGATACTTCCACACCATAGAAATGAACACTAATTTCCAGTTAAAGCTTACATGGGCAGCGAAGAAGGCTGCACAAATGAGCAGTCAGCATCATTGGTATGAAATTATAAAGGTTTCTGCACAACAAAATAATTACTCGGGGAAGTTTCAGCTGTCCTCATATGAAATTATCTGAGCATTTCCTTGCATATGCTAATGCAACCTTTTGTAACCTGATCATCACAAACTTAAGGGCCAAACATTGTTATTCAAAATGCTTTGGTTGGCTACTAATGAGAATGTTTCCATGAAAAAAATACTTCATTATCAAACAACGATGAGAATACCCGAATGTTGTGTCCTATATTCCGACCTCTCATTATCTCAAAATCTAAATCTTAGAAATTGTTTTTGTTGAAAACCCTAGCTGGAGCTGGCACAGCAGTCCTATATTATAACCCATTCTGAACCTCCGAATTGAAATGTTATGTTTCAGTGTTGTATTTTGTGCTGCAGATTACGCTGAAACTTCTTTGGATGCACTTTGATCAAGAAATTGTTTCCAAAGCTTAAATAAGACACGCCAAAATGTATACAGTAAGGAAGGTATTCATACAGCCCATAATACTTGGGGGATCTCTATTGGAAGGGGGTGAGTTAATCATTTTGCAATGCAGTCTGCTGAAAATGATGGAAAGCGCCACTCTACATAGCAACTGACGGTGCGGTCAAAGTTGAAATCGCCACAAAACACATTCTCTACTGCCAACTAGTGGCTATTGTGGATAGTGCACCCTCCCAATTCGTCACGTTTTATGTGTCAGGCAAACCGCGACAAATTGGGCCTTGTGAATCCCTTTCCTAGTGTACTACAATTGGACATCAACTAATGCAGGGGTCACCAACCTTTTTGAAACCAAGAGCTACTTCTTGGGTACTGATTAATGCGAAGGGCTACCAGTTTGATTCACACCTAAATAAATTGCCAGAAATAACCAATTTGCTCAATTTACCTTTAATAAATAAATCGAAATAAATAAAAAAAAATGGGTATTTCTGTCCGTCATTCCGCCGTACCTTTTTTTTCCTTTTACGGGAGGTTTTTTGTAGAGAATAAATGATGAAAAAAAAAACACTTAATTGAACGGTTTAAAAGAGGAGAACACACAAAAAAAAATTAAAATTCAATTTTGAAACAGAGTTTATCTTCAATTTCTCCTATTTAAAATTCAAAATTCAACCGAAAAAATTAAAAGAAAAACTAGCTAATTCGAATCTTTTTGAAAAAAATGTAAAGAAATCAATTATGGAACATCATTAGTAATTTTTTCCTGATTAAGATTAATTTTAACATTTTGATGACATGTTTTAAATAGGTTAAAATCCAATTTGCACTTTGTTATAATATATAACAAATTGGACCAAGTTATATTTCTAACAAAGACAAATCATTATTTTTTCTACATTTTCCAGAACAAAAAATTTAAAAGAAATTCAAAAGACTTTGAAATAAGATTTCAATTTGATTCTAAGGATTTTCTAGATTTGCCAGAATATATATATTTTTTTATTTTAATCGTAGTAAGTGAAGAAATATTTCAGAAATATTCTTCGTCGAAAAAACAGAAGCTAGGATGAAGAATTAAATAAAAATGTATTTATTATTCTTTACAATAAAAAAAAAAAATGTACTTCAACATTGATTTAAATTGTCAGGAAAGAAGAGGAAGGAATTTAAAAGGTAAAAAGGTATATGTGTTTAGAAATCCTAAAATCATTTTTAAGGTTGTATTTTTTCTCTAACATGGTCTTTCTGAGAGTTATAAAAAGCAAAGTAAAAAAAATAAATGAATTTATTTAAACAAGTGAAGACCAAGTCTTTAAAATATTTTCTTGGATTTTCAAATTCTATTTGTGTTTTGTCTCTCTTAGAATTAAAAATGTCGAGCAAAGCGAGACCAGCTTGCTAGTAAATAAATACAATTTTAAAAATAGAGGCAGCTCATTGGTAAGTACTGCTGTTTGAGCTATTTTTAGAACAGGCCAGCGGGCGACTCATCTGGTCCTTACGGGCGACCTGGTGCTCGCGGGCACCGCGTTGGTGACCCCTGAACTAATGAGTGCCTCTACTTAGGAGTGTTTTGAGATGGGAGCTGTCCCTCAGTTAGTTGTTATGTTTAAAATTGTAAGCAAAACTACCTCAAGATCGACATAACTTTGTTTTCCAAGCATGGGAAGGAAGAAAACGAATGTGAAGGACACTGCTGAGAAACAGTGTCGGATATTCATTGAATTAAAGAAAGAAATCATCAAAATCATGACTGAGCGTTTCGCCAACATGGCAAAACAATTGAAGCGAGTCTTCACCATACTGAAGCAGAATGAGTCTAACGCTAGCAAAGGATGGCAAAATGATATCTACAGTAAATGCAGACATTTATCCTTGAAAATTTGGAGAAACTGCAGATGGTGTGTTTGACAGAGAAGCAGCTGGAAGAAGATACCGTAAAGGTCCACTCTTCAGTACAATATTACTACATTACTTCAAAAAACTACTGTACTTGTTAATATTGCATTCTATTGTATTACAAACTGTATTTTCTACAATATTTGTGTTCTAAAAATAGTCTTTTTCTTTTCCAAAGCCATGATACATGTTAAAAGTGTGCAGTTTGGTGGGGACCAAACACCAAACAAATTGATTTCAATTAATTTCAAAAGGAGACGGTGATTTAAGATGCAAGTGTGAGCTAAGAGCTCCATCACTGAGCCAATTTAGTTTGTAAGTTGAGGTACTACTGTTTGAATGCATACTACTCATAATGATAAAGACTTTTGCTTGTTTGGCCCTCAAGGACAAAGGCTAACTTTTTTGTCCTTTCAGTATTTTTTTGCTGTATTTTTGCCATTATTTTTGTTGTATTACTCCATTGTACAAACATTTTTCCGAAGACATTTCTTTATTTTTTTATTTCAAATGTTTAAATTTTAATGTCCAATTCTTTCACAGGTGTACAATGCAATGACAGTTATTCGACAATACACAGGTCATAAAAGTTTTAAACGTTTTGGATTTTTTAAACATGTTTAGTTTTTTTGCTCAAATTTTTCAACTAACAATCCTGAACAAAAATATTAAACATGTATTTTTTTATTTTAACCCGTTGAAGGCTTTTTAATCAATTATGTCACAATTTACAATAAGTATACATTTGCATAAAATTAGTTATTTGACCAATTTAAACCAGTACCAGACCAAAGACCCTCTCAAGGGGTCATATAAACATTACATATTGATATTTTTGTTGAGGACTGAAGTTTATGGAGAAATTCGGGCAAAATAAGTTAAGAAAAACAAAATGTTTATGTCCTTTTTGGCATTAATGATAATTACAATTTAAAGTCCCCAGGGCGTTGAAGTTCAATTGAATTAAATCGCTGTTGTCCTGTTTAACTATTATGGCTGCAAAGCTGAGACCAATTTCATATAAGAGGTATAATAAAATGTCCCGATACTTATGTCCATGAAGTGCGTCAGCAAGTATAAGCAAAATGTCCTTTGTTGTCTGTGTTAACAGCTTCACACCTCCAGACAAAACATGTATAAATACGCACAGAGTGCGTGCAGGGCAGTTGTACGCGCAGACACTGATGCGTACGTACATCAGCTAATCTGAGAAAGGTCATAACTCATTCGTCCTTCATGCTTCCTGCTTAAAGACTGCAACGAGAGGGGGTTGTGACGCTCAGAATGTAAATGGTCTATATAGTGTTACACTGCAGAGGAGACAGGCTGCAAATTGCCCTAAAGGAGAAAAAGGGGTTAGAGGTACAAAGGGGAGGGTCAAATATTTAATCCTGACAGAGGCAGATGCTCATATGTAGTATGACATATGAAGCTCTGAGGGGAGTCTGTGTTTTTAAATGAGTTTATTTGGCAATGTTGTGCATTTGGAGACTTTTGGTTGACAATATCCGGGTATGGTATAGTTCAACATGGCACACAAAACAAAAACGGGTGCAGCTGGTGTCAGATGAAAGTTTCCTAAGAGTTTCTTACCTCTGCATCCCGGCCCTCAAAGATGCAGAATATCGCCAGTCAGCATTTGGGGCTTTTGGCTGAGCGTGCAAGAGGTGAGCGGAAAAGCAGATGAGAAAGAGAGACGGAGGGGTGGAGAGAGAGAGAGAGAGAGAGAGAGAGAGCGAGAGAGAGAGAGAGAGAGAGGGTTTAGTTCAATCTCATACAGGCTGAGCTACAGTCTCATCAATTAATCATAATACACATTCAAGCTCTGGACGTGATAGGAGCACTGCAGTTGTGCCCCTCATTGCAAACACACAACATGCACAGTGATATCCTTGCACAGACACCGATATTTAAGCACAGACATGCAGCAGCAGTCCTGCATAAGGTTGGTGATGAACTCAAAGCCATGTTGATGACTTTTGAGGGTTTCGTCTTCTCCATAAAAGAGGATGGATGTCATGGCCTTTCAGGGTATGTGAGGATGCAATACTCCCTGCAGACCTGTGGTAAATTATCGGCCATAAACCAATAAGCCAGCAACGACCTTCATTCCCACGGCAACCACACACCCTTTGCCTCTCATCTGAAGAGAAAGCCTCATATTGTATAAGTAAGGCTTTACACTACAAATGCAATGTTTTATTTTACAACTTGTGTTACATATTACAGTCCTGAAGATTTTGCTGGCTTTCTTAGGGAGGATGGTTGCAGCCGAAAATGGCTGCATTCGTGGAAATTGATATATATATTTTTTTTAGTTCTCCTGCTGATACGATAGCAGTTAATTGTGTGGAAATATGGGGAAGATCTGGAGAAATAACAGCAAAAGTACACTTCATTCACTAACAGTGTTACAAACAAGATCAGTTAGAATATTACATAATGTTGGCTATAGAGAGCATACAAACCTTTATTTATTGAATCAAAAATACTGAATTTGCCAACAGCTAAAATTATACACAAAGCAAACGATAATCTGCTATTGAAGAATATACAAAAATTATTCTCAACAAAAGAGGAGAAATATAATCTTTGCGAAAAATGTAATTTAAAACAACTGTGCGGACGTACAACACTTAACACCTTCAGTACGGTATATCTGTATGTGGAATTAAAATATGGAGTGGATTAAGGAAATAAATCAAACAATGTACTAATATGATCCACTTCTAGAAACACTTTAAACTTAAAAGTGTTTACAAAGTACAAAGAAGAACCATGATTCACATTCTGAATTTATCTCATCCATCCATTAATTTTCAAGATAATCTTACTCATCTCACCGTATGAAATATACCTTACTTCATTAATAATTTTGTATGTATTTATTTATTTTTATTGTTCTTACTTATGGAGTATATTGTGAATAAATTTAGAACAGGAAGTGAAAAAAAGCTTTGGCAACTGCTTTGTAAAGGAAAAGGAGTAGGATTACATAAACTCTGCTTCTTTCTACTCCTTTTCGAACATGTTGAATAGAGAAACTGGGGCTGGAGGTCGAAATAAACTCAAACTCAACTCAATTGTGTGTTTCCAAACACAGTGTGGAGCCGCTCCCCAAAAACAGTAATAACCTCCCTTACTGCAAATAATCTGCATTTCTTAGTATCTTAAGTATCAATATGAAGTATTATCCTTACTGGAGGACAATGCTAAACATGTTACACACAGAGTAAGCAAAGAGCAGGTATGTTAATGTTAAGCTACCTGCTAAACTAGCTTGAAAAAACAGAATAAATAAGCTCTTAGTAAAGTTTAAGAAGTGTAAATTAAGCTGTGTGGCAGCCTAATGTAAACAGAAATTAACAGGAAAATGAACAAGTAGAATAATACGTGTTAAAGAGAGGATAATATAACAGCAAGTGTTTTTTAGTCATTTTTAAATTTAATTAGTCGAGTTTTATCTAACAAAATTGCACAAGATTTTATTCAAATTACAGTACATTTAGTCAATTAAAACATTAAGCAAAAAATATAAGGCCTGTATTTAGTAAAGCGATTGTTTAGCACCAAAGTACCACAATCTTATGTTCAGGAATGTTGTAGGTATTTTTTTGTTCAATAGCCAATAAAAACATTTCGGGCAGTTTTTAAATGTATTTTATATGCTATGCCTCTGGTTAGGCCGGTATATACAGCATGTGTGTTGTGAAACGTAGTTACGATGCATGCCCTCCTTATAATTTGTTTATGAGCGCGGGAGAACCGGAAGTAGCAAGGGAACATACAGTAGCTTTAACCTAAATATGACTGGATGCCACCAGGACTCGCCTGCTGATGTCATCATTTAGAATTAAAAATAAAATGCGTCCTCTTCACTTTCTCCTCGGTGTATACATATTGCAATGTGGAACATGTTAAATCCGCACATTTTCATTTTCCCGGTAAAAAAAATAAACTTCCTCATCTAACAAAAAAAAAATGCATCCGATTTGCTCCCCTTCATACTAACTTTCTTTCATAAGTGCAGTGTTAAAGAGCTGTGTTTGGATATATTTTGAACTTGTCCTACACATTCAAAATACAAAATTAAATATGATTGGATTGCGTTTCTGTCAACATTTTTGTCTTGTTTTTATTCGTCGACGACCGTGTGTTTGTGTTGTTATCGTCTTAGTTAACGTCCATTCTGTTTTGATTCGTTATCGTCTTAATTTTGTCACGGGAAAATAGGTTGTTGACGATAACTCAGACAAAAGTTATTGGTCAACAAAATTAACAATGACACTGTCATAGTCTGTACATTGTTGATGTCGACACCAGGGGTAATATCAGTATATGATCAATACTTGAGTGATTACATCTACCTGCACTTCGCCTACTGTCTCTGCATCCTTGGGTTCCAGACACAACCAAAACAGATTGCAGTAAAATTATTTACACAAAGCTCATTGTGAAGTGAAGTGAAGTGAATTATATTTATATAGCGCTTTTCTCAAGTGACTCAAAGCGCTTTACATAGTGACACCCAATATCTAAGTTACATTTAAACCAGTGTGTGTGGCACTGGGAGCAGGTGGGTAAAGTGTCTTGCCCAAGGACACAACGGCAGTAACTAGGATGGCACAAGCGGGAATCGAACCTGCAACCCTCAAGTTGCTGGCACAGCCACTCTACCAACCGAGCTATAAATAAGTGTACTGTATTAATTAATTATGATAAAAACAGTAATAATTCATTTTGATTACATAAAGAAACACCACCAAAGGCTTTCGCATTCTCCGCTGCCTCCTTTGTTGTCCACAAGTTGCAGATATTCTCTCTGTTTTATGCTTGGAAAGCATAACATTTCCAACACATTTATCCCCACAGGTTTAGAGCATTTGTAAAATGTTGATAGTTAACTATAGCGCTATTTTTTATTTTATTTTTATTTTTAATTTGAAAGACAATGAGAGATTATCACTTAAATGTCTCTGTCATGTAAATGCTGCATCCTGGCTTGGCCAGCGTTGCAAATAAAAATGTTTTTTTCTTAATTGTCCTACCCTGGATGAATTTAATAATTATTTTCTACAAACTTTGTATGTAAGCAACTACTGTACAATTCCTTGCCTGAATCAGCCACAACTGGTCTGGTTGAATCCGACCCTTCGTGCATCTTTGCACGGGCTTATTGTAAATATGTTGTGATTAAAAAGGGATTTAGTTATGGGCCTCAACAGATTTAGCTATTTACAACTTCTCAGGATGTGTGTCCCAGAAAAAGATGGCACATAATATTCCATCAATTCATCAGGGAGTATTTTCTGCTGGTCGACCCAGCCTCTTTGACAAAATCTAATTTGCAGAGCTGAGCAGCAAGGGCTAAAGGAAGGTTAATCTAATTTATTTCGCTACGCATTTCCTCAACATGTGACAAATTTACAAGGGACTGCTTTGTGGACAGTACAAACCTTAATATGAAAATATTTATATTGGTTGATTGTTTCAACAGAGAATCATGAAACAGTCAATTTCTAAACATTAAAAGGTGGGTCCATCAGTACTGAATATGTTCTATCTGATCAACAAAGATATATGTTGTGCAAGTTCGCAATGGAGTAGCAACCAGCAGAGGGTGCAGCTCACACAAAGACTACTGGTAGTTTTTTGCCAAAAATGTACATACTAAATCAAATAAATAGGAACAATGTGGGCATAATAAATAAATAAAGAAGCAAACAAAAATATAGCAAAGTTATGTGCTGTGCTTTTGTGATCTTAAAAACTAGTGAATTTTCAGCGACTGAAAATGTTCGGCCCAAAAGTTGATTTTTCGAGAAATCCAACTCATTCACTATTTGGCCTGTTCATAATTATTTTATGTTGCATTGGAATACCAATGGTAAATTAATATTTTCGAAAACGGGGAATAAACGTGCATTTTTAAAGCCCTGATTTTATTGAGGTTAGTACAGTCATATAGTCATGAATGTAATAATAATGCAACATATAGGTATATACATATACATATACATATATATATGTATATACCTATATGTATATACATATATATATATATATATATATATATATACACACACACATAGGTATATACATACATACATACATACATACATATACATATATATATATATATATATATATATATATATATATATATATATATATATATATATATATATATGGGGTGTAACGGTACGTGTATTTGTATTGAACCGTTTCGGTATGGGGGTTCCGGTTCGGTGCGGAGGAGTACCGAACGAGTTCAACACAAACATATGAAGTAGCCGCCTATCCTTAAGTCTTGACAAGCTGCTCCGCTCCGTTCTGCCTCTGTCTCCTGCACAGCACCCAGCATTGTCCCTCCCACACAACCATCTGATTGGTTACAACAGTAGCGATAACAAGCTAATCAGCAGTGCGTATTCAGAGCGCATCTAGTCCGCGCTTCAGCGTCGAGCAGATAGGCGTTTAGCAGGGGAGCAGCGGACTCTCCCCAAGTTATACTAAACACTTCCAAGTCAACTACTTTCTAAACATCACTATGAGCCCGTTGACCTTCTAGAAACAAACTGCAAATCAGCTCACTCGCAGTCCTGGCTTTAGGTGAAGGCTAGTTAGCTTTTAGCGTAACGTTAGCTCATTTTGCGGTGTGTGCGTGTGGGTGTGTGTGTGTGTGTTACGGACAGTGTTGATTGAGGTATGTTGAAGCAGCAAAAAAGGGCATTATGTTAAATGAAGAGTTTCTGTCTCTGATAGTGTATATAATAATGTAAGTGCATCATAAAGCCTACATGAACTCCTATTGCTATTGTACTATTTTTCAGCTATAGTTACATGAATCATTAGCAATGTAGCAGCTTAGTTTTGAATGGTAGGGGTCCCTACTATCACATGTTGATACAAATATAACATTTACATAATAAAAAATCAACTACAGGCTTCCCAAATGCTTTAATAAATTAAGCATGATGAGTTGACTTGAAACTGTTGAATGTTGCACTTTTGAATGTAGAAGAATATTTGTGTCATTTTATTTCATCTAAGCAACAACTTGAGGCAGTTTAATGTGGATTAACGTGGGCAGGATTATTATAGTGTTCCCAATGTTAAAAGGATCAAGCCATTGTTTACAAATTTGGTAAATAAATAACCAAAAAATGTATAGTTTGTTGTTTTCTTACTGCACCGAAAATGAACCGAACCGTTACCTCTAAACCGAGGTAAGTACCGAACCGAAATTTTTGTGTACGTTACACCCCTGATATATATATATGCACATATATATATACATATACATATATACATATATATACATATGTATATATATATATATATATATATATATATATATATATATATATATACATATATATATATATATACACACACATGTATATATATATATATATATATCACCACCCTACAGAGGCACTATAGAGAGCCTGCTGACCAACAGCATCTCTGTCTGGACTGGAGCCTGAAATGCCTCAGACTGGAAGTTTCTCCAGAGAGTGGGGAGGACGGCGGAAAAGATCATCAGGACTCCTCTTCCTCCTATCCAGGCGATCGCGAAAAGCCGCTGCCTGACCAGGACTCAGAAAACCTGCAAAGACTCGTCCCACCCTCATCAAGGACTGTTTTCACTGCTGGACTCTAGAAAGAAGTTCCGCAGCCTCCGAAGCAGAACCTCCAGGTTCTGTAACAGCTTCCTCCCTCAGGCCGTCAGACTCTTGAACGGATCATAATTAAATTATCCCCTCAACTCCCCCCAAAATGGATTAATTCGCTGGAATAAAAAAGACAATATATTCAAATAGATCCATAAACGTGGACTCATGTGAAAAAATGCAATATATTTATCCGTACAATAATCTATTTATATATATGTATTTAATTTATATATATATTTACAAATCATTTATATATATATTTATTAAATTATATATGCATCTTATTGTTTTGTTTTTTTTATCTTGCACTACCATGAGTTTATGTAACACAATTTCATTTGTATCTGTGCTGTAAAGTTCAAATTTGAATGACAAGAAAAAGGAAGTCTAAAAGTCTAGTCTAAAATATTTCAATGTTTCAGTTTTAAGCCTTGTCTTCTTTTTTGCGTGTTTTGACCAATAATTTTCGTTTCGACGTATCCCTCCTAAAACACGGACAAAGTTGAATGTCTATTGCAGTAGTTCTCAAACTCTTTTCACCAAGTACCACCTCAGAAAAGACTTTGCTCTACCATTATGTGCAACATTAAAATACAGTCATGTAGTAGGCCCAAGTATTCATTAAAAACAAGGCAGAGGTTTTACTTAACAAACATATTTGTTATTTTTGGCTGCTGTAGAATTACACACAGTTTGAACAGTAACATCGTTTTGGAGCATAGGAAAATAAAACACTTATCAATCAATTGAGTGATTTTTTCGGCATGCCACAAGATGGAGCTTGCATACCACTACACAGTTTGAGAACCACTGGTCCATTGTTTATCTAATCAAATCAACTTTATTTACAACATAGACTGGTTGTAAAAGTGAAAGTGAAAAGAATGAGGTTCCCCAGGCTGGTGAAGTTAACACATCAATACTGCTGCATAGCCCTCAACTTTAGGGTCTTCAGATGAGGTTTTTGTCTGCTTTTAGGCTGTTTTTACACTTCATTGCTTGCTCATGTTTGGAAAAAAAAACAGTGAGCTTTAATTAATTTGCCTGTCCATTTCATAAATTTAAATAACTTGGACAACCAAAATATGGATTAAAAAATCGATTTGATGACATTCGTCCCTCGTTAATTGCGGCCAAAAGTTTCCATGTCTGACCATTGTAAACAAAATCTCCTCAAAGTAGGATTACTATTAATAAATCAAACATGTTCATTGTTGGACTATAACTATTCACAACTTTCTAAATACGTTTTTAACATAATTAGAGCCCTATAAATATGAAATAACACTCAGTCACTTTTACACTCGTTTCACCCAAATAGCAATGAGTGCATTCTACTGTAGATTACAGATCCTCTAAGCGTCACCCGACATTCAAAACATGGTGACGACATAAATACCTTGTCACATCCAAGGTAATTCCTCTAAATTATAAATGTAGTTCTATGTGCTGAAACCATGGGTGTGTGTTGTTCCGCAAAAACGTGGTAAACTTGACAGTCGGAGCAACAATCATTAGTTTTGCTGTTAGGGTTATATGTTGTTAAAGGCCTACTGAAACCCACTACTACCGACCACGCAGTCTGATAGTTTATATATCGATGATTAAATATTAACATTGCAACACATGCCAATACGGGCGGTTTAGTTTACTAAATTACAATTTTAAATTTCCCACGGAGTTTCTTGTTGAAAACGTCGCGGAATGATGACGCGTGCGCGTGACGTCCCGGGTTGCAGGGGGACATATTAGCGCACCACCATTTGCTAATTGTCGTCTCTTCTCATCGCGCAATCACACAGTATTGTGGACATCTGTGTTGCTGAATCTTTTGCAATTTGTTCAATTAATAATAGAGAAGTCAAAGTAGAAAGATGGAGCTGGGAAGCTTTAGCCTTTAGCCACACAAACACGGGGTTTCCTTGTTTAAAATTCCCGGAGGTGAAGCTTTACTATGGATCAGAGCGGTCAAGCGAACATGGTTCCCGACCACTTGTCAACCGGCAGGTTTCAATGAGAAAATTGTGGTAAAAAGTGGCCTCTAACCAGAGATCAGCTGAGCTTGCGCCGTCCATGCAGCTGCCGTCGACTTCCCTCAGAGACTGGCGTCAAGACTCCCGTGGACAAACCCCTCCGACTATCAGGTACTA
Organism: Nerophis ophidion; assembly: GCF_033978795.1. Lineage (NCBI taxonomy): Eukaryota > Metazoa > Chordata > Actinopteri > Syngnathiformes > Syngnathidae > Nerophis > Nerophis ophidion. The sequence goes on along the minus strand of NC_084614.1, from coordinate 31,428,379 downwards.
TTTAATCTCACTAAAACACTAGCAACACAATAGAAAAATAACGGCTTTCCCAGAATTATCTTAGTAAATGTGTCTAAAAACATCTGAATCCATCCCAATGCAATCGCTTTTTTTTAAACTTTATTTATTTTATTTATTTATTTTTTTTCTAGTCCTTTACTATCAATATCATCATCCACAAATCTTTCATCCTCTCTCAAATTAATGGTGAAATTGTCGTTTTCTCGGTCCGAATAGCTCTTGCTGCTGGAGGCTCCCATTAAAAACAATGTGAGGACGTGAGGAGCCCTCACCCTTGTGACGTCATCGTCTGCGACTTCCGGTAAAGGCAAGGCTTTTTTATTAGAGACTAAAAGTTGCAAACTTTATTGTCGATGTTCTCTACTAAATCCTTTCAGCAAAAATATGGCAATATCGCGAAATGATCAAGTATGAAACATAGAATGGACCTGTTATCCCCGTTTAAATAAGAACATCTCATTTCAGTAGGCCTTTAACATCACGTGTCCTTTTTTGTCATTCCACATTGCTCAAGCTAAAGCTGTGTTGTTAATATCAAAGATAAAGAGTTCATCTCCATTTTGCCCAGACCGATGCTGATAGCTGATATCTCATAGCAGACAAGGCCGATGCAACATTCCGCTGTTGTCTTTTAAAATCGCTCGCATCACGGTCTAAGTCTCGCTGATGTAAAGATGTGTTATTGCTGAGACAAGCGCTGAAAAAGAAGTTAATCAAACAGTTGTTATGCTAAAAGTTGGTCGATTTGATTGTCGCTGTGAAAATAAAGCAGCGCCAACATTAGGTCATTGTGCTTTTGTTGGCTTGGTGCATATCTTTATCGATCGCCACAACATAGTACTAGAAAATAAGACAAATACTGCACTGCAATACATATAACACATAAATAAATCTCAATATTTAAAGCGCTGGATAACGACCATACACAGTAAAATTTGAGATTACATTATTTGAATCATACCTTTACAATGTAAGGCCCATTTAATGTACAAAACCAAAAAACCAGTGAAGTTGGCACGTTGTGTAAATCGTAAATAAAAAAAGAATACAATATTTTGCAAATCCTTTTAAACTTATATTTAATTGAATAGACTGCAAAAACTAGGTATTTAATGTTCGAACTGAGAAAATTAATTTTGTTTTGCAAATAATCATTAACTTAGAATTTAATGGCAGCAAATCATTGCATAAAAATTGGCACAAGGGTATTTTTACCACGCTGTTACATGGCCTTTTATTTTCACAACACTTAGTGAACGTTTGGGAACTGAGGAGACCAATTTTTAAGCTTTACAGGTGGATTTATTTCCCATTCTTGCTTGATGAACAGCTTGAGTTGTTCAGTTATTATTTTCCTCTTTGTTCCGGAGGACACAACGTCTACAGTTTCCAAAACCAATTGAAAATGTGGACTCGTTAGACCACTGAACACTTTTACACTTTGCATCAGTCCAAGAGAAGTCGGCAGCGTTTCTGGGTGTTGTTGATAAATGGCTTTCACTTTGCATAACTTGCACTTACACATGTACCGACAAACTATAGTTACTGACAGTGGTTTTCGGAAGTGTTCCTGAGCCCATGTGGTGATATCGCTTACACACTGATGTCGCTTTTTGATGCAGTACCGCCTAAGGGATCAAAGATATGTAATATCATTGCTTACGTGCAGTGATTATTCCAGATTCTCTGAACCTTTTGATGATATTCCTTGCAATAGTTCGTTGAGAAATGTTGTTCTTAAACTGTGAGACAATTTGCTCATGCATTTGTTCAGAAAGTGGTGACCCTCGCCTTATCCTTGTTTGTGAATGACTTAGCATTTCATGGAAGCTGCTTTTATACCCAATCATGGCATCCACCTGTTCCCAATTAGCCTGTTCCCCTGTGGGATTTTCCAAATAAGTGTTTGATGAGCATTCCTCAATTTTCTCAGTATTGTTTGCCACTTGAACCATGTTGCAGCCATCAAATTCCAAATGAGCTAATATTTGCAAAAAACAACAAAGTTTACCAGTTCGAATGTTAAGTATCTTGTCTTTACAGTGTATTCAATTGAATATAGGTTAAAAATTTTTTGAAAATCATTGTATTCTGTTTTTTGTTTATGATTTACACAACGTGCCAACTTCACTGGTTTTAGGTTGTGTACAATAGAACAATTACAGTGATCACAATTACTACTCAGTGGCCTAGTGGTTAGAGTGTCCGCCCTGAGATCGGTAGGATGTGAGTTCAAACCCCGGCCGAGTCATACCAAAGACTATATAAATGGGACCCATTACCTCCCTGCTTGGCACTCAGCATCAAGGGTTGGAATTGAGGGTTAAATCACCAAAAATGATTCCCGGGCATGGCACCGCTGCTGCCCACTGCTCCCCTCACCTCCCAGGGGGTGATCAAGGGTGATGGGTCAAATGCAGAGAATAATTTTGCCACACCAAGAGTGTGTGTGTGTGACAATCATTGGTACTTTAACTTTAACTGTAACTTTAGTTCAAAATTTAAGAGTAGAAATGAAAAAGCTGATATTTTTATTGAAAATATTTGCATGTCGGCAAACATTAGTAGCTTTACTTTTTGGATGTGTAGCAATTAGCCAAATGAGAATGCCTCATATATTTTTTCCCTGGACAACAAGTCTTACAGTTGCTTCTATTGAGTCAATCAACTGTAAGAGCCAACTGTAGTCTCATTCAGACACACCATTTAGTTCAAGCTTACTTGCTCAGATTGAGCAAAGAGGTGAAGACTATATGACCCACTCTGAAGGCGGATGTGATGACAACCTCAAATGGAGACACAAATCTCTGAATCATCAGAAAATCACACAGGGCTGTAGAAAAGCATCAGGACTGACGTTAATGCAGTGTGAGTGCTGAGCTGGGCTAGGCTCAGCGACTTCACGGGATAAGGGCGAAGTGAACCAAAGAGAATAAAACCCAGCACTGATTCGGTTGCTGGCTTCGATGCCGGAGGGAGGCAATATTTAAGTGTCTCAAAAGGGAAAATAATAGTAAAATAATAATAAACATTTTAGCTTTCAGTAGGACTAAAGTTGAGTCGGTACTTTGAAGTTTGCATTAAAGTAACACATCATTAACTACATTGCAGTCATGAAAGCAAAGATACTTTTAAGTATTAAAACATACCTCTGGGCAGATTTGCAGCGAGGCATCAGGCATGCTCAGTCTGCGTACAAATCCACTTCCACTTGTGAAGAAACGGTCAGCGCCACTGCCCCAGGTGCCACTGATGGGTCGTCCTGTGTTGTAGAACATGAAGGTGTCACTGCCGGAGGTGGCCGTCAAGCAGGTCTTGTAGCAGTAAGTCTTTGTTAGCGAGCCATTTCCGCGCACTTCGATGTAGTGAGGCTCAACTTTAAGGTCCCTCCGGAGTACCACATTATTATTAGGTTGCCCTGCGGCTCCACCACCACCGCCGGGGCCACCAGCACTCACGCTACTGTTGCCGCCATCAGGAGGTGGCTTCTGTGACCCACAGCAAGGGGAGCAGGACCCCGGTTGGGTGCAATAGGCATGGCAGCGGACAATTGCCAGCACCACCACAGTGACCAGGAAAACAAAGGTGGTGGCGCTCAAAGCGACGATCAAGTATAGGGTCACGTTTGAGAAAAGCAGTGTGCTGTGAGGTCGGATGATCCTCTTGGGGTCAGGGACAACTTTAGGGGGCACCTCCATGACAGCCACATTGATGGTGGCGGTGGAGGACAGCGCAGGCTGTCCGTGGTCCTTCACCAAAACCGTTAGTGCAAACGAGGTTGAGTTATCTTCCAGGATCCTACGAGTGGTCCTGATCTCACCTGTGTGTTCGTGCACCTTAAACAAGTCCAGGTCAGTGGCGGTTTCGAGCATGTACACCAGCCAGGCGTTTGGACCGGCATCCGCATCATATGCCACCACTTTGGTCACCAAGGCACCAGAATCCGCGTTCTTTTGAACAGTCTCTAAGGAGCGTGTGCCATTACCCGGAGGGTTGACGATGAGTGGTGCGTGGTCATTCTGATCCATTATGTAGATGTAGACGGTGGCGACGCGACTAAGCGGAGGAATGCCCCCATCTTGGGCTTTGACCTGGAAGTGAAACTCTCTCAGTGATTCATAGTCGAAGGCTCGCAGGGCATAAGCCTCGCCAGTATCGGCCTTTACAGACACATAGGAGGTGACAGGGATGCCGTGGTTATTGTCATTGAGAACTGTGTAGGTGATGCGTGCATTCTCCTTGATGTCTGCGTCTTGAGCCTTTACAGTACACAAAGAGGCCCCGTGGCTATTGTTCTCGGTCACGTACACCGTGTATGACGTCTGCTCGAATCGAGGTGGGTTGTCATTGACATCGGCCACGTCCACCTGGATGGTCTTCTGAGAGGAAAGCGGAGGGTTTCCTCCGTCTGTGGCACTCAGCGTGACATTGTAGGCATCAATGGTCTCACGGTCCAAGAAGGCTGAGGATACTAGGGTGTAGTAGTTTCTGAAGGACTTGATTTTGAAAGGGAGGCCTGCCGGGATCTCTAAAGACACCTGCTTGTTGGCGCCGGAGTCTCGATCAGTGACACTGATCAGGGCCACGACCGTGTCGGCGCGGGCGTCCTCCCTCACAGGGCTCGACAGGGATGACAGCACGATCTGAGGGACGTTGTCGTTCACGTCCACCACTTCTACCACCACCTTACAGTGTGCCGCCACCGCCCCTGGACCTTTGTCCATTGCTTGGATGTACATCTCATACGAGTTGGTCTCCTCGTAGTCAACATTTCTCCTTACTCTTATTTCTCCTGTATTAGTGTCCATGCTGAACATCTGCCTGACTCGCTCAGGAGTGTAGCTGCTAAACGAGTAGTACACTTCACCATTCGTGCCTTCATCCAGGTCGGTGGCATTCAGTTTGATCACCAGGGTGTCTTTGGGCGAATTCTCCAACAGTTTCACCTTGTATACGGAGTTGTCAAACATAGGGACGTTGTCATTCGAATCCAGGACTCGCACGTTGATTTTTGCAGTGCCTGTTTTCTCAGGTGTCCCGCCATCAACAGCACTCAAAATGATCTGGTGGTAAGCAGTCTGTTCCCGATCGAGAGGCTTTTTGAGCACGAGCTCAATGTTCTTTGTGTTCAGGGAAGGTTTGTTGGATACCAGGGCAAAATGGTCATTTGTGCTCAGCTGATACAAACGAACTGAATTTGACCCTATGTCGGAATCCTGGGCATTTTCAATCGGGTACCTCGACCCCGGCAGAGCGGATTCTGTGATTTCAACTTGGTACTCCTCCCGAGGGAACTGTGGCGCATTATCGTTGGCGTCCACAATTTCCACCTCAACATGGTGCACCTCGGTGGGATTTTCCACCAGAACCTCCAGATTGATGAGGCAGCTGCTGGACGCATCGCACAGCGCCTCCCTGTCGATCCTCTCATTAACAAGCAATTTGCCATTTTTAGGGTTGACAATCACGTAGCGCTTGCTGCTGCTGCTGGAGGTTACCTTGATTTTCCGGCTGGCCAGCCTTCGAATATCCAGCCCCAAGTCTTGCGCAAGATCAGCCACCAGTGCCCCATTGTCCAGTTCTTCTGTAATGGAATAGCGCAATTGTCCGAACGAAAGGCCACAAAATAAGGAGAATATCACAAAATAACAAAAAGGCACATTGCTCCCTCGCAGGTTGCATATCCCCGCAACATCCATTGCAAACTCATAGGATCCGCAGACGGTTTCAAACGCAGCCTTCCGCCTTTTTAGCTTGCAGTACCTCGCGTCCCAGCGCCTCATTAAGGTGGGCTAAATGCATTCCGGCTGAATGGAACAGAAGCGGCTCAGCCATTGTCGGTACCGGCGGTGGTGAATCCTCTCCAGCGCGCCCATATTTTCTTTGTCCGTGATACGCTTTTTTTTTTTTCCAGTCTCCAATGCGCGCTGCTGACGGGTGTGTTTCCTTGCCGCTGGAGCTGTGAGAGCAGTAAAACCACACAAAATATCCGTGGCGTACTTCCGGAACACCAGTGCACCTTCAAAATACAACACACATTGGTGTAAAATGAACGTGTGTGCGTTCAAATCACCCGAGTGTCGCGTGATTATTTTATAAAAAATATATTTTTTGTCATAGATTCAACAGGAATTTTGTTATTATGTGTATAATCTAAAATATTTTCCAGCTATTATAATTACTTTGAAAATCCTTACCGGAAGTTACTGAAACAAAACTACCAACTTAGCAGTATCCCACGCTACCGCGCGCAGTCTCTTCCTTTTCCCCTCCTCCCTTTTTGCGATCTAAGGATTATAAATATTAAAAACAATACAAATATTAAAGCTTCTATAAAATAACGTCTTAACAATAACAACAAGTGTTTTGTTGGCGTTTCCTTGATCATGTGTAACATTACACAAATGTGTGACTCTAATGATGCATTTGGGGTGTTGCCCGTGCAACGAGATGAATGAAGATGCGGTTTTAAGCCCCTGAACATGCTTAGGGACTATTCGTCCTCCGCTGTCTGCATGCAATGCAGTCGCAAGGATCTGCTTAATTTTGCCGGTAGCCATTCTGTGGTGCAGCCTACCGCATGACGATCATTTGGGCAAGGCGCAGCAGGGAGAAAACATTGCACTGACAATCACAACCTTCCCTCCACATGGATCACTGTCAGTGGTAGACCCCAGACTGTCAGGTCAAATCATGGCATTGAAGGCGCCTGCAGTGGTGGACCCCCAGAAAGCAGAAGTATCATATTCCCTCTGGTCCATTTCACAGGGAGAACCATGATATAGGGCTTTACATGCACTGGGATGGATGTTCATTTCTTTAAACAGCTTAATTAAGCAGTGGTGCAATTATTACATGAGTTTCTTTGTGTACAATGCAAATATTTATATATATATATATATATATATATATATATATATATATATATATATATATATATATATATATATATACATATATATTAGGAGTGTGGGGGGAAATCGATTCGAATATGAATGCAATCGTTTACGTCGTGCGATTTAGAATCGATTCTCATTTTTAAAAAATTGATTTTTATTTTGTATTTTTTTTTTTTATTTTATTTATTTTTTTTTTATCAATCCAACAAACCACTACACAGCAATACCATAACAATGCAATCCAATTTCAAAACCAAACCTGACCCAGCAACACTCAGAACTGCAATAAACAGAGCAATTGAGAGGAGACACAAACACGACACAGAACAAACCAAAAGTAATGAAACAAAAATGAATATTATCAAAAACAGTATCAATATTAATTATAATTTCAGCATAGCAGTAATTAAAAAACCCTCACTGACATTATCATTAGACATTTATAAAAATAATAAAAAAAGAACAATAGTGTCACAGTGGCCTACACTTGCATCGCATCTCATAAGCTTGACAACACACTGTGTCCAATGTTTTCACAAAGATAAAATAAGTCATATTTTTGGTTCGTTTAGTAGTTAAAACACATTTTAATTATTGCGATCAGTTGATAAAACATTGTCCTTTGCAATTATAAAAGCTTTTTTTTTTTATTTAAATCTACTACTCTGCTAGCATGTCAGCAGACTGGGGTAGATCCTGCTGAAATCCTATGTATTGAATGAATAAAGAATCATTTTGAATCGGAAAAATATTGTTTTTGAATCGGGAATCGAATCGAATCGAAAAAATCCATTTGTTATTGAATCGTGACCCCAAGAATCGATATTGAATCGAATCGTGGGACACCCAAAGATTCACAGCCCTAATATATATATATATATATATATATATATATATATATATATATATATACATACACATAAATATATACATATATATATATATATATATATATGTATATATACACATAAATATATACATACATATATATATATATATATAAATATATATATATTTATATATATATATATATATATATATATATATATATATATATATATATATATATATATATATATATATATATAAATATATATATATATATATATAAATATATATATATATATATATATATATATATATATATATATATATTTGGTGCATTAGACCACATGCTTACAGGTGTGTTACATCTATATATATTATTTTTTTCTTGGTGCATTAGACCAGTGTTTTTCAACCACTGTGCCGCGACACACTATTGTGCCGTGAGATACAGTCTGGTGTGCTGTGGGAGATGATGTAATTTCACCTATTTGGGTTTAAAATATTTTTTGCAAACAGGTAATTATAGTCTGCAAAATATGTGTTGTGGTTTAGTGATCGGTGCTGTCTAGAGCTCGGCAAAGTAACCGTTTAATATTACTCTTCCATATCAGTAGGTGGCAGCAGGTAGATAATTGTTTTGTAGATGTCGGAAACAGCGGGAGGCAGGGTGCAGGTAAAAAGGTGTCTAATGCTTAAACCAAAAATAAACAAAAGGTGAGTGCTCCTAAGAAAAGGCATTAAAGCTTAGGGAATGAAACTAAAACTGAACTGGCTACAAAGTAAACAGAAACAGAATGCTGGACGACAGCAAAGACTTACTGTGGAGCAAACACGGCGTCCACGATGTACATCCGAACATGACATGGCAATCAACAATGTCTCCACAAAGAAGGATAAAAGCAACTGAAATATTCTTGATAGCTAAAACAAAGTAGATGCGGGAAATATCGCTCAAAGGAAGACACTAACTGCTACAGGAAAATACCAAAAAAAGAGAAAAAGTCACTAAAATAGGAGCGCAATACAAGAAATAAAACACTACACAGAGTAAAACAGCAAAAAACTCAAAATAAGTCACGACATGATGTGACAAGTGGTGTAAGTACACCTACTTTGAGACAAGAGCCATATTGATGCATGCTTGGTTATGGTTTAAAGTCATATCCAACAATTGTGACAACAACTTTTTACTGTCAACTGAGCTTTGTTTTTTTTTAATGATTTCAGCTGGTGGTGTGCCTTGGGGTTTTTTCAACGGAAAAAATGTGCCTTGGCTACAAAAAAGGTTAAAAAACACTGCATTAGACCACATGCTTACAGGTGTGTTACGTAAAGTATACCTCGGAGAGAAGAGTTTATTTTTCTGGTGCTCTGCTGCAAAATGATTATATAAGGTTACCTGCACAGTAACCAACACATTCAAATAAACCAAGCTATCAATCATGTAATATAATATTAGAGAATGGGAATTGAACCTATTGATATTTATGTACGCTGCATTTTATATATTACCTTTTTTTTAATTGTATTCACATTTAGAACAAAGAACCCCTCATGACTTAAACATCTCCATAAAAGGAGTGTAGTATAGGGCAATTCAGCACCAGGGACAGCTCTCTGCCGGGAACCATGAAACAGAGTCGTCGTTCAGTCCACCTAATTGTATTAATTAAAGAGAAATTACACACTGTCACGCCAGGTAATAAATAGGGTTGTCACCCTCATTTTATGATTCTCTTGATCTGTGACGAGTGCTTGTTTACATCAAGGCGGCACTTGAAAAGATGTTACCATTAATCACTGCCACTCAGACAACCGTCCAATATTAGACCTTTAAGTAGAACCTGAATAACTCAGGTTAATGGACGACATCATATAATACTTAAATCAGTTGGGTAGTCATTTGTTGAGATAGCAGAGCCTCATTTACTTAACAAAATGTGTTTGCTTGCTATATTTACTTTCCCACAAGGGGTTCACAAGCTGTTCAGAGGGCTGTCACATAAGGAGACACGGTTTGTCCTGGGCAGCAGCTATAGCTTCAATGGTGCCCTGGGCGAGACCCTCCCTCTGCGCCCCCCTCCCAACATGCATGTGTGAATTGCATGAGGACTATCTCCCTCAAATAGAGAGCCCTTCCTTAAACAAGCTAAAGTTAGCTTCACAATATGCTTACTACATCATTGTTATATCTATTTTCCTCATTCATTCTCTGCTCCCCTCAGAGAATGAATGTTGCCCTGGGCTATTACCCATGTTGCACAATTCTAAAACCTCTAACTGCAACAAGAAGAGTTGACTGGATGCATTGAACAGAGCAGTGATTCCCAACCACTGTACCGCGGATCATTGAGCATTGAGAAATCACCAGGTGTTTTAATTTCAGAAGAAATTATGGAATTTCGCTTAAATGGTTCCAAAGATTTTTTTTCAGAGAGTCTAAACATAGAATCCTACGAGCTGGTGACTCTGTCTCTGTGATTTCTCTCGTTGAGTTTGGTTGCACAATAGGCCAAGATGGGGCGGAAGAAATGTGTTGCGCAGAAAGCGAGAAACATTTTTGAATTCAAGAAAGAGCTTCAAGCAAAAGTACAGAGGAGGACCGGACACTGGCCTGGAGTTGGTTGGCGGCCAAGAGTGGAGTCAGCTCTTTTGGTTGCTTTGTTGGGTCTGCTCATGTCTCTGGCCAATGTCCCTCCACCCCAGCGGATGATGGTGTGGAACACCGCAGAGGCCACCACAGTGTATATGTTTCTTTTAGTTTTTATTCATAGCTGTATGTAGAAGTGGCTGGTTGTATCCACTGCTTTAATGTCTTTAATGTCCTTTTGTGTTCTTTGATGTTTGATGTTTCCCTCTTACACACATGTGAGAGGGATGTGTACTATGGCTATGAGTTGTTGCTGGTTTTTTTCCAATGGCCTCAGTCTGGACCCCCTCTCCAGGGCCCAGGCTTGTACCAATTTTTCAATTTTATTTTATTTTATTTCAATCTTCTATTTTTTCTCCCATTTCCCCCCCCTTGTTTACCTGCATCTCATCTTTTTTGTAAGGGGCGCCGGAAGTCAGCAGACCCGTGAGCAATCCTGTTCTGTCTCCCTGTAATGTTTGTCTAATCTTGAATGGGATTGTGCTGAAAATTTTAATTTTCCTGAAGGAACTCTCCTGAAGGAATAAGTACAGTACTATCTAATCTAATCTTATCTAATCTAATTAGAGGTTTTTGCCGAAACCACCTTTCGCGCACACCTGATACCCATTTCCTACTGACTAAGTAAGCTCTCCAGGATATTCATTCGGCACCAGTTAATTCCTGATGGTTCACCCTTCCAATCGTGTTCATCTCCTCTGTTCTGGCTCCACTCAAGCTTCTTGTTCCTGGGGCTCTGTCCCCGGCGCTACAGTGTAGTGCTTACTTGTACCTCTCCACATATTTTGTGTGCAATTTTAATTTCTCCACACTTTTTATGTGCACCCTTTTTTCTCACTCCTTTTTGTGTGTGCTTTTTGTTATTCTTTTTATTCTTTCTTTACTGCATTGGGGTTCTACTCTGGTAAAGGCTGATCATGACAGGCTCCCTCCCTTCTCCCTCTCTGCTCATTATTGTCTTTACCAAGAGTCTCTGTTAAGGGTGATAACTTAAACTCTGTTAAATGATCTGTATGCATTTCAAATCGTTTTCTGTGTGTAATTTCTAATGGGAAAAATTGCTTGAGTTGTTTGTTCTTCATTTAACCTCTTCAAACACATTACTGATGAAAACTGCATGTGCTTGTACATTTTTTTGTTTAGTGGAGTGCTGTGCAGGTTTTTTTTTAAAGGCCTACTGAAATGAGATGTTCTTATCCAAACGGAGATAGCAGGTCCATTATTTGTGTCATACTTGGTCATTTCGCGATATTGCCATATTTTTGCTGAAAGGATTTAGTAAAGAACATCGACGATAAAGTTTGCAACTTTTGGTAGCTAATAAAAAAGCCTTGCCTTTACCAGAAGTAGCAGACGATGTGCGCGTGACGTCACGGGTTGTAGGGCTCCTCACATCCTCACATTGTTTACAATCATAGCCAGCAGCAGCTAGAGCTATTTGGACCGAGAAAGCGACAATTTCCCCATTAATTTGAGCGAAGATGAAAGATTCATGGATGAGGAAAAAGTTAAAAATAAAAAAAGGCGAGGGCAGTGAGAGCGATTCAGATGTTGTTAGAGACATTTACTAGGTTAATTCTGGAAAATCCCTTATCAGCCTATTGTGTTATTAGTCTTTTAGTGAGATTATAAAGTACCTAAAAGTCGGAAGAGTGTGGCCACGGTTGTGTTGACCCAGAGTCTCTGAGGGAAGTCACGCAGCTGCAGCAAGACGGAAGCTCCGCTGATGTCTACGAAAAGAGATGACTTATTACCACAATTTTCTCACCGAAAACTGCTGGTTGAAATTTGGTCGGGATCCATGTTCGCTTGACCGCTCTGATCCATAGTAAAGCTTCATTTCCGGGAATTTTAAACAAGGAAATACTGTGTTTTTGTGGCTAAAGGCTAAAAGCTTCCCACCTCTATCTTTCTACTTTGACGTCTCCATTATTAATTGAACAAATTGCAAAAGATTCAGCAACACAGATGTCCAGAATATTGTTTAATTATGCGATTAAAGCAGACTACTTATAGCTTGGATTGGGCTGGAAAATAATGTCCGGTACAACCCGAGACGTCAAACGCACGCGTCATCATACGAGTCATCATACTGCGACGTTTGCGGGAAATTTAAAATTGCAATTTAGTAAACTAAAAAGGCCGTATTGGCATGTGTTGCAATGTTAGTATTTTATCATTAATATATAAACTATCAGACTGTGTGGTCGGTAGTACTGGGTTTCAGTAGGCCTTTAATGTAAATTGTGTTCTTTCCTTTGCTGGATAAAGGTTGGAAAACACTCTAATACAGCAGTATCTAATGAAATGTCGACATTTGTACTGTCAAGTGTTCATTTTTGCTTATACAAATCATTTTGGGATTTGTTGCATAGGCACACTGTGTTTCCATGGGAACAGCAGTTTGGCGCATGTTGTGGTGCCAGTTGTGATCACTGTCCTAAATTTGATGTACGCTTCCCAATCACAACTGCAATGCTCCATGTTGTCAACATGCAGGTCTATTCTATTGACACCTACCTGCCATTTAAGGATGGATGTGTTTGGAGCAGAACAGTGTTGTCTTTATAAACGAGAGCTGTACATTCAAACGTGTCCATAGCAACGTTTGATCTAAAACAGCAAAAGTGGCCAATTTAGAAAGGTGGTTAGTATAAGCACGTTGTGACAAACTCACACGTTGAACCTGGATAGGAAGGGTTGGATTAATGAACAGTTCAACAATAACAACAAGTGAGATTCGATCTATTAACATAGTGTTTCATTTCAGAAAATAAAATTGTTTTCTATCGTTAACAGACACTTAACCATACTTGAGGTAATTTTTCCTTTTTCCAGTTTAATTGTTAAACAATATCTTGTCTTTGCAGTCTATTCAATTGAATATAGGTTGAAAAGGATTTGCAAATCATTATATTCTGTTTTTATTTACGATTTACCCAACGTGCCAACTTCACTGGTTTTGGGTTTTATATTTCTGTTTATGGCTTTACTGACATGTCAAGTGAGAAGAGAAAGAATTTCTGTAAAATGCAATAGCGTACTGTACTTATTTTTTTTTGGTTTGTTGAAAGGCAACTGTTTCACCAGCCTCTCTTAGTGAAAGACCGTGGTTGATTACGTGGTCAATGATTGTGGCACCAATTTCATCACTGTCTACTGTTCTTGCAGCCCTTGGAATGCCACCACTATGTATTTTTGCATCTCTACCTTGCCCTCTCCTTGGGACTCCTCTTGTCCGCGGGCCCCTTGCTCTTACTCTTCCTCGTCCAGATATAAGTGTTCCTCTTTTTCTTTTTCAAAAAACAGCTCAAGTTCTGTTGGCTAGCATTTTATAATGTAAAAATAAAATGAAACACAAAAGAAACATCAGTAACAATTTGAGGTGGGGGAAATAATTGTTTTTAGATGCATTGCAATTCTGACAAGAAACTTTATAAAATCGATTAGTAAATGTCAATAATTGATAATCAATTTATTTATTGTAAATAAAGTAATGCAGCCTTTCCAAAATTTCGCTGACTGCAGCGACCCACCTCACTGAGAGATCCAACCAACTCCTTTCTTATAGGGCATTTATGTTCCAGTTTTGCCCACCATCCATACATCAATCCATTTTCTACCGCTTGTCCCTTTTGAGGTTGCGGGGGGCGCTGGACCCTATCTCAGCTTCATTCGGGCGGAAGGCGGTGTACACCCTGGACAAGTCTCCATCTCATCACAGGGCTAACACAGATAGATAGATAACATTCACACTCACATTCACACACTATGGCCAATTTAGTGTTGCCAATCAACCTATCCCCAGGTGCATGTTTTCTGGAGGTGCGAGGAAGCCGGATTACCATTAATTTAATACAAAAATTGCAAGTGAAACGAAAAAAAAAAACTGCATCAATAATCTATTTTTTAATGGAATCATAGCTTCTGAATTGTAATCGTAATCGAATAGTGAGGTGTCCAAAGAATCCTACCTCTAGTAACAATGTATTCATCCATTTTCTACCGCTTAAATGATAAATGGGTTGTACTTGTATAGCGCTTTTTTACCTTCAAGGTACTCAAAGCGCTTTGACACTACTTCCACATTTACCCATTCACACACAAATTCACACACTGATGGAGGGAGCTGCCATGCAAGGCGCTAACCAGGTCGCATCAGGAGCAAGGGTGAAGTGTCTTGCTCAGGACACAACGGACGTTACGAGGTTGTTACTAGGTGGGGATTGAACCAGGGACCCCCGGGTTGCGCACGGCCACTCTTCCACTGCGCCATACCGTCCCTTATTCCCTTCGGGATCGCGGGGGGCGCTGGTGCCTATCTCAGCTACAATCGGGCGGAAGGCGGGGTATACCCAGAACAAGTCGCCACCTCATCGCAGGGCCAACACAGATAGACAGACAACATTCACACTCACATTCACACACTAGGGCCAATTTAGTGTTGCCAATCAACCTATCCTCAGCTGCATGTCTTTGGAAGTGGGAGGAAGCCGGAGTACCCGGAGGGAACCCACGCATTCACGGGGAGGACATGCAAACTCCACACAGAAAGATCCCGAGCCCGGGATTGAACCCAGGACTACTCAGGACATACATAATGTGAGGCAGACGCACTAACCCCTCTTCCACCGTGAAGCCCTAGTGACAATGTAAGAAATAAAATACATTACGTAGTTCACAAAAAGTTGAAATTATTATCCTGATTACTAGGGGTGTCCAGATCAGATATTGGTATCGGATAATGGTCCGATCTCACCCCAAAAAAAATACTAGATGATGTTGTCTTGTTCTTCAATAAGCACACACATCTGGCCTTCTTTTTTTGTGTTTTACTGAAGTCGTTCACAAAAAGGTAAACCAGGTAGGCTTTTACCATGAATTGATTAATGTGGGAGCAGCACGGTGGAACACGGGTTAGTGCATGCATCTGCCTCACAATACGAAGGTCCTGAGTAGTCCTGGGTTCAATCCCTTGCTCGGGAGCTTTCTGTGTGGAGTTTGCATGTTCTCCCCGTGACTGCGTGGGTTCCCGCAGAGTACTCCGGCTTCCGCCCACCGCCAAAAACATGCATCTGGGAATAATTTGATTGGCAACACTAAAAATTGGCCCTAGTGTGTGAATGTGAGTGTGAATGTTGTCTGTCTATCTGTGTTGGCTCTGCGATGAGGTTGCCACTTATCCAGGGTGTACACTGCTTTCCGCCCGAGTGCAGCTGAGATAGGCTCCAGCACCCCCGCTATCCCAAAAGGGACAAGCGGTAGAAAAATGGATGGATGGATGGATGATTAAAATGGACCCCGACTTAAACAAGTTGAAAAACTTTTTCGGGTGGTACCATTTAGTGGTCAATTGTATGGAATATGTACGTTACTTTGCAATCTACTAATAAAAGTATCAATCAATCAATTAAAAGAGCTACTAGGAGCTAGCAGTTACACAGCGGCCAATGCATCATGCGAGACATGCATCATGAGCGTCCTTAATTCCTGAGTTATCAAAAATAACACATTGGCCAATATGAACAAGCATATGAAATATAGATACAAAGTCTCCAAGCCAGAAGCGTATTAAAGAGTATCCAGAAACAAACACATCATTTAATTTACCACATCATGAGCTTGATGAATGATCGTGGTCACTATGTGTCGCCCCGAAAAACAATTACGTCTACCTCAAGTTAAAGATAGCATCGATTTATTCCGGATGGTTGATAATAAATACATTGGTGTCTTTTTATATCTATAACTTTTCTCAGTTTTAGTAATTTCACTTGATCAAGCCATTTCTAACATCCATCCATCCATTTTCAACCACTTATTTCCTTCGGGGTCATGGGGGGTGCTGGTGCTTATCTCGGCTACAATCGGGCGGAAGGCGGCGTATACCCCGGACAAGTCGCCACCTCATCGCAGGCCATTTCTAACATACCAGACTTATAAAAATGTATTAAAAGGTATGTAAAATTTGTGCCGGTATTGTATGGGATCAACATTAGTAACAGCCGATACTCAAGGCTTCAATATCGATATTGTATATAAGTAAGTACATTTTATTTACATGGCACTTCTCACAGAGAGAGAGCTCACAGAAGTGCTTCACATGGTTAACATACAAACAATATCAGCATATATCATAAAGCTATAACAGTAACATTGCAAATAAAATCATACAAATTGACAATAACAATAATTAATCTATAAAACGATAACAAATGACAATGGAATACTACGGAAATATTACAGAAACGCACGCTTACACAAATGTATTTTAACTGCCTAATAATGTTACCTACAACACAAAGTTCTCTAATAAATACATATCATTTCTGTTTGTAGCATTTTTGGACAGAAAAAAACTATGTCAAAGTGGCCCCAACATGCAATGATTTTTCAGTTTGCGGCTCTTGGTGGAAAAAGTTTGGAGATCCCTGGTCCATCTTTAACCTTTCAGAAGTTAAAACATGCATCATGTGCATCACTGACACAAATGTAATCTGCCACAGGCATCACTCTTTTGATTCAGTGCACTTATAGATCTATGCATCAGACATGTCTGCAAGCTCAAAACACACCCCTTCAATCACTTATTCCTCTGGGAATACGAAGCCTGTTCTCTATTCATGCATGCATGGAGCGAAATAGATAAATATTCCAATAATTACAACAGAGCTGTCTGCTCCCCAACACCGTTGACTTCATCAAACAAAATCTTAGTCATGTACCATAAAGGCAACACGACAGATGCTGTCTTTGGATGTCTGGCATTTTTCATGACATTTATTCGCAGATGCAATAACTCATTTGTGTTCCCTGTCTTGCTCTGTGTCTCCTTCTAAATCGGAGTGACAACCTGTTCATATCTGTTCCTGCAGCAGTGCAGTCACTGACTTATCTCTTCACACAGTCTCTGCTCCAAAGGAGAGGAAAAACACGCACAGGCGATTTTTTCCATTGGGTTGTGGCCGAGTAGCGCATCACATGTTGGGTTTATCTGCACCCTGGAAACCGCAGCTCTAGGTAATAAGACTCATGACCCCATTGTGTGCATGGGCTCCAGCCAGGCCATCCTCCCTGCTGTTCTGACTCTTACAAATAGGTCAAACGCCCAAATCCTACCTCACACATCACTGTCGCTGGTCCATTTCTAATAGGAACATATTCATTTTATGTCCAAAAAGCCATAGAGTTGGCATTAATCTGTCTTTGCATTCAGCAGCCTTGTTCCGTTATGATGTCCAATTTTACTTCCTCGTCCTAAATTATTTGACGTGTGTAATAATAGCAAAGGTTGCCATTAATTATGAACGTGCCAGACTCTTGCTGACACAGGAAGATGAAGCACGAACATCCTTCACACTCTCAGGGATAAAACACACAGACAGAGGGCGCCAGAGAGCATTTTAATTCCTGCTTAAATCCCAGCTCATGCCAAGGAGCATTAAATGACCAGAGGTGGGTAGAGTAGCCAGAAATTGTACTCAAGTAAGAGTACTGTTACTTTAGAGATTTATTACTCAAGTAAAAGTAAGGAGTAGTCACCCAAATATTTACTTGAGTAAAAGTAAAAAGTATGTTGTGAAAAAACTACTCAAGTAGTGAGTAACTGATGAGTAACCTGTTCGTTTAATGATTACGGCAACACATAATGCACAAAAAGTCTCCAAGCCAGACTTCGCATTGAGCCACATTTGACTAACTGCACTAGAGCAAGCCCGGTCACAGGCAATTACAGAGCCTGCTAGCCTGGGTATGGAGTTAGTTAAGTTAGAACTAGCCAGCGCCAGGCTGGATGATCCCTGTACACATAGCAATTGTCGTAGAATAATACACAACTCACAAAATGTTTTTTCTACTGTGTCTATGACTACGTCAGAGTTAGACATGCGTTCTACTGAGGTGGCAAATTATGATGCGTTCAGTTTATCGCAGCGCCAAGTAGACAATCTGAAAATTCCCGTCATATCAATTCCTAGATATGGTCGTAATTATTTTAAGTACACTGCGCATAATAAACGCAACATTATTAATATTGCTACTACGGATAATTTTATCAACAACTCCTTAAAACAGCCCACTACCTATAATATGGGCTTTCTAAACATCAGATCTTTGTCTCCCAAAACGTTATTAGTCAATGAGTTCATTAGAGACAACAACCTTAACGTCATCGGTCTTAGCGAAACCTGGCTTAAACCAGACGACTTTTTTGCGATAAATGAGGCATCCCCTCCTAACTATACGAATGCGCATATTGCCCGTCACCTCAAAAGGGGAGGGGGTGTCGCACTAATATACAACGAAAACTTTAACTTTAGTCCTAACTTAAATAATAAATATAAATCGTTTGAGGTGCTTTCTATGAAGTCTGTCACACCTCTGCCTCTGTGCCTGGCCGTTATCTACCGCCCCCCAGGGCCCTATTCGGACTTTATTAGTGAATTCTCAGAGTTTGTTGCTGATCTAGTGACGCACGCCGATAATATAATTATAATGGGGGACTTTAATATCCATATGAATACCCCATTGGACCCACCGTGCGTGGCGCTCCAGACTATAATTGATAGCTGTGGTCTTACACAAATAATAAATGAACCGACGCATCGCAGCGGTAATACGATAGACCTAGTGCTTGTCAGAGGTATCACCGTCTCCAAAGTTATGATACTCCCGTATACTAAAGTAATGTCCGATCATTACCTTATAAAATTCGAAGTTCAGACTCATGTTCGGCAAGCTAATAATAATAATAACTGCTATAGCAGCCGCAACATTAATGCTGCCACAACGACGACTCTTGCGGACCTACTGCCCTCGGTAATGGCACCGTTCCCAAAGTATGTGGGCTCTATTGATAACCTCACTAACAACTGTAACAACGCCCTGCGCGAAACCATTGATAGTATAGCACCGCTGAAGTTAAAAAAGGCTCCAAAAAGGCGTACGCCATGGTTTACTGAAGAAACTAGAGCTCAGAAATTATTATGTAGAAAGCTGGAACGCAAATGGCGCACGACTAAACTTGAGGTGCACCATCAAGCATGGAGTGATAGTTTAATAACTTATAAACGCATGCTTACCTTAGCTAAAACAAATTATTACTCAAATCTCATCCGCATTAATAAAAACGATCCAAAATTTTTGTTTAGTACAGTAGCATCGCTAACCCAACAAGGGACTCCTTCCAGTAGCTCCACCCATTCGGCAGATGACTTTATGAAGTTCTTTAATAAGAAAATTGAACTTATTAGAAAGGAGATTAAAGACAATGCGTCCCAGCTACAACGGGGTTATAGTAACACAGATATGATTGTATATACGGCGGATACTGCAAATATCCAAAATAGTTTCTCTCGTTTTGATGAAATAACATTAGAAGGATTGTTACAACGTGTAAATGGAATAAAACAAACAACATGTTTACTTGACCCACTTCCTGGGAAACTTATCAAGGAGCTTTTTGTATTATTAGGTCCATCAGTGCTAAATATTATAAACTTATCACTTTCCTCGGGCACTGTTCCCGTTGCATTCAAAAAAGCGGTTATTCATCCTCTCCTTAAAAGACCTAACCTCGATCCTGACCTCATGGTAAAATACCGACCGGTGTCTCACCTTCCCTTTATGTCGAAAATCCTCGAAAAAATTGTTGCAGAGCAGCTAAATGAGCACTTAGCGTTTAACAATCTATGTGAAACCTTTCAATCCGGTTTCAGGGCAAATCACTCGACTAAGACAGCCCTCGCAAAATTGACTAATGATCTATTGCTAACGATGGACTCTGATGCGTCATCTATGTTGCTGCTCCTCGATCTTAGCGCTGCTTTCGATACCGTCGATCATAATATTTTATTAGAGCGTATCAAAATACGAATTGGTATGTCAGACTCAGCCCTGTCATGGTTTAACTCTTATCTTACTGATAGGATGCAGTGCGTCTCCTATAACAGTGTGACCTCGGACTATGTTAAGGTAACGTGTGGAGTTCCTCAGGGTTCGGTCCTTGGCCCTGTACTCTTCAGCATCTACATGCTGCCGCTAGGTGACGTCATACGCAAATACGGTATTAGCTTTCACTGTTATGCTGATGACACCCAACTTTACATGCCCCTAAAGCTGACCAACACGCCGGACTGTAGTCAGTTGGAAGCGTGTCTTAATGAAATTAAACAATGGATGTCCGCTAACTTTTTGCAACTTAATGCCAAAAAAACGGAAATGCTGATTATCGGTCCTGCTAGACACCGACCTCTATTTAATAATACAACTTTAACATTTGACAACCAAATCATAAAACAAGGTGACTCTGTAAAAAATCTGGGTATTATCTTCGACCCAACTCTCTCCTTTGAGTCACACATTAAAAGCGTTACTAAAACGGCCTTCTTTCATCTCCGTAGTATCGCTAAAATTCGCTCCATTTTGTCCACTAAAGACGCCGAGATCATTATCCATGCGTTTGTTACGTCTCGTCTCGATTACTGTAACGTATTATTTTCGGGTCTCCCCATGTCTAGCATTAAAAGATTACAGTTGGTACAAAATGCGGCTGCTAGACTTTTGACAAGAACAAGAAAGTTTGATCATATTACGCCTGTACTGGCTCACCTGCACTGGCTTCCTGTGCACTTAAGATGTGACTTTAAGGTTTTACTACTTACGTATAAAATACTACACGGTCTAGCTCCAGCCTATCTTGCCGATTGTATTGTACCGTATGTCCCGGCAAGAAATCTGCGTTCAAAAGACTCCGGCTTATTAGTGATTCCTAGAGCTCAAAAAAAGTCTGCGGGCTATAGAGCGTTTTCCGTTCGGGCTCCAGTACTCTGGAATGCCCTCCCGGTGACAGTTCGAGATGCTACCTCAGTAGAAGCATTTAAGTCTCATCTTAAAACTCATCTGTATACTCTAGCCTTTAAATAGACCTCCTTTTTAGACCAGTTGATCTGCCGCTTCTTTTCTTTCTCCTATGTCCCCCCCTCCCTTGTGGAGGGGGTCCGGTCCGATGACCATGGATGAAGTACTGACTGTCCAGAGTCGAGACCCAGGATGGACCGCTCGTCGGGACCCAGGATGGACCGCTCGCCTGTATCGGTTGGGGACATCTCTACGCTGCTGATCCGCTTGAGATGGTTTCCTGTGGACGGGACTCTCACTGCTGTCTTGGAGCCACTATGGATTGAACTTTCACAGTATCATGTTAGACCCGCTCGACATCCATTGCTTTCGGTCCCCTAGAGGGGGGGGGGGGGGGGGGTTGCCCACATCTGAGGTCCTCTCCAAGGTTTCTCATAGTCAGCATTGTCACTGGCGTCCCACTGGATGTGAATTCTCCCTGCCCACTGGGTGTGAGTTTTCCTTGCCCTTTTGTGGGTTCTTCCGAGGATGTTGTAGTCGTAATGATTTGTGCAGTCCTTTGAGACATTTGTGATTTGGGGATATATAAATAAACATTGATTGATTGATTGATTGAAAAACATAAAAATAGCAATGAGCAAATTCAGAGCCAGGTATATCTCTTAAGCAACTAAAACAATATTATATATTAAATAATAATACATTAAAATAAAATAAAAATTAAGGCAAATTGAGCCACAATAACTTAACAGCACCATATGCTCAGTAGGCATTGATTGATTGATTGATTGAAACTTGTATTAGTAGATTGCAGTACAGTACATATTCCGTACAATTGACCACTAAATAGTAACACCAAATAGGTTTTTCGATGTTAATCAATTACTTAATAAATGACCAAGTTGAGGTGATCTACCTCATATATATATATATATATATATATATATATATATATATATACACACACACACACACACATATCATATATATATATATATATATATATATATATATATGATATATATTTATATATACACATACCTTTATATATACAGTATATAATTTATATTTATTTATTTTGCCATTTTTGTTCACATGTTAAAGGTGTTTTAATGAATATACATGCGTGTTTAAATAAATAAATAAATGGGTTGTACTTGTATAGCGCTTTTCTACCTTCAAGGTACTCAAAGCGCTTTGACACTACTTCCACATTTACCCATTCACACACAGATTCACACACTGATGGAGGGAGCTGCCATGCAAGGCGCCAACCAGCACCCATCAGGAGCAAGGGTGAAGTGTCTTGCTCAGGACACAACGGACGTGACGCAGTTGGTACTAGGTGGGATTTGAACCAGGGACCCTCGGGTTGCGCACGGCCACTATCCCACTGCGCCACGCCGTCCCTATTTAACATATAGATTCCTATCTTTAATGAAGACAAGAATATAAGTTGGTGTATTACCTGATTCTGATGACTTGCATTGATTGGAATCAGACAGTATATTGCTGATAACGTCCCGGTTGTCAAATGGAGGAGAAAAAAAGCTCCTCCTTCCTGTCTAATACCACATGAAAGTGGTTGGTTTTTGGCATCTTATTTGTCCAGCTTCCATATTCGTTTTTATACACTTTACAAGAAATACATTGGCGGCAAACTCCGTAACTTGCTAGCTTGTTTGTGCTGGCTTTCGGAGACTCTTATTTTGATAGCGCAGGCGCGATGGAGCGGCACTTTTATTGTGAAGACAGGAACTGTGCGATCAGTCTTTAGGCTTTTGAAATAAAAAGTGTCTTTTTTCCTTTACACTTTTGATTGATTGGTTGATTGAAACTTTTATTATTAGATTGCACAGTACAGTACATATTCTGTACAGATGACCACTAAATGGTAACACCCCAATAAGTTTTTCAACATGTCGGGTTCTACGTGTGACGGTCACGTGACCACCTGGCTCTGTTTGATTGGTCCAACGTCACCAGTGACTGCATGTGATTGGTGAAACGCAAGCATGCGTAGTTCCTACTTTGAATGCGTTTCTGACAAAAACAAAACAAACAAAGCGTGCATTAACAGATCGATTAAAAAAAAAGTAGCGAGTAGCGACCTGATTGGAGATAAATGGAGCGGAGTAAAAGTAGCGTTTCTTCTCTATAAATATACTCAAGTAAAAGTAAAAGTATGTTGCATAAAAACTACTCTTAGAAGTACAATTTATCCCAAAAGTTACTCAAGTAGATGTAACGGAGTAAATGTAGCGCGTAACTACCCACCTCTGGAAATGACTGTTGCCATTTGCAGCCTTAAACAGAGAATTTGTATGCATATATTGTAGATATTTATCAAATGTCTCCCATCCAAAGGCAAAACCCAGTAACTCAATTTTGGTCAAAACTGAGCTGATAATAATTTTGGAGTTCCTAGGTGATATGCTTTACATTAGTGTATGCGATATTGTAATTCGTTCCGTAAGTAAGCTGTTACGCGCATGGCAGGACCTAGCAACTACCACATAACCGCGTAAATACAACAGAAAAACCTAGTATCTCAAGGGACCAATCGGAGCTTCTTTGTCAGTCGCCTTATTGTCTTTAATGAGACATTTGCACGAATGGGGGCCGACGGTCAACCTGATTATGTGATATTATGGCACGAGGGGATATTTGGAATATTGGCCCAGGACGTTGCAAGCACCTTCATTAAATGTATTGTTCTTGATTCTTCCCCTTGCATACTGTTTTGGGCAGATAACTGTGGAGGTCAAAATAAAAACTGGACGCTGTACACGGCTCTTTCCCAATGTGCAAACGCAGAATGGGGCCCACCCGAGATTGTGATAAAATATCTGGAGAAAGGGCACACGTTCATGAGAGCAGATTCAATCCATGGCTCAATCGGCAAGAAAATGAAAGCTCAAGAAAACATCTATACGTTTGATGACTTTGTAGATCTTTGTAAGACAGCATCAAGATAGATTGGTTGTCCTTTGTTTTCTCAAAATCAGCTAGAAGTGAGTTACTAGGTTTTGCCTTTGGACGGGAGATGTATGGTATAGTACTTCAGCTTATGAGCGTAATTAGTTCAGGGACAGAGCTCTCAATTTAAAACACATTTATCTCAAATCAATGTCACCCACTGAATTCCTCGCAACACCAAAAACAGAACATTTTAAATTGTTAAGAAATAATACAATACATACACAATACGGGCAGCACGGTGGAAGAGGCGTTAATGCATCTGCCTCATAATACGAAGGTCCTGACTGAGTAGTCCTGGGTTCAATTCCGGGCTCGGGATCTTTCTGTGTGGAGTTTGAATGTCCTCCCCGTGACTGCGTGGGTTCCCTCCGGGTACTCCGGCTTCCTCCCACCTCCAAAGACATGCACCTGGTTGATTGGCAACACTAAATGGTCCCTAGTGTGTGAATGTGAGTGTGAATGTTGTCTATCTGTGTTGGCCCTGTGATGAGGTGGCGACTTGTCCTGGGTGTACTCCACCTTCCACCCGATTGTAGCTGAGATATAAAAACCAGCGCCCCGCGCGACCCGAGAGGGAATAAGCGATAGAAAATGGATGGATGTACATACACAATACGTAGCAATACAGCATGGGTTCTCAAACATACATAATGTATTCATTAAACACAAAACAGAGGTTTTATATAACATGATATCTAATGTTTTGGCCAATGTAACATCACACACAGTTTAACCAGTGACACAGTGTTTGAATATTCAAGTAAGTAATTTTTTTTGGTCCTACCAAAAGATGGAGACCGCGTACCGCACAGTTTGAGAATCACTGCAATAAAATGTACTACTAACAACTACAGCAGTTATATGAAGTAATAGTATGTACAGTAGTATATGTCTGTACCATGTATTGATTAACTTGGACTTCGACCTAAACAAGTTGAAAAACTTATTGGGGTGTTACCATTTAGTGGTCAATTGTACGGAATATGTACTGAACTGTGCAATCTACTAATACAAGTTTCAATCAATCAAAAACAGTATGTACTTTGGAAAGCGGACTTTTACAGTATTCCCTTTAGCTCCTTCTTTGACAAATACACCATCAGCAGCTTCTTTGTTTTCATGGTTACGCATCGGCTGTTTAGATATTATTTTATTTATTTATTTTCTTGGCTGGCGTAAGACTCATTCTGCTGGATGGTGCAGACTAGCAGTGATAGGCTCACATTTCTTCGTGACACGCTTGGTCATGATTTCTTTCTTGAATTAAACAAATATCATCCGCTTGTACTTTTCAGCACTGTCCTTGTATTGGGCAGATTTTACAGGGTTCACTATGCCAATTGATGACGGGAATACATGTATCTAAGATTTTGGAATGGAACTTAAAGGGTAACTGCACTTTTATGGAATTTTACCAATCGTTCAAAATCCTTATGAGAGACAAGAAGACAAAAGGTTGTCCTTTTTTTTTTTTGCATTGTAAAAAAAAAAATGGCTCTGTGGAGAGGCGGAGCTGGCGAACGAGCAGCGGGGCAGGGCACGCTGGAGCCCGGCCCAAAATGGCGGCGAGGAGGCGGAGAATGCGGCCGAGCGGAGAGGCGAGGCGTGCCAGGAGCGACACTGCATTCAAGTGCAGGTGTGTGGATCGCGCACCGGTACACAATTAACTTATCTCCTCATGATGTATAAAAGGGGAGAAGGAGGAGAGATCGGGGCGGAAGGAGGAGGAGAGCCCACAGCAGCGACTGAGGAGCGAAAGCAAAGAGCAGACGAGGACGACGTAAGCGAGCAGTGGAGAGGAGCAGCTGAAAAGCGATCCGACCTGAAGACAAGGGTTTATTGCAAAATAAACAAGAGTCAAACCTGCTCAAAAGCAATGTCCATCCTGGGTGGTCCATTGAACCCGCACAACGGCTTAAGACCGTCACAGGTTCGTTCGATGTGGCTAGCAATACAGCTAATAGGAGCAATCAATGGTACCCATAAATAACTTTTAAAGTGCTTTCAAAAACCAACAACAATACTCAATTTACCTTCCATTACCTGTATAATAACCAAGCTGTACCTACATTGTTATTGTAAGAGCGAACACTGAATAACTATTTTTCTATCATAGTAACACATTGGCTCACTTGGGTAATAGCCGTAAAAGCTAACCACGACAAGAGAAAAGCTTTTTAAGTTTATAATGCACATCACAATGTGATTGAACATTAATCTGTTCTGTACTGACTTAAAAACATGGACCGTCATATCACACTGTCTGTAAAGTATCTGCCCACATTTCATGTTTTGTTTGTACACAGCTATCTTTGTACTATATTTGTGATAACACGCACACGTGAAGCATGTATCATAATCAATATTTTAGTGACTTACTCGATGGGCAGTTGTCTTGATACAAAGGATTTTTTCCGGTTTATTTGGGGCAAGCACCCATTAATGTCAAAATAGCACGGCTCCAAGTTCAGGTACACCGTCAAGTCACGCCAAATTCACTTTCTCAGCTTTCGTCTGCTTCAACGTTTCACTCTCCCTTGGTGCTCGCTTTTATAAGCAGCAGTTCATCCTCTGTGTAGTCAGCTACAAAAAAGATATGGTTGTGAATCCTCATTTGTTCAAAATAAGTTGTTTTCGTATCTGTTACCAAGTCTGCTATGAGTAGAAAACACTTGTGTGCAACGGAAATAAAAGCATGAGGATTGCTTAAGATGACCTAAATATTGTACATATTAGATATTGTTATGAACGTGTCTGTTGTTAAATTGAATATGCTTGCAGTGTGTATATAAAAAGGTTGGTGGGTTTTGAAGTTGTCTTAGATGGCTTTGAATGAAGGCTACGGTGACTCTCATTAGCCGCATATTCCAAGTGTTTTTTTTTACCTTTAAAATCCCCCCTCAAAAAAATAAATGTCTGTTCTTGTCTCTCATAATGATTGTGAACAATAGGAAAGATTCCAAAAAGTTCCAGTTCTTGTCATGAACCACTCTTGAATTAAGGTAACAGTGTATGACATACAACTTAAAGCATGTGGTCATTCTGTAATACATGCAAACATTTCCATGTATACTTTCCAATAAAAAAGGGCTTACCAGGTCAGCACAATCTAGTAAAAATCCCATAAACCGCTTAATTGTCACCAAATCTGAATATCTCCATTTTTTATTAACCTAATCCACAGAAAAAAATGCCAGCTGTGCTTTGCCCAAATGTCAGCCAAGTAGCTTATACAATTATATATCAACTAAGTTTTAGTACTGTATGGCCTTTAATGACAGCCCTACCTTTTAAGGGTAGGTGTAAGTGATCAGAGGTCGGTTGAAACATGCTGCATTTACTCTTTTTAGATTTATTTAAGTAATTTTTTTGATACATCGTACTTGCCGGAGAAGTTTTAATGCATCAAACTTTTTATAATTACTTTTATACGCTACATTTGTTTACTATATAGCAGGGGTAGGGAACCTATGGCTCTAGAGCCAGATGAGGCTCTTTTGATGACTGCATCTGGTTCTCAGATAAATCTTAGCTGACATTGCTTAACACGGTAAGTAATGAATAATTCCGGTGGTAATCACAGTATCAAAAATAACATTCAAAATATAAAACATTCTCATGCATTTTAATCCATCCATCCGGTTTTTACCGCACCTGTTCAAGATGTCGCAATAACGGTGAGAAGTATTTTATTTGTTGTTGGTTAGCTTCAGAATAACAATGTTATTCAAAAGAATAAGAAACTTCTTATACTCTAAAAATGTTGGTCTTACTTAAAAATGCACGCATTTAGTTGTATTCTGTGTTAAAAAAATATATTATATGGCTCTCACGGAAATACTTTTTAAAATATTCGGCATGTATGACTCTCTCAGCCAAAATTGTTTCTGACCCCTGCTATATAGCATCATTATATTTATTTATAGCCTATTGGTTACTGCTTGGGCAGCATAATGGAAAAGGGGTCAGTGGGTGTGCCTCACAATAAGAAGGTCCATGGTTCGATCCCCAGGCTCGTGTGAAGTTTGCATGTTCTCCCCGTGACTGCGTGTCTTTTTTTACAGACAATATTCTGCAGGCCAACAAAACTCCAGGTGCAGGCTTTCCCTAGGGCTGCATTGTGGACACCTCTGTAATAACTAATGATAATATATCTTTGTCACCTAAAACACAAAGCTGAAACTAAGTTTTGTCTTGAAATATATGATGTCTCTTTTTAGCAAAATTACAAAATGACTTTTCAGTATGCGGCCCTTGATGGAAAAGTTTTGAAATCCCCTTGTTGGGATCTGTCGGTCTTGAACCCCAAGATGCAGGCAGAGCAAACGTAGCGCAGGTAAACATGACTTTAATGCCAAAAACAAAGTAGCAATATGACACCTGTGAAGAAAGAGGAAGTAAAACGAAAACAAGAGCGCAGAAAAGGAAGTTAATACAGAAATAAGGAAAAATGAAGTCAGACCCTACATCAGGGGTCAGGAACCTTTTTAGGCTGAAGGAACCATGAAACTCAAATATTTTAAAACGTATTTCCGTGAGAGCCATATAATATTTTTTTTCACACTGAATACAACTAAATGCGTTCATTTTTAGGTAAGACCAATATTTCTAGAGTATAACAGGTCTCTTATTCTTTTTAATGACATTGGTATTCTGTAGCTAACCGATAATAAATAACATTCTTCTTACCATTAATGCGACTTCTTGAACAGGTGCGGTAGAAACCGGATGGATGGATAAAAATGCATGAGAATGTTTTATATTTTTAACATCTTTTTTAACACTGTGTTTACCAGTGCAACAATTCATTACTTATCATGTTAAGCAAATATTTATCTGAGAGCAGGATGCAGTCATCAAAAGAGCCAGATCTGGCTCGAGAGCCATAGGTTCCCTACCCATGCCCTACATGATACAGTTGATCGTGACACCCCTGCTCTAGTACTTTTATTTGAGTACAATTTGTGGCTAGTATTCCCACCTCTGGAAGTGACACACAATGAGCAAAAATGACTTGTTTTGCTTTTCACTTAACTCTTCCCTTCTGGAACATGCGGCACACAAACCAAACAGTACTGTAGAGTACAGTAGAGCAGGGTTGGCCAAACATTTTGCCTCCAAGGGCCAAAGTGAAAATGTGCCAATGGTCCATGAGCCACATAGTGACATTTACCATGCAATAGGACCACGAGTGAGGAAGGCAGCGTCATAATTCCGTATGTAAATATAAGGTGGTAGAGATTTTTTTTTTTTGTCCCAAGATGGCACCACTGTAGTGGGTGCTCTTGGCAGGAGCTCTGTGCTCTTGTGTCATCCTTTTGTTTTTCCTCTTGTTTTCATATATATATATATATATATATATATATATATATATATATATATATATATATATATATATATATATATATATATATATATATATATATATATATATATATATATATACACATATATATATATATACATATATATATATATATATGTATATATATATATATATATATACATATATATATATATATATATATACATATATATATATATATATGTATATATATATATATATATATATGTATATATATATATATATATATATATATATATATATATATATATATATTTGCCTTTTGGTTGGGAACCCTTTGGGACTGTGCAACAAGGGGTGGCACTTTCGTGATTTCTGTGGTGCTTTTTTGTGGGACCCATTACTTCCCAGCTTATCACTCAGCATCAAGGGTTGAAATTGGGGATTGAATCACCAAAAATTATTCCTGAGCGTGGCCACCGCTGCTTCTCACTGCTCCCCTCACCTCCCAGGGTGTGAACAAGGGGATGGGTCGAATGCAGAAGATCAATTTCACCACATCTAGTGTGTGTGAGACAATCATTGGTACTTTAACTTAAACTTTTCTTTCACATTGAAAAACATAAACTTTTTTTTACTTTTAACAACCATTTATAATTTTTACATAAAAACAACTTCTGGTGACTGAGCTGCCAGTTTTTTTTTTACAGTGAAATCTACAGAAGGGACATTTTTTTACAGTTCATTACTAAATTGGAAAACAGTACCACTGTTATTTTTACCTCAACATTTTGGTGACAGAACCACTACTTCTTTTTTTTTTTACCGCAAAATCGACGTTCCCCATTTTACTCTAAATAGAAAAATGTTACCACTGATGATTTTACGGTAAATTTATGGCAACTGAGCTGCCAGGTTTTCACAGTAAAATATACTAACTATTTTCTACGGCGTCGCCTTGCAGACATTCCGTCAACAATTGTGCATCTTGAAAAGGTCAGTAGGAACGTGTATTACATTAGGTAGCCACCCTTTGGCGGGCCAAACGAAATGGCACAACGGGGCCCCGCGAGCCTTACTTTGGGCATCATTGTTACAGTGTGCTTGTTGATTTTGGATCAATTTGCAGTCTCTTTGAAGGGTCATTTTAGGACCAGGAGATATAAGGCTGGCATGCAAGACAACGTCAGTCCCCTGCTTGTCACAGCTGCATGGCTGTAAAGTCGGTCCAGTTCCAGTTGAGAAAATGTAGACCGCTGTGGATAGAATCCATGGCACACAGCGCATCACAGCACGCACAGTCAGCACGCACAAATGTAGCCACAGGTGCACTGCTTACTCCCCCCTACGACCTACTTCCAATTCTTTTAATGGACAAGTATCCAGAGGAGTTCAAGTCCTTTTGTAGCTAAGTACTGCTGAGAGGCGTGTAACCTTTAGTTCATCACTTGTGCAACATAAACAATTATCATACAAAACGTAGTCCTGTACATAACTTGACATGCTTTATTTTTTTTCTTAACAGGAAGACATAGTAAATCAAGAAGCAAAGCATGCAGTAACTCTACTGTATGGACCTCTGCTAGTCCCGGCCAAGCTCACGTTTGTGTGCTCCTGCATGTCGAAGTGGAAGCACAAATCCCTCATTTGGTTTCTAAGAATGAACACAAAGGGAAACTGGGTCAGAATATTGTGTGTGACAAGGAAGTTCAGGCAGAGAGAGCACGTCTTTGACTTGTGATAACTTTGTATTGTTCTTTGTGTTCCATCAGAGAGACACAGCAAAGAGACCGATTTTAAAAATCTTTATTCAAACTATCATGATCAAGCAGAAC